>NC_141997.1:15451203-15782036 GCF_049901715.1 Pseudonaja textilis
GTTCTGAGGACAGAATTTGTTATTAACTTTCATTAGCTTGATCTAAATGGCCTCTCAGAAGCAGTGGAGCCACAACCACAGGAGGAGAAAAAAATCAATTTCAATCAGAAATTACAGAGATAGAATCAAGGTCTGGCAATCAAACCTGTCCCTGACCAACAGCATTCTTGACGCATTTTGAAACTGAGAATATTGCTCTTATAAATTTAGACTGGACAGCTTCCATGTATTAAGCTTTGTAAAAATGCATCACCATTAAGAAGCTAGAAGATTACCTTAGCAACAAAAACCTTGCAAGATGCAGGAATAATATATACCTCCTTTGAATAGAAGAATCTTAAGATGGCTATGGAAGTATGATGGGACACTTCTGGATACAGAGAAATTCGTGCTCCAAGATAAGAAAGCCTGGAACTGCACTCCAAGATATAAGTATGTATCTGCTCTATTGAGGTTTATTAATTTGCCATTAATGTAACCTATCATTTTGTTATGCAAACACCAGCAATTTAGGGGTTTGGGGTTTTGTTTTGTTTTTTGGTAATTTACTACAAGTTGTCTTTTATGCAAAAGGAAGCCAATTCCCTCATTGTCCTTCTCATTTCCATCTGGGAGGTAGACAAAATTATTACATCATCTGCATACAGAAAGGCTGGACTTGCACAATCTGCTAACAATGGAGAGGGGTGGTTAGAAGTTGAGAGAGCCTGAAATATTGAATTGATGTACAAATTAAAAAGTAAGGGGGCTAGAATACACCCTTGCCTTCATTTTCTTTTCATGTTCCAGAAAGATGTCTCCAAGGGAAACATCTGACTTTCAAAAAAGAATAAAGACTATGAGTAAGAAGGAGCAATATTTTATCCATTAAAAATTCCCGATGTTTTCCGATAGTATCTGCCTTATAATCAAATCAAAACCTGGTATAAAATCTACAAAAGCTGAAACAGTGATGAAAAGTATTTTTCAGATAAATGATACAAGACTGGACAGTGGTTAAGGTTCACTGGTCCCTTCTAAATTCTGCTTGTTTCTCAACAAGAATATTTTCACTTTGGACCCAATCCAACAGTCATAAATACATATACTTTGCATATACTTTGCTTATTGTATTAAGCAAGCTAATTGGTCTAGGGTTTAATATATTTCATGTGTTCTTATGTAGACATAACCATGGAGAATGTGCTGTGTTATTAATATAAGTAACAGGCACAGCCAGCATTGGGGCCTAACAATCTTTATTTTCTTTCCTAAATTTTCGCTATACAATAGCAATATCACTTAGACTTATGTACCACTTCACAGTGCTTTACAGTCCTCTATAATTGGAATTATAGAGTCAGCCTATTTCCCCCAACCATCTGGGTCCTCATTTTACTGACTTCAGAAGGATAGAAGACCGAGTCAACCTTGAACCAGTCAGAATTGAACTGCCGAATTGCTGGCAGCCGGCAGTCAACAGAAGTAGCCTGCAGTATTGCATTCTAACCACTGTGCCACTATGGCTCTACAACATTACAACAAGAACCTTAACCTTGGATATAGATGCAAGAGGCTAGTTGAGATAAGTCATCATCGGGTAGAGAATCACTCTTGGACTATTTAATAGTTCTGAATTTTTAAAAAAATGTTCTGAAAGTATACCAAAGAGTTGGTAGAGATACTAATATATCTAGCTATTTGGCAGATGGGAAGACACTATCAAATATTTCTGTTATTGGTTCTGATTGGTATCTGATTGTGCCCCGATTTTTTTTTTATTATGTCTTGCTCCAGCCAGAAAAAAGAAGAGAAAATGTAGAATAAAAAGTCATGGTCTCCTAGCCTCCTATACAGTGGCTGGGAGGACTGTAAAAAGGTCTACACGATAGATCCATCTCCCTTCAGTGTGTGATGGTAAATGAATGAATGGGGAGGATTAGTTATTGAAATTGTAAGAACATACCTGTAGAATTCCAAGAGGTCATTTAAATAATCAAATTCAAACTTCTGTTCAGTAATCTGAATCAACAAATTCAGCCAATACGTTGTGCAGCCTTCTTATACAGAAGTTGCCTCACATTATCCCAGAAGTGGGTTCATTTTGAAAACATCTGCAATTTTCACAATATCTCAGAAAGCTGTGACTTTCCAAATGGGGTGATCTGGAAAATTTCACCCTTCTGAGAGATGGTGTGAACGATTGCTGCTACCAGAATGGCACAGGGTGGCCTTTGCAGGAAGGCAGCTGGGTGTGCTTTCAGGAAAAGAAAATGGAACAAGGCATAATGGTCAAGGTTGTAGGACCCAGTGGGGCAGGAAGCAGTGTAAAGGATGCCTTAGGGAGTTGGGGAAGCCCAGAGAGGCCAGCATATGTCATGTACACGCTGAGGAGGTACACTAGTGCAGGTCTGGGCCTGCACCAGGCTTCCCAGTGCTTCTTCCACCCCAAAGCACCCCTTGCACTGCAGTTTCTTTACAATGGCAATGGGTAAGAATCAGAATTGAGATTAAGACACCTTAGTGAAAATTTACAATCGTAATTCTGGGTCCAATTGTGGCCATAAGTCGCAGACCACCTGTATTAATTCATAGGGTCAGATAATGTTATTTTGCTGAAATAAAATGTTTCTATTCTTAAGGAACCTTAGAGAAACATTAATTTTAACATCTCTCTGTGTGTATTTTCAAGTTGATTCCTGGCAACCACCTGGAAAAATCCCTGAAGGTGCCTTGGTAAAAATTTGGAACTAATTTGCG
The DNA here is from genome assembly GCF_049901715.1 of Pseudonaja textilis. Classification (NCBI taxonomy): domain Eukaryota; kingdom Metazoa; phylum Chordata; class Lepidosauria; order Squamata; family Elapidae; genus Pseudonaja; species Pseudonaja textilis. Next base: position 15,453,943 of record NC_141997.1, read on the forward strand.
ATTGCCTGCTTCTTAGACCTGAAAATGAATAGTTACCAGCTAGCTCCGGTTTAAGGCAGGACTAGAACTCATTACCCATGGCCTCCTGGTTTCTAGCTCAGTGCCTTAAACAGTAGAGTTTACAGTTCTCAAAAGAAATTTGCAGTTTTCTTGGCAATAATTTTTGGAAGTGATTGGCTATTGCTTGCTTCCTAGGGTGCACAGTGAATGACTGGCCCAAGGCCACCACCCATTTGGCTTTCAATGTGATCCACTCATTGGCTGCTGCTTTTGTCTTATTCCGGTTTTAGCTTTTCTGCTCTCATATCTACCTATTGCTTTCAAGTTACTCCTTTTTGTGTTGCTGTTCCAGTTATTCCCGTCCTCTATTCTAAACTCTTGGTCTTCAGTTTCCTATATACTTTATTTTTGTGTTGTCTCTTTTGCATTCTTTCTTCTATTTGAGAATGGTGCAATCTAAATTTAGCTCTTTATTTATTACATCAAACTTTTGTTCATCATACTCCGCTATTATTATTTTTTAAATTCTGGGTGTGTCATAGAAGCATTCAGAACTAAGTATTACAAGTTCACATAGATTCCCATGTGGGCTATAACTTGTTTTGGTTTATTGCATTGCATGAATTCAGCTTAGTCATCAACTCATGGCTTAGCCTTTCATGTAAATCCAGCCTTTGTTTTCTTTTCTTTCTCCTCTTTATCCCTGCAGGTTAATTACTACTTACCCCTTTTAGCTTGCCATTATTTTATTCTGCTGTTTTTAAATATTTTAAGCATTTCTATTTATATATTCATGTATTATTCTGTTCTCATCAGTGTATGCTTTATTATTGACTGTTGCATTGTACTTAGATGAATATTACAAGTTATCACTAGAACTATGTAAAATCAAAAATTATATGGAAGAATTGTCTAGATGTCATATTAGAGCAAGAACAAAAGCACTTTTTATAAGTAAATTAAAGAAGCCATAATTTTTTTGTGCAGAAGCCCCCAAAGGTCATTTTTTTTTTTTTTACAAATAGCAGAGATATGCCATGTTTATCCAGAACATCTCTTCTGAATAGTTTTCAAACAATGGACATTGTAATAGTAATCTAAATAGCTATTAATCAAAGATGAAGGGTAGTTTAGATATATACAATTGTGCGATCATTTGGCATCCCAGACAACATTTTTCATGAATCCTCAAGTGAACTAAAAAGTGGCAGCCTCTACAGCGTGGTCAAAATGTCAAAACTACTACACTTGTTATATTCAGTTTTAATAAAGGAGAATATTTGTAACTCAGGGTTTAAATGAGTTGTCCTTGGAGCTCTCTGAGCTTGGTAGTTTTCTTGCAGATATTACATTATCCAAATTTGGTAACATCATGAGTCCTAGTGATGAGGTTACCTAATTATTCACTGTTCCCACTTTGAATCCATAAACAACAGCACATAAATAGAAAGTATATACTGTATTCAGATTTGCAGAAATGTATGTTAAACTTTGCACTCTGTTCAGATTTGGTCACTTAGCTATTTACCAACATGTACCAGTTAATTAGAAGCATCTAAGTGCTTCTAGTTAATACATACATGTTGTTGCATATAAGATACAGGTTGTTTGCATATAACTAACAAATAAATATTATGTCTATAAGGTTTTCATCAGGAGAATGCATACATTTAATGTAGACACCAAAAATGATGTTAAAGGTTTTATTAATTTAAATTAAGCTTTGTTTTTAAGTGTGATCAAAAAATTAAGAACTGTAAACTTTTATTAGCATTGATTCAATTTAAACTTAATATTAAATTATAAAATAAAACAGGATTAACTGAAATCACGTGTATTATCTGGATAAGCAGTTACATGTGCAGAAAAAAACTCTTGACTCATTAATTTAAATGCTTATGTTTGAACAAGGTCCAGAGTCTAGTAGTTGTGTTTACATGATTAACTGGATGGGAGGTTGAGATATTTAATGAATCACAAATGGCAAACAAGTCAAGTGTCCTGAATAGAATGCCACACATATTTCCATACTTCTTCCTTATATGTGAAAAGGAGCCTCATGGTGTTGCCTACATCTATAATCACGTGAACCTTACTGATTTCTAAATAAATAACAGCCTGATTGTTAATATGCTTAAAATGTTTTTAGCTTGGTGCTTTTGTGTGTGTGTGTGTGTGTGTGTGTGTGTGTGTGTGTAAAGAGGACAATTCAAACACTTTATAGATTTTAAAATACAAAAAACACTGCACAAAGTTTGTTATTTTTAATTTTCAATATTAAAGAAAATTGTAGTATTTATTGATACTGAAAAAAGTAGTATAGATAGGTGAGAAGATAAATCTCTATAAACCATCATTTTTCTTTGAGATTTTTGAATCTTATATATCAGATTATATTATAAGGGTATCAACAAAACTTGATAAAATATGTATGTAGACCTAACAGGCGCCACTATCTTGCATTCATATATTCTCATCTACTAAACAGCCATTCCTAATAGTAGATAAGCTTTACTGCTACACCGTCAGATAAACCCACTTTAGATATAATTTTTACCACTTCAATTTTTCACTTTAATGAATTATAGCTAATGAGGATTTTGAGAAGTAGAACTAGCAGTAAGACCAGCAAGCCTTATAACAATAGTACCAGCTCAGGGTTAGCTATAATTATTTACTAAAAAGCAGTAAATCTGGTTCATATTACTTGAAAGTATGCCTTCCTCAACTTCATAGATTCTTTTTCTTTATAAATATGCCAGTTTGTTTAATATATCAAAGGACCAGATTAGAAACTGGGAGTCCATGAGTTCTAGTGTGTAGGTAGGGGGAGAGAGAGAGAGAGAGAGAGAGAGAGAGAGAGAGAGCAAGGAATGAATTATGTGACCTTTTATTATAGAAAATTAAGGCAAAGATGATTGGATTAGATGTTCTATAAGGTCCTTCTAACATATACATTCTATAAATTGATGAAAAACAATCTCTCTTTGTTCAGCAATGTTTTCCCAGGATATGAATTTGTAGAATTGCAGTCCCAGTTTTATAGTTAATTATTACCTGGAAAAAATTGTAATTCTTTTTCGGCAATAAACTTGCCATACCTGCTCATCTAGCTTCCCTAGGCTATGAAACATAATGTCATATGATTGGTTGTTTGGGAACAGATAATTAGTTCATTTTTGTTTGGAAAAAATGAAATTGTGACAGGATGCCATTAAATCATTACTTACAGACAAAAGACTGTTTTTGTGATGCATCAGATTTTAGTGAGCTTGTGTCACCTGTTCAGAATAGCATAATTTATCAAAGCAGATAAACATATTCAAGAGACCTCTGTGTGTGTGTGTGTGTATTCTTTTTATAACCCTATAATCCCTTGCTTTGGGGTGGAGTCAGGTGACTGAATGGAGCTGAGTGTTTACTGACTGGATGTCCTTCCTGTCGTCTAGGTTTAAATTCTCAACCTGCCAAGTGGGAGGCTAGCATCTTCACCTTTTCACCCCACACCACTATATACATACAGATGAAATAATGATGAAATATATTTTAGGAACTATCAATTTAAAACCAAAATATCCAAAAACAAAAAAGTGCCATTATACAAATCGGTAAAGATACAGAATTCAGTCCTGTTTTTATTCAAATTAATACATTAATTCAACAAATTGAACTACTTCAGGGAAAAAAGTGCTTTGTGTAAAATCCTGTGAAAGCCCCAACTTTGTGAAACTTTCAAAATCAATTTGGAAGTGTATGTTTTATTTTTACATCTCAAAAGAAATTATAATGACCTTCTGAATATTGGTCCCATCCTGCAAATCTCAAGAATAAAAGATGGTTTAGAACCAACCCCACAAGTAAACCAATTCAGTTATTTTAGAACTCATATATTGCATCTTATAATCTTAAATGCAAAACACAATTTAAGACTTGCATGGCGAACTGTTTAATGGACACAATTCTGGGCGACTCACACAAATATCAATAAAACCCAAAAAGAAATAATAAAAACCAGCATGTAAATATGTAATATTTTTCTTCTTATGATATCCAAGAATTAGGAATATCTCTTGCTTTGTTCATAGATCATTCAAGTAAAGCAACAGTATTTGGCCATCATATCATCTTCACCAGCATCATACCTATAAAAGAGTAGAAAATTGACAGCATCTCTAAAATTGTTCCATGAACTTAGCATTTATGTAGGATGGATCTTCCCATGGTATTGATGGATAGAGGCAGCAACCATTTTGAATTGTTGCTGTGATAGTATCTGCAGATTGTTTTTTTTGCCAGACTTCCTTCATCCAGGTGTTTTTTACTACAATAAAGATAAGGAAATGTTGGGGACATTCCTAGTTCTCTGCAACAGTTCTTTAGTCAATTTTTATACTTTTTGTTATGTAATTCTGGTATTTTGAACTAGTAGCTGCATGACTTTGCCACTAAGAGGTACATAAGGCAGCCATTCCACATATCCCCCATCATATCAATTTGCTTTTCCAAATCCTGAGTTTTCCTACCATGAGACATGGTACTGCAGCACATTCCACAAAGAAGCTTTTGGGACTTAAGACATTCCTGAATGCATGGTTTGCGAAGGATATGATCACAAGGACCTCATACCTGTACAGGACTCATAAACATATCCAGGCCAACTGGATAAGTGGGGCACACTTGAAGTAGGTAGACTATTTCTTAATTCATTAACCCAACCTATATTAACAGCAAACTCCAAAATGAAGTTTAACTATTATATTTGAAATATCCAAAGAACATTTATCTTTACCATTAAAATGCAAATTTAATACAATAAACAAAAGATTCTCAAGGCTACTAAAGTTATCCCTTTGGCCCCATATATTCATGGAATTATGCATATAGGGATAATAGTGCAAGTTAATCTATAAATAAAACTAAAGGGAAATTGGTTACTACAGTTAATACATGTGCTGTTTGATTAAAATCTCACTAAAGAACGAAACATGTCTTCCTGTTTGATTTATGTCTGAATTTGAAACAAGAAGTTATTTACTTATTTCAAATGTGTTCTGTATTGTAATTCAACACTACTTCCTTTTAAGTTTCTTGCTGACATTTTGATTCCATTCTGTCACTACCTATATAATGTACTTTGCTCATTAGGTAATTAAGTTAATTACTAAGATGAGAGGCATCTTCAAATATTTAGAGACATTTGCATTATCACACTGCTGCATTAGAATACAACAATGTGTAAGATTCATTTTTTAAAAAGCATAAACTATGTACTATAATATACAAAAAATCCATTCTAACAAAAAGTAAATATGGCATTGGTGTGTCTAATGAAGTGCTGTATCTGCTGTCAGAAATTCACATTTCAAACATTGGATGTATTTGTTTTTGAAAAAGTGTTTGCAATTGCACTATTTTCTTTTCTCTTTCCTTACAATGCATTAGTTTTGGTACTTATACTTTTATATAATTTAACAGCAGAAACTATCTTCCCCAATATTAAACAAGAACAACATTGGAATTGTGAGTTGAAGAAATTGAGTAATCAGTTGCAAATTCATCTTGTCTTTTTTCTAGGCCAGTAAACTTCGCTCAAGCTTTTTCCATGATTAAGTCCTATTATGATGATTTATGCTATGACAGTTCTAATTCCCACCTAATACACATTACTATCAATTATTCTTTGAAAAAACATGAAATTGTCCTTATAGTATGAGGTAATTTATGTGAACTTTGGTCTTTATACAATACATTAGTTATAGTGGACTCTCATTTAATCCATTAAATCAGACCAGTACAAATACAAAGTAAATACTGGAAGCCCTTGACTTACAGCCATTTACTTAGTGACTGTTCAAAGTTACAATGGCACTGAAAAAAAGTGATTTACAACTAATCCTTCCATTTATGACACTTAGGAATTTCATGCACTTGGCAACTTATTTAAGATAGCTGCAACATCTGGGGTCATATGATTACTATTTGCAACCTTCCCCACTGGCTTCTAACAAAGAAAATCAACAGGAAAAGCTAAACTAACTTAAACTAGACTTATTCACCGTGGTAAATTTGCTTAACAGCCATGACACTAAGGCTGTAAAATCATTCACAATTCACTTAATAATCACCTCACTTAGGCAACTAAAAATAATTTTCTTTACCAAGGCCTTTCTGAAGACATTTTGAAGATTATTACCACCATCATCATCATGATCTACATTGATCTGAAAGTCTCTGGAAAAAGAATCAGGAAACATAGAACAGGGAGATAATGAGGGTTTCTGTGGAGACTCTGCATTGATTGTGACAAAAATTCTCCTAACACTATTTTATTATAAAAGGGGAAAAGATAGTTACATAACTTTGGCTCACTGGATATATACCAACTTAAATACAGTTGGTATTATTACTTGAACCTATAAAAGAAAAGTTGTTCAAGAGGCCAAAGTAAACAGATCTTCACAAACAACTTTTGATCTGTTGGCCTAAACTTTCAAGGAGCAATTCTATGGATCCCTTTTTCTCCCAGTTCCATCAAACTGCTCTATTAATATACAACATTTTATGATATTTTGCTTTCAGTTGAAACAGCATAGACTGTGTTTTTCATCTAACATGTCTAAATTTCCTAAAAGCACTTTTACAGAATAAAATGCCAGCTTTTTAGATTGTTTTCTTTCCCCCCCTCTCTTTATGAAACAGGGACAAACAAAAGTATTTTGGTTACTCAACTGGTATGAAAACAGAAATAGAATAAAGAATGCCCCTTGTCTCCTTTTTCACTATTGTGACATAAAACAAGTTATAGTCACTGTAAAGAGTAGTTGACTGAATAATTCATGACATACAATGCATCTTCAACAGCTATCAGTGGGAATATCAGTATAGAACAATTATATTTGAACAGCTACGTAGCTTAATTATGATTCAAGTTTTGTGGTTTGTTGGTTGTTTTGCAAATGACATATGCATGTGATGGGTATTGAAAACATAGACTGGAGAGAAGAGAACCATTTTTTTACCCTAGGGAATGAATGGCATGGAATTTTGTGTTACTCTAAACAACCAGTAGCATCCATGAAGAACTGACAAACTTTTTGGAAACTTCTAGTGGGCAGGAGACTACTCACTGTCACAATGTGGCAATGTCACAAATACTAAGAATAAGTCAATGAACAAGTCTGTTATAAATTGTTTAGGTAACTGAAGGAACTAGAACTCACATCAACGTGTCCTATGTAAAGTTTCACAAGTAAAACCCTGATCCTAAATATAGCAAAGACACAGAATCCCGAGTGGACTGCTCTAACAAATATATATCACTGTGTTCCAGCACTGCTTAAATGTTCAATATTTAGCCTTTCTAGGCCATCAACTGCAACATGACTCTGGGCAATTTCACAAAGTTAAAAAATAGCCTTATATAAAATCAACCATTATCTAATGAACAACATGTTATGCTTTCACATGATTTTAAATACCCTGTGCAATTACTCTATCCCAAAGCATGGCGGGAAAGACAATTAAAAAAAAATAGGGACAGGTAAGGTACAGACCATATGAATTTCTAGGGGATGCAGCTCCAAGGACAGGTGTAGTGACAGAGAAGGTCCACTAGATGACATTGGTCATTTGTGAAACCCAAACCAATACTGATGGAGGGCACCAGATGGGCAGTCACTATGAAAAACAGGCAATTCCTGATTAGCTAGGTCTCATACCATGCAAGGCTTTAGAGGCAATGACCAGCATCTTAAATGCACCCAGAAGACAATGTTGTGGCAAACTTGTTTTAGTAGTTACTGTAACATTTAGTAAATACTTTAGTGCTTGCTTATGTACTGTAAATATTTGTTTTAGTATTTGTATAAATGTATGTTGTTACATAGGATTCTTGGCATTTTTGAGGAAATGTACACAGGATATTTTCAGTGAGTTAGTGTAATTAGATCTATTGGGCCATATTTGTTTCTGGGCATTTTATATACTTCTAAGACTTTATAAAGCCACTCTTCCAAATAAAATTTCATTTCAGGTGACAAAGCATTCTAAAACCATAATCAAATAAAACTGCAATGTGAAACACAACCTTTAAAAGTTTCAAAATATGCATTAAATCAAGAGTCCCTGTACCATCATTTTATGACATAAGTATGTTGAATCATACTATGAAGGAAAGAGCTGGGCTTACACATCCTAAGACAATAAGGCAATTTGCTTTAGCTTATTATTGTCAAGTCAACTAATATACCAAGGAGAAAGCAGTCATTGTACAGAAAAGACTTTTCTTTGTACCCAATCTTTTTGGCTCTCAATTCCAAACTTCTTATGCTTTTAAACAACTACCAATCTCATTTATCAAAGTTTTCTCTTAATATGATTATTATTTAGAGTATGAGAACACCACAGAATCCCTGTAATGATAGGTAAAGTATAGGTAAAATTCTATGGGCGGTATGACAGTGACCTCATAACTGGATATCTAATTCAGCTATCCAGAGCATGATTTCATGCAGATTAATGTAGTCTTGTTCATCTATCTGACAGAAAGGTGGAGATTCTGTCTAGCCCTTCACATCCTGATGCCATTCATTTCAACAGATTCACCTAAAAGAGATCCTGTAATAGTAGATATAGTCCACAGGTCAGGAGGAGAAACTCATCAGAAACAGAAAATTAAGTTTCAGTGCAAAGGGAGCCAAGGAGGGTCTTTAAAATAACCTGAGAGAGAGAGACCTTTCTGCATTTAAAAAATAAAATAAAAATGAACTTGTGATTTGTTTTTATGATTAGGAAGATACATCATAACAAAAAAACCACGATCCAACTTTAGAGAGACGTTAAAACATAATTGCACTTATAGCTGCTGTGAAGGATATCAGAAGCCACTTATTTATACCTTTATATCTTTTTTTATATCTTTACCTTTCTTCCTCCTTTCTTCCACCTTTTTTCTTATTGCAATATCAGCTATCTCGCATGGATGTATATATACAGAGGAAACGACCCCAGAGGGCGCTTCCTTAAATACCAAAACCGCGTCAGCGCGTGGTTCTCTGCGAACAGCAGCGTTTCGTGTTGTCGGCACGCAACTCCTTTACACCGAGGTGAAACAGCTACATTGCCTACGACTTTCCAAGAAACGCGACCACCTTCCGCCCCCCCTTCCCCCCCCCATGCTTTCTGAGGACTCCGACCGGTGGGCAGCCCCTCTTCTTCCTCGGGCTGCGCTCCTCCCCGCCCACTCCAGGGTTCTTGCCGCAGCTGCAGGGAGCCAAGCCCCGCCCCCTCGTCCCCGCGTGCAACCGGCCGACTGGCGAATGAGACTCGGCGTCCTCCCGGCAAGCCCATTGTCTGCATCGAGGCGCCGGCGGGAAGCGCGAGAGGAGCGAAGCCAGCAGCGTCGACGACGACCTTCCCCGCCAGACGCGCCCCGGCTGCTCACTTAACACCCAGAACAAACCAGAAGCACCGGCAGGAAGGGAGCCGCGCTCTGGCGCGATGCGGAGCTCCGGCAGCCGTTCTGCTGAGAGAAGGCACCAAGGAGTAGCCCCGGCTCCTCGGGACCTCTGCAGCTGCTGAAAGGAGAAAGAGGCTAGGCCGCCTCCGGAGACTCCCAAGTTTGCTCTGACAGGAGGAGCCTTTCCTGTTCTCTTCCCCCACCTATGGAGACTTTGAGCGCCGTGCGAGCTAAAGTAGGAGCCAGAAGCCCTGTTGGCTGTGAGGCAGCAGGTACCGGCGAACCCCAACCCATTTGTTCTTCGGGTCCAGCTAGCCGAGGCTCCCCCGCGCCGGCGGCCTCGGATTCCCCCGCTTATAGACTTGAGGACCTGGAGACCTTGGCTACTGTGGGTGAGTGAGGCTGGGCTGACTTACAAGCCAATGAAAAACAAAGAACGCGGGAGTGGAGCGTAGTCTAGCCCCCTCCCCTCCCACCCCAAGCCCCTTTGCGCGCGCCGCTCGGTGACCACCCACTCGGTTCGCGAGGCTTGGCTCACTTGAGAGTGATTCCCCCCCAACTTTCTTGTTTCCCCTGCGGGACAAGGAGGGGTCGGGGCTTCTCAGTTCAGGAGGCTGCACTCTGATGAGCAGGTGTGGTGCAAGAGAGTCGTGGGGCGTCCCTTCGCTTTGGAAGTCATGAACTGAAGAGTCAAGGCAACGGGAGAGCTTGTTGTCAGCGCTCTTCTTCCCCTGGGCACAGCCCCAAAGGATGTTGCCAGCTGTGCCATCCCTGGGAAAGTGCAGTCTCACTGTTCGCTTGGTTTGTCAACTTTCCTATATCTCGTGTGCACGCACACACACACACACACACACCGCAGCAACTGCTTCTTGACATCTAGGTTTTCTTTTCCTTTAAGCGTCACTTCTTCCTGTATTTTGATCCGGGGAAGGTTCTTGCGATTTGTTTTATCGGGCAAAGCAGAGTGAGTTTTTACAGATGTCAGTTGAAAAGCTAGCAGTTCTCACTGTAGTTTCAGAACTCCTAAGCACAATATAAACAAGTCTGATAACCTAGCTCTCTCTCTTTATGTAAATAAATGATTCTGATTCTGTTCCTGCATCTCCATCTTGGCATAAATCTAAACCAGTTTGTAAGCAGTGTGTGGTTCTGTTTATCTGACACATCCAAAAATTGCTGAGTTTTCAGCCTTTAAAGTCTTAATTGTTGTGCGCCTCCCCTTTGGGGAAGATGGGTGGTTATATAAATTGGATTAACAAAAACAATTTATACACCTTTTTATTTTGAGTCGTAGCAACATCAGTGGGGGTTCAGCCCAACACAAGCAGTTACATTAATCATAGCTTTATGCTGTAGAGAATTTAGATGGTTTTCCAAGCGTTCCAAGCATTTTACGTGAAGTGGTTGTGTTAAGTTATAATAATGTTCAGAGAGCTTCAACTTTGTGAAGAATATGGTAGTCCACTACTTAACAATTATTTGTTTAGTGACCATCTGAAAATGGAAGAAAATGATTTCCAATCAATTTCACACTTACAACCAATCCTCACACAAACATCACAGTATTGTCATAGTCACATGATCAAAATTGGCAGCCAGTTTGAATTTACAAAAGTTGCAGCATCGCAAGGTCATGTGATCATCACCACCCGACTGGGAACTTCCAGTGAGGGAACTGGGATTCGCTTAAGGACTGCATCATTCATTTAGTTGCAGTGATTTGCTTAACTACTGTGGCAAAAAAAGTCATTAAAACAGGTGTGTCTGTTAATAACCATCTTTCTTAATAACACACATTCTGGTCACAATTACTGTCATAAGCTGAAAACTACCTGTAAAGGCTTTTACAGAATGTTCATAAATTCCATCCTAGCGCCTGTTAATATTAAACACTGCTTGCAACTGTGGGTGTGTTCTTCCGATCAGCTGCTCAAGTTTCAGTGTATCTTCAGCACTTAAGCATTGCTCACGTAGTAAGCTGGAATGTATCCTACATTCTTTCCAAAATGCAAATAATGTATGAAATTTGAAATAGATCCAATGGCAGTAGTAGGTCTTTTGTTTGTATCTAGCCTTCTTTCCCAACTTTCCTCTCTTGACAGATATTTACTTGCAATCTGCATAAATAGTGTTAGCAAGTTTTGGGTGTAATGAAAAGAGGAAACAGAAAGCATGAAAGCCGTGCCATACAACAATAAAGAAATCTAAGGTAAAATATGTACTGGAAAGGCTCTTACTAAAATAAACTTTTTAGTTAAATGCACCACCCAGATTCAGATGTTTATCAGTTTGGAATTTACTGTTTGAAATTCCATTGTAGACTTCCAGCTATGAATAGAAATGTTTGCGTGTATTGGATACATTTACTGAAGGTAGTTTGGTAGTGTTGATTAATATTTTTGCAAATTTGTTATAGAAAGGACTAATTTGTTTCTCCTGAGAAGGAACATGTATACAGGAACATGTATACAGGGTTCTAATATATCAGTGTAGAAGGAATTGATTTCTCCATCTCTCTTTCTTGTAATAATGACAACAGCCTACAAAACAATCACTTTACAAGTACACTGCTCAAAAAAATAAAGGGAACACAAAAATAAGATATCCTAGATCTGAATGAATGAAATATTCTTATGAAATACTTTGTTCATTACACAGTTGAATGTGCTGAAAACAAACTTACACAAAAATTAGCAATGGAAATTAAATTTAGCAACCCATAGAGGTCTGGATTTGGAGTTACACTCAAAATTAAAGTGGAAAAAAACACTACAGGCTGCTCCAACTTTGATGTAATGTCCTTAAAACAAGTCAAAATGAGGCTCAGTAGTGTGTGGGGCCTCTACATGCCTGTATGACCTCCCTACAACACCTGGGCATGCTCCTGATGAGGTCTCCTGAGGGATCTCCTCCCACACCTGGACTAAAGCATCCCCCAACTCCTGGAGAGTCTGTGGTGCAACGTGGCATTGGTGGATGGAGGGAGACATGATGTCCCAGATGTGCTCAATTGGATTCAGGTCTGGGGAACAGGCGGGCCAGTCCATAGCATCAATGCCTTCATCTTGCAGGAACTGCTGACACCCTCCAGCCACATGAGGTCCAGCATTGTCTTGCATTAGGAAGAACCCAGGGCCAACCGCACCAGCATATGGTCTCACAAGGGGTCTGAGGATCTCATCTCGGTACCTAATGGCAGTAGGCTACCTCTGGCAAACACATGGAGGGCTGTGCGGCCCCCTAAAGAAATGCCACCCCATACCGTTACTGACCCACTGCCAAACCGGTCATGCTGGAGGATGTTGCAGGCAGCAGAACATTCTCCACAGCATCCCCAGACCCTGTCACGTCTGTCACATGTGCTCAGTGTGAAGGTGCTTTCATCTGTGAAGAGCACAGGGCGCCAGTGGCGAATTTGCCAATCTTGGTGTTCTCTGGCAAATGCCAAACGTCCTGCATGGTGCTGGGCTGTAAGCACAACCCCCACCTGTGGACGTCGGGCCCTCATACCACCCTCATGGAGTCTGTTTCAGACTGTTTGAGCAGCCACATGCACATTTGTGGCCCGCTGGAGGTCATTTTGCAGGGCTCTGGCAGTGCTCCTGCTGTCCCTCCTTGCACAAAGACGGAAGTAGCAGTCCTGATGCTGGGTTGTTGCCCTCCTACGGCCTCCTGCACATCTCCTTATGTACTGGCCTGTCTCCTGGTAGCTCCTCCATGCTCTGGACACTACGCTGACAGACACAGCAAACCTTGCCACAGCTCGCATTGATGTGCCATCCTGGAAGAGCTGCACTACCTGAGCTGCACTACCTGAGGGTTGTAGACTCCATCTCATTCTACCACTAGAGTGAAACCACCACCAGCATTCAAAAGTGACCAAACCATCAGCCAGAAAGCATAGGAACTGAGAAGTGGTCTGTGGTCACCACCTGCAGAACCACTCCTTTACTGGGGATGTCTTGCTAACTGCCTATGCTTTCCACCTCTTGTCTATTCCATTTGCACAACAGCATGTGAAATTGATTGTCAGTCAGTGTTGGTACCTAAGTGGACAGTTTGATTTCACAGAAGTGTGATTGACTTGGAGTTACATTGTGTTGTTTAAGTGTTCCCTTTATTTATTTATTTTGAGCAGTGTATTTTTCATCCATAGTCTGGTAGTATCTTGTAGCCCCATTCAGTTGCAAGTAAGAAATTCCTTTCTCTTTATGTAGTCAGCTTGAATATGTAATACCATGGTGTTTTTTTAGGATAATGCCCTAGACTTGCCTTATTTGAAGCTGGTTTACATGTGCCGATTTCATCAGCAACTGCGTGCACCTGCTGGTACTGCCTACAAGTGGGTGTAGTGATAGCTATCCATTCCTTGGTGATCATAGCTCAGATGTGCTAATAGGACTATGACTAACCCTAAAGCTAAAGAAGCCAGAGAATGAGATGGATGTCCTATTTCTTATTTATTAATGGGTTAAATATGTGGCACATGTTAACAATATTTTCTAATCAGTTCACAGGTAGTTTATTAGCTGCATGTGTACATGGACAGAAAATAAATAGGAACATTAAATCTTCAAATTGTAGAATTTTTCTATTCTACTTTTTTTCTATATGTTTTCAGTGGGGCAAAATGTACAGGCTTCTTATGGACCACTGATTCATTTGACACTTCGTTCATAAATCATTTGCAAAAATTACTGTGGAGTCATATCATATATTAAAATGAATCACATTTTTGTTATAGTAATGGAGCTCTCTTCCAGAATGGGAATCTCCAAAATTATTTGACTTTTTTGAATTCTTACCACCTTCAATTACCACCTTATATACCGCTTCATAGTGCTTTAGAGCCCTCTCAAAGCAGTTTACAGAATCAACATATTGCCCCTAATAATCTGAGTCTTCCTCAGGCTAAGTCTTCCAAGATAAGGCCTGGAGAAAAAAATTAAAGCTGAGAGATTTGCCAAAAATATGCCCCCATCTTTATTTTCAGTATTTGATTTCTTCCAAAGTGTTTGGCTGGGTCCCTAAGTGGTAGTATGTTCATTTTTAAGAGTTTAATACTGGGTATCACTTTTAACTATTGTAATATGAACATAAACTCCGCCTTAATGTACAGAAACATGATAAAAGAACAAAAAGATAATAAACATTGGAAGTGGTTAAAGTAACATTTCCCAGACAAACAGTTACATTTTGTCTCAATTGAGCTCTGGACTATCAGGGTTTTATCTTTGTTGTAGGTGAAACGGAGAACTTCCTTGAAAGAAATATTGCTGGCAAAGGGCCTGAAAGTCTATTGAAGGAGACAGAAAGGGTTTTTGAAGGAGATGGTGTTTTAAATAATATCAGTGTTTTAAATATTTATTGTTGAAATAAAATTAAATTATTTTTCATTGAGTGATATTGATTGGCACTCTTAATCCAATCACACATTCTGCCATTTTGTAAATGTCTGACCTTTATAATTTTCAGCGCTTTCAAAGAAAAAGTTGATAATTCCTGTTCCTGTTCTAAATTTATATATTTGCTTAAAATAGACTGATTCACTGCATATTTTATATATATATATATATATATATATATATATATATATATATATATATATATATATATATATATATATATATATTATAATATAATATAATATAATATAATATAATATAATATAATATAGTATTGTTGTTTTCACTGTGCCATTATTTTTAAAACACAACATATTTTTATTAAATATGTTTTAGCCATCATTTGAGTGACAATCACTTTTAACAGTTTATGTACTATCTTTAATTCACAGAATTAAATATACATTAATATATGTTCTCTCGTGATCAAAAAGAATGTATATGTAATGCATTTTGGGTGTAGTAGTGGTTTTGAGTTCCTTTTAAGAAATTTGTTTCTTTAATTCTATGTTGCATATGCCAAAAGTATATTCATTTAATAATTCATATTAGGAATAATTAATTAGTAAATAAATAAAACAGCAACAGATCCAGCCTCCAAGATGCATAGTTAATTAAACTGAATAAAAATCCCATGTCTTCTGTGATTGGGATTTTTATCCAGAGATTTTGTTTATGGCTCCTAGAAAGCAAAACTCTGAAATGAATATAAATGCTTTAAAATCTCTTTAAATTCTATGTATGGGATCATAACAGTAAGATTCAAAGTGATGTGGTGTTACATAATCAAAAAGCTGTGCTTTAAAACACACGATTGTTATTGGTAACCACAAATTGATAGTATGGAAATAAGGATGTTTCTGCATGTTTTACCTGTAATGTTCTGTTGCTGCTGTTGTGATAATGTTACAAAGTTTCCATCAAGAAAGAGATGCAATGGCCTGCAATTCTTGAGACAATTTATTAATATCGTATTGATTTTATTAGGTTTTAACCACTCTAGGTATCTCTGCAGCATTGATGACCTAAAACTATTGACAAATAAAGATTCAGTTGTCAGGTAGGCATTCCTGTAAAGAGCAAGAACCTTAAAAATTGACTGATAAAGTTTTTAAACAAAAGATCTTTAAAATATGAATTGGATTATTGTCTTCATTCTAAAGCTGAAATAAAAACTTTGCAACTTTATAAGATATCACAGTGGAAGGAAACATTATGGAATATACTACTCTTCTATGCTGAAAATTACAGCAGAACAATAAAGGAATAGCTTAATTGAAAATGAATTATTACAGATATTTTGGACATCTATTTTTAAATGCCCTTTTTCAGATAATAGACTAAACACTTCAATATGTTTAGAAATATTAAATGTTTTTTTTTTATCTTTTCTTCCAAAATGTCAATCAGCCATCATGGTTGTTCTTGGCTCTCTATTTTTGCCTCATAGGAATCCTGTGCAGTAAACTAAGCTGGCTGAAAAAGATCATTAGTTCAAAGTTGCCCAATCTGAGATATCATTGAACAAGATGTCTTGGAATACTTCCAATATTGTTGAGAGCTTCACTGTTTCACTCAAAATAATCTGAATTTTAATTCTGCATATAAAGAAGTTTGTAAATGTTTGTTATAATATACTAGTTATGGGTTGATCTGAATTGAATTATAGATAGTCCTTACTTAATGACCCTAATTGGGACTCACATTTCCATCACTAAGTAATACGGTCATTAAGCAAACATTGAGTGAATGCCACATGGTCACTAGATGAGGATCCAACCAGATCCAGATTCTTGAAGAAAAGCAAAGGCTGCCTTCATTTCAACTCCCTATTCACCTACACAGAACTATGAGAAACTGTTCTACCACTCAAGGCTTTCTTTTATGCTGCCTTTTTTTGTGCCACTGCAGCCAGGCCTTCTCTTGCACATCTCTTATGTGTACTCTGGCCACTCTCTTATGTGTACTGGCCAAGGTCTCCAGTTCTGCCCTGCCTAGGATCCTTTTTTTAAAAGCAAAACAAACAAGCAAACAATAACAGACCAGACCAGTGTGTGAAAGAAGGTCCTGGCTAAGCCAACACAAAAGAAGAATCCTCCTACTGTCACCTGGGAAAATCTGATTTTGGAGCATATGAGGAGGAAAATAAAATACTGAGGAGGTTTTTTTTAAAAAAAGCTTTTGCTATACTATTTTTAAAACAGGAAATAACCTATTTGTAATATTGTGCTCTAGTTTGATATTTAAGATATAAAGTGCTTTGGTTTTTTAATTTGGGTTTTGTTTCTTCTGTCTTCACACCATCTAAGTAGTCAGTACTCAGCAGGCTGTTATATTTGTCACTTATATTTTTAACTGACTTTTTTATTGGCTTTCTAAAACTTATTTGGAAAATGTATACACCGATTAGGCTTTTGAATCAACATTTCATAAATTATAGGACTTTTTATTGACTTTATGTAAATACTGTGAAACTTTCTTCATTTTAACATTGTTTCCAAAAGTTTTGAATATCATGAAAAAACTTATTTAAGAAGTAATAAATATTTTTTTTAAAAAAATTATTTTGTCCATAGTTTGGGTAAATTGGTGTTCAAATCCTGAATACTCTGCAAAAATAGGATCACAAACAATTTTTTAAGGTAAAGCGTTTGGTATATGCACCCAATAATGCTTGTCTTTAAACTCCAGGGCAGATGGGTCAACAATTTAGCCACTTTGGACTTAAGGTCCATTCACATTTTTAACCTAAAAGCAGAGCTTGGCTTCAGTTACTTTGGAGTATAGCCATTGTTATGCCACTCAAAACTTTTAAAGTATTCTATGTGTGCTGGTGCATACAGTGCATAATACATTGAATAATTAACATGTTAGAATATAGAATGTTGTAATTTTTATTATAATATCCTTAAATAATTGAAAAAAATAGAAATTCATATTGTCATATTAATTTTAAATTATACATTCAAATTATTTATGTGAAAATCACATTTGTGACCATGTTTGTGCCTGTTACCATATAGTGCTAAATGTGGAACTTGTCTATTCACCTGAGTCCTGTTTACCAGCATGGATGGAATTATTTATTTTTAAGTATCAACTGTTATATATGGGAAATGCACCTTGAAACTGAGAACAGATAGTAATTTCTTTGTAATCCTAAAACCTGGAATAGATTTGGTGGGGTGCTGAACAAGTAAAATGTTTAATTATTCAAATAGTTTAACACAGCCACTTTAAAATGCATGACTCTTCTATAAACTTTACGTTAGCTCCATGAAATAATTTGTTTTAATAGACTCTTTCAATATAGCTCAATATCAAATATTAATGGTTCTACTTTTAAAAATGGTATATAATATATGGATCACTTAAGAAATGTTGAAAAGGTTTGGGATTTTTTTTTTCAGTCTTTTCACTTAATCAATTAAAAAGAAGAAGAAATACCATCATAACATGAAGTTAAGTATAAGAAATTTTAATTACATGAATTTATAATTAATATGAGAATGTCTACATAGCCATGAACTATATGGATTTACATCTTTAAAGATCAAAAGTGCATATGTTTGGTAAAACGTCTGAAATAATCACATTTACCCATGAATATAGTTTGCCATGCAAAAAAACTGCTGAGATCTTATTGACTGTGCAGAAGTTGAGGGTAAGAGACTGCAAGTGCAATATTTTGCTCTAAATTTTTACCCACTTTCAAGAGAGTTTTTTTCCACAAATTATCATTGGAAAATGTTTCTGTTAGTATCTTCATTATCAGTTCAAAACAAATATTATGAGAATTGTGTAGCATTGTACAAATTATTAGATGCTTCACTTTATAATTAATATGCAAAACCAAATGAGGCAAATATATGAAAGAGAAACATTGGGATCTGGAAAAGGTAAGCTAGTTAAAAGTAGTGTTAAAATATAGTGTGAATAAAATGTTAAATCTTAATTTCCAAGAGTACATAATCAAAACAATTTGAAATTAAAATGTGATTAATAATTGGCTAGAGAGGTATTTTGAACTATGCCTCACTGTTTTATTATTATTTTATTTAAATTTATATGAAAGTCCCTATTTACTGGAATGACAAAACCATTATAATATCATACTTATCATAATGTTACGAATCTTACTAGAATCCACACAGACCTGGGAAATTATAGGAATTAATTCATTCTGTGATTCATTTTCATAGAAATACATCAAAGCATCAGAATGCCAAGTATTTAGGAAACTGGAGGAGGAGGAGAAGCTAGGAGAAGAAGTGGAGCAAATATTAGCTATGTTGTAGAATATTTAGTGGTCCTAAGAACATATTATGAAATTGCGGGAGATTCATTATTGATATGGTGTCACTGGATTCATCACTAGTTTGGATTCCCATTGTATTTCCTGCCTAGGAGCAGATAAATAGTGTCCTTGCGGCTATGTTTTGTCACAAAGTCTTACTGGATACTTTCCATGGTACTGGTTGTAGAAGATAGATGTTCTCTGCTTACAAATGCATCTCTTATTCCAATGAGATGTTCTGCTGTTCTTTTGAATCAGGTCCAGATTTCAGAATAACAGAAAAAGACTTTAACAGAAGAGACAGGGAATTACTGTGCTGCAACACCAAGAGTTGTTTGGATACATCAGAGTTGTTTGGATACTTTCTGAAAACATATTTGTTAGATCCTTTATATTGGAACTGATGCATAATTTCTTCAAAGTACAACTATGAAGTTTGCATGAAATTTTATAAATTCATGAAGGCTTTTCACTTTTGTTTCATATCTCAGCTGAGCCATGTCTTTGAATTTATAAGGTCTTTTTAAATTAAGTTAGAGTATTATAAAATATTTTAACTTTTCATTCTTTTCCAAATGCATATTTATCTCAGTAATATTCTTTATCTTAATTTTTTTTTAAAGAAAAACATATCTGCAACAAGATGACACTAATTAGGGAGAAGTTTTCTTGGAAATCTTTTTGGCCATGATGGTCTCTTGCAGCCCTCTGCAAGTGGAAATGGAGCTGGGGGGCTGTGCTGATTCCCCAAGTTCTGTTTTTGGCCACAACAGCCTCATGCAGCTCTCTGCCACTGAAAACAGAGTGTGGGGGGGAAACAGTTTTCGCTAGCAGAGGCCTGCAGGAGGCTGCCATGGCCAAAAATGGGGTACGGGGGCCCACATGTGGGGCCCCTGAGCTCCATTTTCACTGGCAGAGGCACCACAGGCAAGCCCTTTATTATTTCCAGGCCGGCCCCATGGGCCCACAGGCCAGCCCACGGGCCTTGAGTTTGACACCCCTGTTCTAGACTGTACCCCATTTTATATATGGAAAATATTCACATTCAGAGAAAGAGAACAGAACATATCTACAACTTAGAGTATAAGTTTCAGAACTACTATCAGACTAAAAGAAATATGCAATCTATGCTTATGAAAAATACGATTTGGTTGGATAATTCTACAACTACTTTGCTTTTTGTTCAGGTTCTGGAGCATGAGTAGTTAATTTAGTCTTATTTGACTGTTTTGTATTAATAAATATGAAGTATTTATTATTTAAATTTCTAGATTGCCTGCTCATCAATAACTCTGCAATATTCCCTTTATTAAATGTTAAATTGCTAATAAACAGATAAACCCTTGGCCATATGTGATAAGGAAAGGACCAGTTTTTCAAAGCTCTCCTGACAACAAAGTCATACTTTTGCAATGGGCAAGTTGCAGAAGCAGGCAGCAGAGATTGCATTGCCTCATGGACCTCATAAAATATAATAGTTTAATAATGGAACATAAAATATGCTAAGTAGAAACAGAGTAAATCTAATAACTCGACTTAATGCCATGAAGGTCATTGTAGGTGATAACCAGTAACTTGGACAGCACCTGAATGTCATTGGCAACCAGTGCAACTCACAAAGCAGCCGTGTTACATGGCATCGAAAATGCATCTACTTGTAGTAGCTGTGGCTTCCAAGTGGTATTCAAAAGCAATTACATGTATAACATGTTGCAGTAGTAGTGATTAAGGTATAAAATGCAGCATGGTGTAAGTTGGAATGTCTCTGAATGCCAAGTGCCTGAATTTTGAGAATGTGAACACACAAGTGCTGCAATGGCTGTAATGTGGGAGATCAGACATAAATATTATTCAGCATATCTGTAACCTCAAATAGTTGGTGAAATAGTGGTTGTAACTTGAGGACAAACTGTATTGTAGATAATTAGACTTAGAATATTGTAGTAAAGTGCTTTGAATGTTTGATAAACAAAAATAGAGTCTAAAATACTGACCTGGCTTGCTTAGTCAACTCTCCTTTCAAATAAACAGCCATTTAACTACCACACTTCCTGCTCCACCAAGGCAAAATAAATATATCTTAATAATACCATTACCAAACAAACTAATTTTAGGAAGTAGTATTCTATTGAATGGGATGTGTATATCTATATTACACCCTTTATTCATGGCATTGGTGCTATGTTCTAACAGAAGCTAAATACTAATCCCTGTACAATATTGGGGCAGGGGTTTCTAGTGTCTTCTTAAAAATCTCAATACTCCTAAGAGTGATTTATTCTTTAGCAGCTAGAAACAAATATATGAACTGCTATGGTAATTTGGCAAGTATTGGAATACCCCTGAAGAACATTGTTAAAGTAAATGTTTATGTAAACTAATTTGAAGAGCCTGTGAAAAATGGTATAAGATTTGCCCACCCTGTTATGTTAAATATTTACTGATGGATGTTTAGTCAGCTATTTTAAATATCAAAGACATTCTTGTGTTTGCTTACAAATGAATATGTGTAAATTGATCAGTTTGGTACTTATTGAGAGCAAAATCAAAAATACTAATTTGGTATTATTAAAAGTTGCATGATTTCTTCCATAAACACTTGTGCTACAAACGAAATTCAAGCATCTCAAAGATCTGTTTTCATAATTATTTGTATCTACATGAATGCAGATTGAATCATATCACAATCATTTGTCTTGAGAGCCATTTCCTGGTTTTTATTGATTACAAAGTGAGATTCTTCAAATGACACTAATCTGAATAGATGTACATATGTAATTTTAATGAATGTTAAAATATTAACACAAATTAAGATCTCTTGAATTTATTGCAATATTTAAATGAATTAGTAGAACACATTAAAGTTTTGAGAAATCTGAATATATAAAAAACAATCTATTAATACATCATTACATTTATAGGCCATCTGACTCCATCAACTCTGGCCATAGTACAACATTAATCAATTTAAAATATTGCAGTACAAATAATACAAAATGACATATGAAAAAAGGACACTTTACCAGTTCAATAACACCACAAAGAGTCCACCAAGTCTATCCCCAGCCTGAATTACTGAAATATTTCTGAGCCCATTAATAATATGTTTCGTAATCAGATGGATATCAAGAAGTAGGTTGAGTATATCTTTGTTTCGAAACAAACTAGAGATTTTTTAAATTGCCCTCAAAAACGCTTTGTTTTGAAGACCATGCGTTGAATCTTGTTACCTAGCACTCAGGTCAGTTCATCAGACAATTGGTTCCTTTTCTAATATTGTTTTATTCTACACAGTCCTCCTTTTCTAGCATTCTGTCTTTCTGTAATTTCCCTAGAGATTATAATTGTCTTGTGTATTCAGATATTTTTTTCTTTTTCAAAGTGCTAATGAGTCTTTGTAATAGCAAAACCAAACAGTTCACCTTTCAGTTCATCTTTTCCTTTTGGCATCTCATAGAGGTTGCAATTTAATTACAAAGGCACTGAAAAAAGTGACATGATTGTTGCAGCATTCCCATGGTCACATGATCAAAATTTAGATGCTTGGCAACTGACTCATATTTATGATGGTTGAAGTGTCCCAAGTTCATGTGATTAACTTTTTTCCACCTTCTGACAAGCAAAGTCAATGGGAAAGCCAGATTCAGTTAGCAACTGTGTTACTAACTTAACAACTACAAAGGCAAGGTAGGTCACAAAATAGGGCAAAACTCATTTAACAAGTGTCTTGCTTAGCAACAGAACTTTTCACCTCAATTGTGGACATAAGTGGAGGACTACCTATAAACATTATTGGCACAATGAATGGTAGTATGCCTTGGACCAAAGTATTTATATGACGTGTCTTCTTATCAGAGTTCCCTGAAATTTGCAGCACTATAATTCTGAATGGGAGAGGTGATGTGTCCCATGATTTGTGATCACTTATTACCACTTTAATGATAGCTCTGTTTGTTTTTTAAAAGTGTATTCTGCAGTGTTTCATTCTCTATATGTAAAAAAAAGTTTCCCTGTTCCACAAGCATCGCCCTTGAGGATTTCAAATTTAAATTTGAAAACTAACCAATGATAAGACTCTTTTTATCTTTCATATGCATTTCTTGGTTTTATCCTTGTAACTTTCAAAAGTGTTCCCCTGATTTTTTTTATCCATAGTACATTCAATGCCAGTTTTACCCATTTAATACATATTAACTAATATATCTACTATAACAAAAATAACATTATCATTGAATTTTACTCAGGGGATAAATCATAATTCTCTTCAGCCTTAGTATTGATAGCAGTTGTAGTTCAAACAACTTCACCAAAAATACCATTTAAAACCAAGATCCCCAAACAGAGGTTGTCATATTTTGGTCATGTCATTCGAAAAATCAATCATGCTGGGAGGAATCAGTGGAAAAAGGAGAAGGGGCTGCCCTAGTAGCTTCTAGTCAGACACTATAAAATATGACACTGGAATGACCATGGCAGATCTAAAGGAGCCTATGCAAGACACAGGAGCATGGAGAGTGCTGATTTATAGAGTGGCCGAAAGTTGGACATGACTGAATGGCTAATGATGACGTAATCCAAACATATGGATTGCCTTATAGAATTATCATTTCCAAAGTATTTTATCTATTTTAATTCATATCGGTGCATGTTTATATTGAAAAAGTTTAATTGCTGTGGAACTCTCTAACAGGTAAGAAAACAAAAAGGCAAATATTTCTGTTTTTCCCAAAACATTCACCATTTCCTTTTTCATCATTATTTTCCAAGTAAGTTATGGGCTGATAGAGAATATTTTCAAAAATTGAAAACATTTGTGAAGACAGCAGAAATAAGTTTTTTGAACTTTGAAATAGTTCTGAAAATCTACCAGCTCCAAACTCCCTAAAAGAATTCATATTGTTCAAATTAAAAAGAATTTTTTTTCAAGAAAGTTCTTTTTCTCAAAATTACCCAGGGTTTTATTGAAAGGCTTCAATCATAATTTAAAACAGAAGCAGGTAATTCTTTTACACCTAGCATAAGATTTTAAATATTAAAATGAGGGGATCGGTGTTTGTTTAAAAGTTATTGTACTTATAAAAATAGTGTTCAGTCTGAAAATAATGTTTTGCAGAAAAAAGAAATAGATTACTCTTTTTGTTTGTTTGTAATGACTTGTCAACAGTAGTTTTTATACATGTGAATGATGCATAATAAAGTTTAAAATGAAAAAAAAAAAAGGTGTGTAGGGAATGTAAACTGTTTTTTTTTAAGTTAAGTCCATGTTTCTGTTACGTCTGTTCTGTTATGTAAAGCAGGTACACTATTCAGAATTATCCTGCTTATTTTTAATGAGCATACTGTCTTTATATGGATGGTATGTGGAATAGGACTGTGTAAGCATTCAAAAGACGTCAGCCAAAAAATTTTGTGCTTAAAAATCAGCATCTTTTTTCAAAGCATAAAGGATTACATTTGAAATGCTCCTATCAAGCTTTTAGTAGGTTAATGCATTTAGTCATTGGAAGACAGTTTTTGAAGAAGTTCAAGGAGCTCTCCAAAAGATGCAACAGTTTTTAATGTTTTGATGACAGGTGCTTCACGTGCACTAAAATGTTTTATGAAATGCGTCTTGGATGCTTTGTAAAGCTTAGCAGGGAAACATCCAGTTCAAATAAAAATAGAATTTTAAAAAACTACATTGAATGTGGTGCTTTATCTCAGTCTACTTAGAAACACATTATGTATATACACATATACATGTGTGCACACACTTGGATTTAGTGTGTGTGTATATATATATATATATATATATATATATATATATATATATACACACACACACACACACAAACACGCATATACATACGTACATATATGTGTGTGTGTGTGTGTGTGTGTGTGTATGTATATGTATATGTGTGGATCTTTGGTTATTCGGGTTTTCTCCCACTCTGAGAAGCACAGAGCCGAAGGCACAAGCCTGAAGATGATGAATGAGACTTCATCGAAACATTGCCTAGATACTTCCAATCTTACGTGGGAGAAAACCCGAATAACCAAAGATCCACATACAAATACCCGCGAGAGCCTCAGAATATATATATAATCAATCTACTTCATTTTTTTAAAAAAAAAAATCTTCAGCCACAATAGCTATAAATATAATTTGAAATGAATGTTTTTAACAGTAACTTATTTTATGACTTGAAAACTCTTTTTTAAAAAAATCCAAAATAAAAGGTGTGAATTTTTTTATGGTAAGAGAAGCTGTCAAAGTTTAAATCAAGTGGACAGTATGGTTTGTTAATGCTGCTTCTTAACTTAAAGATTTTCTTGGACTTACAGATATCTAAAATATACATTTTAACTTTCTGCAAAATAACAAACTTTAGCAGGCCCTGGCTGAATAGCTATAACATTGAGTTGTGGAAAAAGCTTTTATATATCATAGAATGAAACTTTTAATGTTAACAAC
This sequence comes from Pseudonaja textilis, assembly GCF_049901715.1. Classification (NCBI taxonomy): domain Eukaryota; kingdom Metazoa; phylum Chordata; class Lepidosauria; order Squamata; family Elapidae; genus Pseudonaja; species Pseudonaja textilis. The sequence goes on from NC_141997.1 coordinate 15,479,559, forward strand.
TACCATAGAAATTAATGCATTACTTTATTGTCTTGTGCTTTATTGTGCATATTAACATTACCCATTTACCTGAAGCTGCTATTGTGTGTTTGATATATGCTCAGAATTTGCTATGAATGCAAAAATGCAAATACTTGAGGTGCTCAACAGCATACAATTAAAATATCAGCTTTTAAAGCTGTACGAGTGGCCACTCTTGTCGGCATCCATTGTCATCATAATAGCAACTTTGCCTGTGACATATCTAATAAACTCTTTGATGTATTTTCTTTAGAGGAAAATAAGTGTATATATAATTAGCTTAATCCTCAGGAAAAATTAGTCACACACACAAATGTGTTATATTGGTTTTTTGTTTGGATGGTTGCTTTTGGCACTATTGCCAAAGGCACATGTTTTAAGTGGTGCTTAGCGTAGTGTTCGTTTTTATTTAGAACTTAATGCTATCCTTGCTAAATCAGATAAAGACCAATCTAAAGACCAAACCAAATACCTATTTTTCTTTTTAATATATTTTAATTAAAATTTTGAAGAAAATATAAAATTAGAGAAGGGGAAAGGTAGTATGCAAATGAGTAAACAAGAATCTTATAGATATTATAATTTTACATTGTATCACTATAAATATTATAATTTTACATTGTATCACTTTTAAGTAATTGAATATTTTATATCATTTAAAAAGCTTTAAAATCTCTTTTAAACTGTAATCAAAATGATTAGCACAGTATAAGTCATAAGATGAAACTGAATATTTGCAATAAATATTCACAATTTCATAAATCAATAATTCTGTTTTTTTCCTCTTGCACATATATAACTACAGATAGCCCTCGACTTATGACAATAATTGAACCCAACATTTCTGTTGTTAAGTGAGACATTTGTTAAGTGAATTCTGCCCCATTTCACGACCTTTCTTGCCATAGTTGTTAAGTGAAGTGGAACAGTTGTTAAGTTACTAACATGGTTGTTAAGTGAATCTGGCTTCCCCATTTACTTTGCTTGTCAGAAAGTCACAAAAGGGAATCACATGATCTTGGTACACAGCAATTATTATAAATATGAACCATTGGCCAAGCATCTGAATTTTGATCATATGATCATGGGGATGCTACATCAGCCGTAAGTATGAAAAAGGGGCATGTCACTTTTTACAAAGTTAAATTGTAACAACGGTTATTAAATGAACTGTTGTAAGTCAAGGACTACCTGTACATGCACATATGGAGGTCTTTTTGTGTGTGCATATTATCACAAGCATAATCTACTAGCTGAGGATAGCAGAACTGATTTTTAGATAAATCCAAAAAAGGATTTATTATCATCCTGAATGTGGTGCTACAGATAATCACTGAGAAAAATTGACTTTCCCTTTTATAAAGCAGGAATGTCATACTTAAAATAGTTTTGCCTAAGATACTTCCAAATACTGAAGCCAAAAGATAAATATTATATATTTATGTATAAATAAACTTGTCGGCATCTATTTTACATAGGAAAGCTAAAAGTATGTTTGACCTGTCTTTCATCAATAACCTTTGCTTTTTACAATGCCTCTTGTAGCCAAATTCAGACACCATTTTTGTATTGTGTTTCTTAGTTTCATTTTTCTCAGCTATTATAGTAGCTCTTTTGTATTTTTTAGCTGCTATAGTGTTGCATTTGTAATAACTTTTTAGCAATTGGTAGCCAGACTGTATTATTAAAAATAATATTCTTTATTCTTGAAATAATGTTCTATTGCATTCATTTTATTACAAAGATTTTTATGTTGCTCCAGTCATTTTGATTCCAAGCAGTTTGCAAGAAGCAAAATACAGATACTATAATCATAACAAAATAAACAAAATATCAAAAGCATAATTCTATCACCATAAACCTCATAATGATTTAAAATATTATGTTCCATTGCAAATTTATTACATTAATCAAAATAGTATTGCTTTACAAGACCACCTTGAAAACAAGGTTGTTTACTAGTATGTTATGCAATGTAATAACAGTGTTAAGGGATTTAATCACATGTAAAATTTCCCAAGGTGGTTAAATGACATTATTGAGTAGGTTAATAGGCATTTTCTAGAAACTGTTTACAATTCCTATGTTAACATCACGGCGCTATAATTCAAACATAGTAAGATAAGTAATTGTTGTCAATTAAGCTTGCATTTAGAAAGTTTTTGATTCTTGTATGTCTTTGCTAATATCAGTCTGACTCTGATAATTTATGTAATGTTTTATATAGGAATTCATGCTGGATTTTTTTTTCATTTAAAATCCCTGAATATTCTGCTATAATAATTTGCTATAATGGGCAGGTAACTGTTCTATCATCTGAAATTATTAATATCTTTTTGAAGAGAATGGCTTATAAATTCATACATAAGTGGAATAGAAGATGAGTTTGCCCTTTTTAGCCTTTATATATTTACCTCAGGGAAGATTGTGTCCTTTGTTTCTGGACTTATAAATTTTATCTACCTGTTCAAGAAAACAGGATATATGTCCAATAATCACTAACTTAAATTTTATGTTTGACATAATAATTTTCAAAAAGCAACTGTATTAAAGGGCTTTTACTATCTGTGAGTTAAAACATAATTGGTATGATCAGGGGTGAGATGCTGCCATATAACAACCGGTTCAGTGCGCACATGCTTTGCACATGTGTGTGTGTGAACAATACAAAAATCCTTACTTGCTATGTTACTTTGGGGGAGTAACACAGATGAGGAGCAGCAATCCATTCTTCCACCCTAATCAGCTGAGGCGATAAAGGTCAATAAAGCACAGGGGCAGCCAGGCGATCCCACATGATCTTCGGAGCTAGTGATTTGCCCGAACTGGTCCGAACAGGCAGAATTCCACCCCTGGATATGAGTTTAAAATCTAAAAACAAAACAAACTCTGCTGCTTTAGAGGGAAAATGAAGTGTAAAAAGCAATAATACCATGTTCTCAGCTACTAAATGATCTATATAGAATTTGTAAGCACTTTAGAAAATCTAGTAGTTTTGTATTATTCTTTCTTTCAAATTTGTAAAGAAGTTCATATATAAAAGTTCATATATAAATGTATTTAAGGTAGATAAGCTAACAGATATATTTTTTTTAAACAAGTTTTATTGATTTTACAAACAAACAAACAAGACAAAACATCATTAAACATTAAAACATAAAACCTCTTTCCATTGTAGATCCTTACAAGGCAGGTAACATATTGCTTTATATCACATACTTATAATTTATCCCATTTCCATATAAACACGTAAATTCCCTTTACCAAATTCCACATTGTTTCTCTTTAATCATTATGCAATCATATTTCCTTTCTGATTTATCTGCTATCCAGTCATCAACTTTATATTTCCCTCTGGCTTGTTTATAATTATTCTCATCTAGTCTTCTTCCGAGATTTTATTATTTAACTTTTAATTAAACACACACACATAAAACACAGACATAAAAAACATAAAACTTTCTTTAGAAAGTAACTTGGCCCCAGATTACCTCTTTTTGTATGGACTCAGTTGTATTCACGCTTTTCTTATATACCATTACCCATCTTATTTACCATTCTATATCTATTATATAACTCCTCTCCACTTTTGCCTCATCTTAATTCTGTTTTATATATTTAATCTTGCTTTTTTTAAAAAAAATATTTTTATATCTTTTGTCCGTTTCTCCATTTACATCTGTCTCATTTCCAGTTTAAAAAAGAATAGTTTCCCCTGGAATCACTAATCGGAGTATGATGCCTTTCTATCATTCCCCTAAGTTAAAATTTAAAATAACACCTAAATCCTAGTCAGATTCTGCTTAGTACATTCTACTATTTCAAAAACCAATACTACAATAATAAATCCATAACAATCAACACATCAATCCATTAAACTCTATATTCAAACTAATATTTTAAACATTCCCTTTAGTATTTTATTAAAACTTATTATCATTCATTATTAAACCTTTTAAAGTTATACCTTGATATTTTAGCCTTTTATTAGATCTTAAAAAGTTCTGGTTATCTACTTATAATACCACTATTACAATACTCATGTGTACTTTGCAGAATACCCCCCTTTTTAAAAAAAAAAACCCATATATTACCCATTATCCCTGAAAAAAATTTCTTTATCTCCATCTTGTCTTATATCTTTGAAACTTTTTTCCCCCTTTTCCCTTTCCTTCTTAGCCCGCCTAAACTTTTTACCCCCTCCTCTCAAAACCTCTTGTCTTCTTAATTTCCCTTTCTGCATTCCTCTTTCCTTTTGCTTTCTAGCATTCTGTTGTTTTTGCATCTTCTTTTTCTCTTTCATAAATATTTTTTTATTTCTTAAGTCCTTCCTTTTCGCTCCTCTCTTTCTCCTTTCTTTCTTAGTCACACCGTTTAGTTCATTAAAAATGGCTTCTTCTTCCTCAATTTCTTCAAGCTGTTGTTTAATTTGCTGACACATAGCAAGCGCCATATCTAGGAAACAAAGGGCTTCTCCCATAACATCTTTGCCTTCTTTCTTTGTTTTTAGATATTGTTTTTTTAGTTCATCAAGAGATAGAGCCATTTTAAACTGTTTCTTCTTCTCTTTCTGTATCCTCTTCTTAAACCAATCAGTTATTTCAAGGCTTAAAACAGTTCCCAAACGTCCCAAACTCCCACAGTCATCAGACAGTCCAGGCAGAGTAAAAGCTTCTTCTTTTTACAGTTTCTCTTCTAGGGGTGAAGTCAAATTAGGGAAAGAAAATTCTCTTTATCTTCAAGGCATCTCCTCCAGCAAAGTCTTAGAGTAAAAATTGATTTTCTCAAGCCTCTCCTTTCCCACGTATAACAAAGGAGTTTAGGTTTTACCTTCTACCAAAAGGCTGGTTTCCCTTTTCCATTTGTTAATTCCATAAGGGAGGGAGAGTAACTTCCCCTGTTCGTCACTTTTCTTCGCAGCTAAAAACATCAATTGGGAACAATAGCTTCCAAGTCATTACTTTCCCAGGTGATAAATATATCCTTAAGGTCCCAGTTCGACCAAGAAAAAACTTTCTTTAAAAAAAAAAAGAAAACTCCTTCTCCCTCCTGCGCATTCTTCATTATCCAATTGCCGGCTTCTTTATGGTGGCCATAAAAGACCACCGCTGCACCGTCTTGAGAAAAGGGGGTTATTGCCGGCTGGGGGGGGGGTTCTGCAATGCCCCTCACCCCCGTCCGGATCCCCCCTCTCTTCAGCTGCCCCAAAGGGCAGCCTTAGCCTCCAAATCCGTCAGGATCGGAGGCACCAAGGCGGCTAGCACAGCAGGAATCGCAGAGAAGGCGAATCCCTGCTGTTAGCAAAGCCGACAACCGGAAGTCTCAAGCTAACAGATATTTTAAATATGAAGTTGGGAGTTGCTAAATGTAAGAACTGAAAACAATGGAAGTAACAGGTATGCAGACAAATACCTTTTTTTAACATTACCGAGTATAAGATGTGAGTTTGTGTACTCATCTCATGTGACAGAGAACTCAGGTGCTATGCTGCAAATGCAATATTGTTGCATCCAACCATTACAATTTAGACATAAATGAAAATGCTTTTTTCCCACCCAATAATCAAGCAATTATATGAATTTCTATCCCATACTAAAATGCTAAAAATGATGCATATATTTCGAGTGTGCAGATGCTGGAATATGGGATGGGATATTGTCTGCTATAAGCAAAGAATGTACAAGACTGATCCTTTCCCCACTTTGCTGTATGGTATTAAAACCATAGCTGGAAATAGGAAGAGGGTAGAAATCATTAAATGCAATGTGAATGGAATACTTCAGAAATGTGGGTACTAAAATATAAATAAGTAAAATGAGTGTGTTCTATGTGTATTGCATATAAAGTGGATGACCATTGAGTATTTTGAATATATTAGAATGAAGATCAAATCATAATAAAATTATAAAATAAAATCATATATGAAGAGTAAGAGGAAAGGGATAGATGAAAAAGATGCTGTTGTGAACTTTAGATCCTCAGAAGAAAAGCAGCAAATTCAAGAAATAAAATACAAATTTTAATTGTTCTATAGGTGCTGAGAAAAGTATGAAAAGCTATAGTAAATGGTATTGATGCAAATGAGGTCTAGGTAGATTTCTTTCCCTCTTATTTCCTGAGATTTCTTTCCCTCGTATTTCTTGAGTTCAGGGAAGTTCTTTGAGTATTTTCACCAATATCATTAATTGGTTTTGGCCAGGATCTGATCTAATGAATCTACTCTGAGTTACTACATCATCTTAAACTGTATATTCACTGTAATAAAAAGTATTATGTCATTGAAGTGACTTTAAATAACAACAAAGGAAAACATTTCTAAAATACATCACTAGAATACATTGTGTACAGTACTTATTTACCATTGTGCAAATACTCCCTTTGAAGATTTCTCAGCAGTTATATTAACACAGGAACTTTTGTTGCTAACAATAAGACTGATTTGACAGAACTATTCAAATGATGAATATTCCTATGATCAAACCTAAACAATAAAACAGAGAATGATCATGCTCTTTGAAGGCAATGGCTATTATAGTCTTAAACATCTTGAGAGTATCCGGTGATAGTTCATAAGGTAGAAGGGCTGCTTCAGAGAGTCCAGCCCTTGTTACAGACGTGGGCTGCTGCAGGTTCAGACCAGTTCATCCGAGCCCTTTGTTCCGATTCTGTGCGGTTTGGAGAACCAGCAAATTGCACCACCAGCTGGCCCTGGCCTTCTCTGTTTTCAGGCCATTTTTGGCTATAAAAACAGCCTGAAAAAGGTTCCAAAAATGGCCTGAAAATGGCCGAAAATGGATGACGGCGGGGCCAGCTAGTGATGGGATTAGCTCCAACTGGCTGAATCCTACCTGTTCCTTTGAGGAGAGTGGCTGGGAATCGGGGCTGGGTGTGATGAGTGACATGCCACACCTACCCAGCCAGAGGAACGGTTGTTAAAAAAAATTGCAGCTCACCTGTTAATATTCACATTACAGAAAAGAGCATTAAATAGCCTTGATTTAAGTAAAAGTGAATCAAAGAGCAGTAAATAGCCTTTTACCTTGATTTAAGTAGAAATGAATCAGCTAGCAGAATTGATGTGGCTACCTGTTTATCCTCTTGCTTTTTAAACAGTGACATTAAGAACTTTGTGTCAGTGACGCTCAAGCAATATAACCCTTATCAGTTGATTTTTTTTTACCTTTATCAGTTGATTTAGGTTAATCTTTTCTTCTTATAGTATATATGTTTCATTATGAAATGTAACCAATTTTTATTTATATACTATATTTATATATCTCATTGACTTTTCTTTTCTTTCTGATTTTCAGGGACAGGCACTTTTGGGAGAGTTCACCTGGTGAGAGAGAAGGCTGCTAAATGCTACTTTGCATTGAAAGTAATGAGCATTCCAGATGTTATTCGGTTAAAACAAGAACAACATGTACACAATGAGAAATCTGTTTTGAAAGAAGTGAATCATCCATTTCTGATCAGATTGTAAGCTTCATCTTCTTAGTTCAATCACAATCAGTTGTCGCAGTCAAAATCTTTGAGTGACAAATTTGCACTTTCTAAATTCCACTTCTATAAATTTTGAATGGAAACCAAGAATGATTTACCTTGAGTAGACTTTTGTGACAGTTGACACTACAGTTATTCCTTTTTTAGATAAGGAATGACTACATGAATGAAAGTTCATGTTTTCAATAAATAGCATTACTCCCATTTTGAATATGTTCTCACAAATATAGCAGTTTTATTTGAATTGGCACTTTTCTTCATTAGAAGGAAATAATGGAGAGATACTTATAAGCTTCAGGGAAAAATGGTTACACATTCAGTGTTTTAATAAAGTATTTGCTGATAAGTGCATTGTGTTACAGTGCACAAAATACAATTCCCTCTGTTTGAAACTACAGGAAATCTGTTTCTGTATATGGCTCATTACTTTTTTAAAAATATCTTGTGGTAATGGGTGGAGTAATGAACACTACCGGAAATGTCAGAATTTCACAAGTTAAACTATAAACAGAGGAGTTATAAGTACATATTGCAAAAGTAATTTCAACATAACAAGATTATATCCTGATAAGATGAAACTGACAAAAAGAACAAAGGATAGCAAGCTCAGTTAAAAATGCAGTTCTTGCCTACCAGTAATGACTCTGAGAAATAAACATGTAAAACTGATGGCAGAATTAATTTTGTACAGGTTATATTTCTGACTCCTCAACCATTTTTTTTTCAAATTGTTCAAGTATTTATCAATTCATTGTTAAGAAGTGAATGAAGAGAAAAATAGAAGTACACTGGGATAATAAATTTACTGGACTATTTCCAGCGATAGTTTTATGCTAATGCAGGAGCTGGCAAGCTGTGGCTTTTTGGATCTTGTCATTTATGGTGATTAACTGTGTTGATCCAATGCTGAAACTTGGACTTAAAAATTTCTAAAACCTATGTGGCTACTGCTCCTGTCTACTCAGTTGTTTGTCCATATCTTTAGGCAAAACAAACCTTAAGTTTTTTGTGTTGAATATTTTCTGAAATAGGTAATATTTTAAAGATGGAAACAAAAGGGAATGATAGCAAAAACAGCTGCAAATATCCTCTTCTGTTATTGTTGTTTCCTTCCTTAATAAATATTCAATGGGATCTTCCGAAGGACAGCTTTGTATAAACAACAACTATGGAAGATATTTAAATTGAGCCAAACCCCAAATCTCAAAATGGTCTAGGATATTCTGAATATTCTATACCAATATTTTCATAGTAGAGAATGGACTTTATTTTTCTGCCAGAACATTTCATTTTTAATTGTTTCAATTGCATAATTGTGGAATTGGGAAATCCTGCATCAAAAGTAAAAGCAAAAATAATACAAAAAAATCAGAAACAAAAATTTAAAACATGTAACAAGTTTATAAAAACACATTACAAAGATAAAATAAAATAGATATGGAAATCATGTGTTTGAACTTGGTAACATTCTTGTATGGATAACTTGCTTTCCTAGAAAAATATATGGTGTTACATTCCTGCTAAGATTATTTAAAAAGTAATAACATTTTAATGTGATGGATCTGTCCTCAATGGAAGAGTTGGACACTGATCCTTATGATTATTTTTACTACATCTTGTGAAACTGAACTTCAGGGTTCTTTTTGCCTTCAGCTGAAGCTCTTATTCAGAGCTTCATATATTTAAATGTTTGTAAAGCATATTTTTTACTTATTTGTTTAACCGGGTTCTCTTTATCTAGTCTTATGACGTGTGGAAAAGAAATCATATTTTGGGTCAAATTTATGCAGCAATATTGAACATTCAAAGGGTTCACAAACTTTTAAACAACACTATAAATATACAGAGAATATTTATATTAAATATTAATACAAGTGGAGAAATTCATGTACTTTAGTTCATCTATGTCCTCGGTTTGGGAATTGTATCATTTATGGAAAGTTTTGACCCACTCAGCAACTTTGTATTTCATTTAACTCTTCTTTTGTTGTCTGGTAATTGTACTTCAACCTTGATGCAGAATCACAGAGACTTGGTGAATTAAGAATCTATCTTTTTAAATTAATCTTTAAAAATTGCAGTGATTATGTTTCTGTACTTGGCTTCTGTCAGCTGGTGCTCCATTCAAAATCCAAGAAAGAAATGCTTAGACTCCATTAATTAGAGAAAAGATATCTTTTACTGGAAATCAAGTGGTAGCAACAAAAGAATTCTGAATCTGAGAAAATGGGTGCGTAAATCACATATACAAAGTAATGGCAACGTTCCCATCCCCAATAGTTCAATTGGCTCATCCAATTAAAAGTTGTGTATACCATCATGTGGGCATCTCCAAGTGGTGATGAGGTCTCTGTCCGTTGTCCCTGACATATTTTGATAAAGAGTTGCATCTGCGCATAGCATAGGATAGAAGTCTAAGCAAGAATCTACGCCCCCAGCTTATACAGTTCTGTTTTGTAACACCTCCAGCTCACTTCCCATAACCATATCCTCCCCCTCCCCCCGTTACTTATGACAGCCAAAAGAAAGGAGAAAATCTTGAAGGCTGACAGTTTCAGACTTCTTTGCTCCTTTGCCTGTAAGTGTGTAGAACTCCTTTTCAAGACCAAGCTGAAATGTTTCTGTCAACATTTAGTCACGAGAAAACCCGGTGGTTTTATTAGAGGCCCTGAAATAAAAAAAAGTATTTTAAGATTTCTAAGCCTCAGCAGTATTAGATCTTAATTGAAATTAGGCAGTAGTAAACACTCAGTTTGAATCTTACAAATTCTAAGTCTTTAAATAATTGTTGTCTTTTTACTAATATGTTGAATTGTTTAAAATTTCTGAAAAACTAAATGTGTTTTTATTATTCCAGATATTGGACTAATCACGATGAACGATTTCTATATATGTTGATGGAATATGTACCAGGAGGTGAACTTTTTAGCTATCTACGCAATATGGGACGCTTTAATAACGGCACTGGACTATTTTACTCTGCAGAGATAATTTGTGCAATAGAATACCTCCATTCAAAAGAAATTGTTTACAGAGACTTAAAACCAGAAAATATTTTATTAGACAAAGAGGGGCATATCAAACTCACAGACTTTGGCTTTGCTAAAAAGCTTGTTGATAGGTAAGTTATTTGATGCTGACCTTGACTTCTTTACAGGGCAATATGGGGAAATGGGTAGAGAAAATGATTTTTTTCATCAGACTTATAGCATTGAACATACAGTGATTTGTACTGTTTGTTTCAACCTTCCTAATTGAAGATTCCTAGCACACATTAATTAATTGATTATATGCTGTCAAGTCAATATCATCTCTTAACCTGATCCTTCAACTATTCCAATGCTACACCTATCCTCTGTAACAGTCCCATCTACCCAGCTACTCGTAATCCTCTTCTTTTGTTTACTGTAATACATACATAATTAAAAATATTCAAGTAATATTTTTCCAAGTGCAGATGCACAAAAAGAAGAAAGCTGTACTAGCTTAAAAGTGTAATAAACTAAATTATATCAAAGCTTTAAATTTATTTCAATGACCTTAGAAAATTTTAATCATACATCAACATTTTAATGTTGTAACAAAATATTGTAAAGAAAGCCAAACATCAATGAAGGCAGACCATTCCATAATAAGGTCATTCAATTAATTAATTTAGAAATCTTTGAATATTGATTTTTGAGAAATTTTAAAAAATATATTTACTATAATTGAATAAGAGTTTTTTTCTTCAATTAAAATAAATACATTCAAATTGAGTTACTTTTAATTTATGTTAAAGCTAATTTGTATGAGAATTATATAATAATGCTGTGACAACTGATGGGCTGAAATCTTATTTCACAATTTCTTTAATGATTTATTTTCCTACTTTTCAGCTTTATTCTCAGTGTGCTTAAGAATTTACTCCAAATTTATCTAGTGTTTGAACTTCCATGTTTTGATATCCAAGTTTAATTTAGCTTCATTGGCACAAACAGACACTTGCCATTTACAAAAAAGAATCAGTTTATTTAAATACTAAAAATTCTCTCGTCCCCACCCTCACTCTCAAAGGAGAATGCTTAGTTAAGTGATCTAATTACATAGTTCAGAGTGCTTGAGAAAAATTCCAGTGTGAAAAGGGGATTAATAATATTAAGTCAGTTCAGTACATACAGAAATTCTTTGTACAAGTATTTCAAACCATCTGAATGCTGAATAAACATTTTACTTGTCATAATGGTAAAGCAGATTTAAAAATAAGGCTATGGATCACACAGTGGACAATTTTTTACACAGAACAAAATATTCTTGTGGGCAAATTAATGTTTTTGTATCAGTTTTACCTTCTAGCTAGATAAAGAGTTGTGAAGGCATTTATTTCATTCCTCAGCACAATTGTGTTTAGAAGCATTGTAACAGTATATATACTCTTATGTTGCATTAAACAGTATAATTTGCTGGTTTACTCAAGTGAAGATTCTATGGCTATAGCTTAAAATTAGCGGAGACAGATTATTATACGTCTGTAGTTCAATTTTGGTTATACTGCTTCTTTTTTATTGAATTTTATTTTCATTTTTTCTTTATTTTCTTTATTTTACAGTGTAACCTTTGTCCAATAAATGTTGTTGCTAAACAGTAAGTTGCTTAGCTTTATGTGGAAGAATCTTGTTCTAAAGCAGTGTTTTTGAAATCTGGAAACTTTTAAGATGCACTGGCTAGAGAATTTGGGGAAATGAAGTCCACATATTTTAAAGTTGCTATGTTTGAGAAATGTCTATGGAGATTCTAGTCATCCAGGTCATGATTGTCCCAAAGGTGCTTTTTCAAGAGGCAACTGGACTTTCTTGTTTTTCTTTGAAGATGTTTTGCTCCTCATCCAAGAAGCTTCTTCAGCTCTGACTGGATGGTGGGGAATGGAAGAACATACTCCTTGCAGACAGCTGATCCTTTGCATTCTTTTAGAGAATCACTAAGGTCACCTGGAGGTTTATCTGTGTCATCAGGGTCACCTGAGTGGTGTAAATGGGTGTGGAACCTTCTTGTAACTGTTGAAAGGTCTGTGTTATAGACTGGAGATTGATGATGCCGTATCACTCCCCCTCAGTTGAGAAAGGGCTGTTCAATTTTGACATAGCTGGTCTCTTTGACCCCTCTTTCAACCAACTGTCCTCTCTCTCCAAAATGTGGACTTTACTGTCTTCAAAAGATTGACCTTTGTCTTTTAAATGCAGATGGACTGCTGAATCTAGTCCAAATGGGTTTGTTCTCCACATGTTGTACCATGCATTTATGAAGTTATTTCAATGAATACAAATGAGCAGCTGTCTGCAAGGAATATAAATCTGTCCTTCCTCTACCATCCAGTCAGAGCTGAAGAAGCATCTTGGATGAGAAGCAAAATGTCTTCAAAGGAAAACAAGAAAGTCCAGTTGCCTCGTGAAAAAGCACCTTTGGGATTTTTGTGAAACACTTTTCTAAGCACATATAATATAATTAAAGATTCAAAATTCTATTCATCTGATATGTAGACTTTCCTGAAACTGTCATGGTAGGGAAGAAGCAACTGCTACAAGATAGCCCCTTGGGTGACAGGACCAACCTCATCCCAGACCATATATGTGCCATGCTGGATCTCTGCCTGACCTTTACCTATTTTAAATACAGTGAAGGTTTCTACAGACAAAATTGTGGCCAATCTCTATATGGAAGAAGTAGAAACCAAAGTCCTAAACTCCTTCAGAGAAATTTCACCCACTCATTGATATAGTGGGCCTTCGTCAAATCCCCGAAAGGACCCAGTAGGAGCTCCTCCATAACAGATAAGAAAGCTGTCGTTTCATACTTTGCAGAATTATCTGAAAAGCTCAGGAAGGTCTTCAGCCAACACAACTTATCTGCACATTTATCGGACAGTGGGAAAGAACAGGGTCCATTCAGGAGTCTGGGGGAGACTTGGTCCTGCATCCGATGCAGAGATGGGGCCAGGACCATCTGGGAGTTGTGTGCTGACTCCGGAGCCTCCAGAGTCTGGCAGAGGAACAAGGGGAGCCTGTTCCCAGTGCATGTGTTCACAGAGCTGCTAGAAGGCAAGAGCCGCTAAGACAAAAGGCGCTATTCTGGAGTAAGGCTTGGAGGTGATTGCCCCTCCACCAAGGTATAAAGGAAGTGCAAAGGTGGAGAAACTTTTGCAGGAAGCAAAGTTGTTCGCTTTGTTCATATTAAACCTGGAAGCTCTATGTGGACTTTGTACTTTGGTTGGTTTTTTACAGTTAATTTGGCACTTTAGTTGTTGGCAGCAATTCAAAGGATACAAAAGGTGGGTGCTTGTTTCGAGAGACTGAGACTCATTACAGCTGGGAATGAACATAATTCCCAGCATTGAAATAAAAAAAGAGTTGTTTGGACTAACCATGTGCTTAATTACGGTCTCAGGAAACTTTGGTCAGAATAAAGAATACACGAAGGCAGAAGCTTTTCCACTGCAAGAATAAAACACCCAGACACAAAGCAATGTGGTACATATAGTGCAATGCAGTAAGACATATGCATTGGCAAAACAAAACAACCACTTCATAAATGCATAGCACCATATAGGAGAACTAACCCATCAAGAAAAGATTCAGCAGGCCATTTGCATTTAAAAGACAAAGGCCATTGTTTTGAAGTCAGCAAAGACCACATTTTGGACAGAGATGACCACTGGTTTGAAGGTCAAGGAGTCCAGCTATGTCAAAATTGAACAGCCCTCTCTCAACAGAGGGGGGGGGGATACCATATCATCTATCCAGTCTATAACACAGCACTTTCAGTAGTTTGAAGAAGGCTCTACACTACTCAGGTAATCCTGAGGACACAGATAAATCTCCAAGTGGCCTCAATGACTCTAAAAGAATTGCAAATGACCAACTGTCTGCAAGGAATATAAATCCTTCCATTCAGTCAGAGCTGAAGAAGCTTCTTGGATGAGAAGCAAAATGTCTTCAAAGAAAAACAGGAAAGTCCAGTTGCCTTTTGAAAAAAACACTTTTAAGGCAACTCCTATGAAACTTATCAAATTTGGCACTCAACTCATTTTGATGTGAATATTTTATCCCGGTTACTCATCATTTGTTTGGTACACATAAGCTAGAACATATAAGTGTTAGGTACCTTGTGACTTACTACATTATTCCTTATGGGAAAAATTGTTTGGTATTCATCATTTTTTATACTCTTCGCACCTCTCAAAACCAATTAGCAATGAGTACCAACATACCACTGTAATTAAATAGCTTGTTTCACATTAGCATAAGGTAAACTTTTCTGAAATAACTTCCCCTCTGTCTTTAACTTTCAGCAACATACAGCCATATGAAACCTGGTTCTGTACTATAGAATTAACTCCAGGATTCTCTGAAATATACATGAATGTTTCAGCATATCAAATTATATGAAAAGTGTACCTGGGTGGTAGGAAATGTTAAAATGATTACTATATTTGTGCCAGTTAGCCAAGTTACACTATACATATAGTTATACACACACACACACACACATACACACACACACTTATTTAATGTGGATAGAGTACGATCTTAGGAACATAAAGAATGACAAGTTATGGTTCTAACAATCATAATTTTTGATTCACTAACAGCCATAGAAGAAATTCTGGATTTCATATCCAGTCATTGTGTAGGTTGTGAAGTTGTCGGTAGGAGAATAGAATAGACTTAACAGCATTAACAGTTTTCCACAGGGATACATTTACCAAAATGTTTTTAAATTTTTTTTACATCCAATTTTGTGTTTGTTTTATATGACCAAGTTTACATTCCATGAGTATTAACAGTATTGCATAGTATCATTTATAGGGAGATTTGTTGTAATTCAGATTATATAAAGGAGAAATCCTTGCGTGACAAGAGAATAACAAATAGTTTCTGACTGTATTCTTTATTATGAGATCAAAGTCTCTAAATTATCTTCCAATGCATTCTTACCCTGTGTTAATGGCTGTTCTGCAAAGTTATCTGAAGTGTTCATTCTCCCTAAATAGTCACTGCAGATTTCTGTAATTGTCCTGAGGAGTGGAAGAGAATAAAGTGGGAATGTAAATGACTAAAGAGCACTTTGTGCTTGATTCAGGCTGTTGACATCCTAAAGCATCCATCTATGTTTGTTTTTAAAGGATATGAATAACCAGTGTTTAAAGACTTTCTATTAGGTTTATGGAATGCCATCCAGATAATGTCCTCCAGGTTATGAATGACTTGACAAACCTGGTCTCTGTCTCTGTCTCTCTCTGTCTCTCTCTCTCTCTCTCCCTCCCTCTGCAGGATGAATCATCACTTGCCTATATGACTTTTTCAGCTGCCTGGCATACTACAATTTTAATTATATGCATAGTTTCTTGGGTATACATTCTATTGAACAGAAAGACTATCTTCTAAGTGACCAAGCCTAAGATTGCTCTGTAAATTATTTACATGTGACTGAGAGACTTAGGATTGTTGGTTGAAACACAGACTCAAATCCAACATAACATATAAAAGGCTTATAATATATGCAAAAAGTATGAGTCTTCCTTCACAATTGTCTTCGTCTTTCATCTGTTCATATTGCCACTATCTTGTGGAAGACATTTTTTTCTGTGAGATATTAAGATAAACAAGGATAGAATTAAAAAGCACAAAGACAACATCATGGGAAGTGTGTACGTGTATACAATTATATAGTGATTAAAGTATTGCATGAGAATTGGGCAGACCTAGATTCAAGTTCACCATCAGCCACAGAAATTCCCTTGGTAAATCTGATCACTCTGTCACCCAAATCCATCTGTTCTGGTGAAGATAAAATGGTGATTGAGCTGTTTTGCTTTGTTTTTCTAGAGAAAAGGTAGAATATAAATCTTATAAAATATTACTGAGAAATATTTCAAATAGAATGTGAATGACAAATATGAATTAGCAGCAGATTATACTTCCCAGTCCTATATGGATTGCTAAAAGAAAAGGAAATAAAAAGGTAGAATTGATTAATATATTCTGTAACTTAATTGCCAGTCTCCCTAATCTCCCAAAATGTCCACCCTAATCTCCCAGTAGATCAATATTTCATCCATCCTATTCTTTTTGAATAAATCAGGTGAATGAAAAGAGCACTGCTTTTCTTCCATAGATGGTGTAATTCAAAGTGAACATATATGGTTGCAGTTCTTCCTGATTTCTTGACAGTAGATGCGATAGAACTCCACATGGATGAGATGCAAAAAACTACAAATATGCTAGTGGAGGAAATTTTGCTAGTGAGAGGAAACATTATTTCATGCACACAGTATACAAAATTGAAATTTACAGTGTGATGAACTTGGGAGGTTCCCTTTATTTTTAAATGGGCAAGTCATAATTAAAATACTGTAGGAATTGATTGGCTACATTAGGCTCAAATGAAAACAGGTCATACTTCCAAATGACTAAGATACCACTAAAAAAAATGTATTCCTTACTGAACGATCCTAAAAAATAGTCTAGACAATGTGAAGACAGATGCCTGTTGCCTGGAAACTTGCAAAATCTAAGCAAAAAGTATTTCTATTTTTGTAGTCAGAAAAATTGAACAAGAGAAAATAAAGTATGACGATAGTTGCAACAGTAACATAAACCTGCACTGATAAAGTCTATACAGAAGATATATTTGCATTTATTTGAAGTCAGCTTTAATCTAGAATAAATTATTTAAGCATGGAATGCTGAAATCCCTGATTAAATAATAACAGGCATTGCTCATAGGTTTTTAAAATCATTGATTACTTCTTCAGTGTGATTACTTTTGTAATACAGCATTTTTGCGTAAGGAATACAGATTTGTTATATACCTATAACTGTTGGTTTTTATTTTATTATGGAGCCTTATAGAATTTATTTATAATAATATTTGTTGTATTGCATTTTGCTTTTCTTTAGGACGTGGACACTCTGTGGAACACCAGAATATCTTGCACCAGAAGTCATACAAAGTAAAGGTCATGGAAGGGCAGTAGACTGGTGGGCCCTGGGCATTCTGATATTTGAGATGTTATCTGGGTAAGGAAATCTGCAATTAAGAAAATGCAAGTGTCTGAAATATTAATCTTATATTGTATGTAAAAGCAGTTTTGCACAGAATAAACTTGTATTTGATATCAAATACAATAAATATGCCAAATTTAACATTGTATGACAAGAAGATCCCAGGTTTTTTTTCCCCCTCCCCTCCCAGTCAAGCTATTATATATAAAATCCAGCAAACCTCATTCTCTTAAACATTAATGAAGTTATCTAGCCTGGTAATGAAATATCTACAAGAAAACAATGAAGCTCAGAAAATTACCAAGAAAGCAACAATATTATACATTGCAATACATAAATATAGTTAATGAACAATGTATTTAGGATTGGACCCAGTTCCAGGGGAATTTTTCTTAAATATATAAGGTACTCAGTATATTAAGATAATCTTATATGTTGTGTTTCTGATTTTGTATTTATCAAATAACAAAATATTGTTATATTTTGTTATAGCTTGTTTTGCCTGTTGGGTTGAGAATGCTGCCAATTTAGTTTCCAGCATTTTAGTTGGGTTTTTTTCCCTATGGGTCCACATAGGGGAGAAATGGATTGTTATATGATTCTAGCTATACATTTAATCCATTAACCGGTAGCATTCTCAGAGTAATATGTAGATGATCTCCTTGCTTTATTGAAGCATTGTGAGAATTAAGACTTACAACATATTTCCAAAATATCCAGATACTTAGTTTGGATTTGGAACGGAATGTTTTTTCTTGTTACAGTTTCTTGACAATGACACGAAATAGATTACTTCCACACTATCTTTGAAAGAAGATGTAGGAAAATGCACTTTATCTTATCGGTTTCGAGTTAATGGAATTTAAAATTATTCTTGTAGAAGAAAGTATCTTTTACAATTGAATCAATTCTATCACAAAGCAACAAGCACATAAAATCAAGGCATTATTGTAGGAACTTTATAAAAGCTTGAGGGTTATGGTGCTTTGCAGCATCTCCTTATGTATGATTTTAAAATGTTTTGGTTTATTTTAAAGTAGTATTTATAAGCTCTCTCAAATCTAATTAGGTTTCACAGAAGCATATACACTGTTAAAATGAATAACTATAAAATATTTGTACATATTTCAAGTTCTTCAAGCATAGTTTTGTTTAAAACTCTGCTATAAACATGCATTTTAATTTATGGTAGTCAGTAGCTTGGTAACTTTGCATATATCTTTAGATGTCATGTATATAATTCACAGCTTGCCACATGGCCATTGAACATTGTAGCATGAGACAAGAGCTGAAAATGGAATCTTTTGATTTGCTGGTTGTGAAGGCAGTCCGACTACAACATCTGTCATTCATTGATTGCCAGAGTTAATTTGGCTGCTATGACTAGCTAATTTGGTCTATTCTTTTTCTCTTAGGATAGGTGGCTATGTGGATGGCTATATCCTTCCTCTTTATATGTCCCTCTAAAATTCAGTGGTGCCATTTTCCTAATTTAGATCATTAGTCCCATCTTCATATAATATAGCTTTTATTTTGGCCTCACAAGTGATCCTAGTTAATTTAAATTATCCAATAATTTACAGTTAAACATTTCATAGATAATTGCATACATCGCATACAATACAATGTGATATTTTGTTGAGGGAAAGTATTATAAATGTAAAACAGGAGAAACAGAATGCACCATAATTATATACTATATAGCTTTTGACCCACTGCTTTTTTTTTCTTAAAAGCTGCAGTGAAAATGCTATTTAATCAATTGTTTAAATGAGATGTAGTTAATTATCAAATATGTATTAAGAATGTTTATTATGTCACTGCAGAATAGCAAAATATATTCTTTGCAATAAATTTCAATTGTAGTATTTATCGATTTTTGTGAATATTCACTGCTTCATTCATGGTATTTCCCTTCAATAATGTATATTCCAGGCTATTAGTTAGGAATTTTAAATGTAGAACTGTGCCCTATACTTAATGTAATAACAAGGGAGACATAAGTGATTAAAATGCTGTTAAATTCAAGGATTTACTTCAATCCATCCAGAAATATATTCAATAAATATTAATAATAATTGCTACCAAATGGTTTTAGTGTTAACTATACCTTTCATGTAAAGTTTCCTGTAAGATGGCAGAAACAAAACTGACTGAGATGTGTTCTTGTATTACTTAAATGCTTCCTCAATAAGCATTTATATAAAACTCTTGTGCAGAAAACAGAGGCACCCAGGCAATTTTATTTTAATGAATTTTAACAAATGCTCTTGTGTTTGTATATATTATACTATTCTTATCTACATATACAAATATTGCCTGTATAATGTATC
Organism: Pseudonaja textilis; assembly: GCF_049901715.1. NCBI lineage: Eukaryota > Metazoa > Chordata > Lepidosauria > Squamata > Elapidae > Pseudonaja > Pseudonaja textilis. Next base: position 15,499,456 of record NC_141997.1, read on the forward strand.
AAAATAATTTTGACAAATCAACTTCTAGACCTTGTCACATCCAAAAATACACTAATATATTTAAGGTGTTTTTGTTTTCTGCACAAGAGTAGGTGTACCCATGTTTGAAGTCATTGAAATCAGAATACTATTTTCCATATTGTTGTAAAAGAAATTTTGCACCTAATGAGATTTTACTGTAGTTTATTGTATTGTGGTATGTTTCTAGCTACATTTCCATACATTCAAAAACAACTGTCTGACATTGATGCTTTTTTAAACAGATTTCCCCCATTTTTTGATGACAACCCATTTGGAATATATCAGAAGATTCTAGCTGGTAAAATAGATTTCCCCAGGCACCTGGATTTATATGTAAAGTAAGTGAGCTTAAAAATGACTTCATTTTAACTTCTATTTCATAATTATTTTTAAAGTGGGAATGAACAACACTATGCAGGGTTCATATAGCCACCAATCCTCTCTCCACTCAGATTGCATTGCTAAATTTAGCATTCAACCTTGAAACATAAAGTGTTTTCAATTAAAAAAAATACCAATAATAGCAGAGTTGATTATATGAAAGGCTTATTTCAGCAGTTTGCAATTAGATGCTATTTCAATTTCCCCCAAACCTGACAATCATGGCCTCAGCTCGTCAGGTGACCCCTCCTTATTATTATCACATGTCCTACAACCAAGGGGCAGGGGGAAAATTTGTCTTCCTGTTTGATCTGTGAAGGTTTTTTTTTAAGCTGCTCATATTTTAAAGTGTCAGGTTTATGACAAATCAGTATATTGAGAATTACATTATTTAAGTTTTGGGTTAATTCACAAATTTTGTCCTGCAGTGTATTATGATCTTAATTTATTGCAGAAGGCGTACACATTGTGGACTGCAGAAACATTAAAGTTTCTTACTACCACTAGCCTTCTTAGTTTTTACATACTTTTACATACAAAACTGCCATAGATCTATTTATTATTTATCATATAGTACATTAGAATCATACTCCTATTAAAAAGCACAAGAGATAAAAATATAAAATATGAAATGTAAAAACTAAACCATAGTCATAGTCTGACCTGTCACAACAAAATTCCAAACCAGATCCTTTACAATAAATAGAAAACAGAAGTGCTTATCTTTGTACCAACATCATGGATTCTTCCACTTCAGCTAACTCAGCAGTCCTCAACATTTCTGGCTTGGTGGCCCAGTGGGAAGGGGGGAGGGGAGATAGTTCCATGTGAGTGGCAGGTGCACGTATAGCTCCATTTACACAAGCCCAAGTACCCATCGCTCGTGTGGCCTGGTTCTGAACTGACCATGGCCCAGTAGAAGGGACCCCTGACTGATTTTCCTTAAATATTTCCTTAAATATGTTTGCATATCCAAGAAGAAGAAGATAGGCTCAAGATCTAGATGGATCTTGACAGACTAGAACACTGGACTGTATCTAACAAAATGAAATTCAATGTAGAGAAAAGTAAAGTCCTACACTTAGGCAAGAAAAACCAAAAGGACACATATAGACTGGGTGAAACCAGGCTCAATAGCAGTAACTGTGAGAGGGATCTTGGAGTCTTAGTGGACAACCAGCTAAGTATGAGGCAGCAGTGTGCAGCAGCAGCCAAAAAAACTAATGCAATCCTAAGTTGCATTAACAAAGGCATACAATCAAGATCAAGGGAAGTACTAATACCACTCTATAAAGCCTCATAAGACCATACCTAGAGTACTGCATCCAGTTTTGTTCACCACATTATAAAAAAGGTGTTGAGACTCTAGAAAAAGTACAGAGAAGAGCAACCAGGATGATTAGGGGACTGGAGACTAAGGCATATGAAGAACGGTTACAAGAACTGGGCTTGACTAGTCTAGTGAAGAGAAGGATCAGGGGAGACATAATAGCAGTCTTCCAATATTTGAGGGGCTGCCACAGAGAGGAAGGGGTCAAGCTATTTCTAAAGCACCTGTAGGCCAGACAAGGAATAATGGATGGAAACTGAACAAGGAGAGATTCAACCTGGAAATAAGGTGAAACTTTCTGACAGTGAGAACAGTCAACCAATGGAACAGCTTGCCCTTGGAAGTTGTGGGAACACCATCAGTTGAGACTTTCAAGAAGAGATTGGACTGCCATTTATCAGAAATGGTGTAGGGTCTTCCGCTTGGGTGGAGGGGTTGGACTAGATGACCTATAAGGTCCCTTCCAACTCTGATTATCTGTTATCTCTTAAAATCTATGTCAGAACTTGCATTCCAAGTATTCCATGATAAATATCTATTTGCTTCATCAGCAGTTCTGGCAGAAAAGTTTTATGTATACAATGAAGAGCTTCAAAGCATGTACTCCAAGTTTTTGGGAGGATGTTAGTAATTCTAAGGTTTGGAAAAAATGTTTTGAGCGGTTTTTTACTCAAAGCAAATCAGCCGTCTAAACGATATATAAGGCTCTGTAGAGCTGAGCATACATCTTTCCGATTCTAAACAAAACAATAAGCCCTGGATAAATTAGGGTGGTTTTGTCAATCATATGTTCCCTTTAATTAAAATTTTAATTAAATTTTCAAGACACCAGAGCTAGTTGTCCTGTTTTTGTGCTAGTTTTGCGATAGACAAAACAAATTAGTTGGCCTCCCTCATCCAATTTGTTCTAAATGAACTACAGCTCTTATGATTTCTAACAAAGATTTTATTTGGCTTTTAGCCAGACAGTTGATTTTGAACATCAATGCCCAGAATTTTCAGTCAGGAGGGCTTTGGAGGTTGTTGATTGAATTTAGAAAAATCTAGGCCCAACATATGTAGAAAACAGCAAATTGGGAAGTATATCTGACATAAAGTTTCACATAGGTTGAACCACAACGTCTAAGGCAGGAGTGGGCAACTAACAGCTCTTTTATGACCTGTGGATTTCAACTCCCAAATTCCTGAGCTGGCTCATGCTGGCTCAAGAATTCTGGGAGTTGAAGTCCACAGGTTGTAAAAAGGCCATAGCTACCCACCCGGGTCTAAAGTCCAAAAGCTTATGTGTATTCCCTGTCGTTTTCAAATGGAGCTCAATGTCAGTTCATAGCTTCACCTGATAATATGTCACAGCCGTCTAAAAGAAGATGATATACTGCTAGTGATGTCTCACAATGAGAATCAGCGCAGGCAATTTGTTTATGGAGTATTCTATAGAAATGTGTTGCATACAGAAACAAAGTAAATTAAATCTTGGAAACTAAGGCAGGCAAAAGTGTATATATTTCAGGTATTGGTGTTAATATGGAGAGGAACACGTTCAGAGTAATAGCTTGTAAATATTCCATTTTAATTGAAGAATCAGATTTTCATTAGGCCTAATTTTCATATTGAAATTCACATGCTTAATGAGGAGGGATTTTACATTTTACATAACAATTAATGAATTGCAAAAAAAAAAAAAGGACATCTCAACCATGTTCTGGAGTAGTTGTAACTGATACATTTTTGGTTATTTTAAGACATTTTGGTACAGGTTGTTCAAGGTACAAATTTAAAAGGTGTGGAATTCCAAGATTTATTTTTTACCAGTTGTGAGAAAATTTCTCACTAGGAATAAAATTCTTAGGCAGAATTATTTGTACTGTTTCCAGAGGTTTCTAGATGAACAACTTTGCATGCATAAAAAGGTTGCCTTACTGAAGGGCCCCTACCAAAGTGTGAGTTTTTTCAATTAAGCAGCTTTCTCAAGATTATACTTGTTTTCCTAAACTGTGAAGGACATGGTTAGCAACTAGCTTAATTGCTTTAAGAACTTTGCAGTTGTTTGGAACTATAAAAAGCCCTTTGGGGATGTTTGTGCAGTTCCAGTTAATATACAGAACTTGAAAGAAAAGATCCTGAAAATTTGAAGGTAGAATTGATTAATCTGTTTTTTAAAAAACAGAAATAATCTGGTTTAAAAAAAAGAAAAAAGAAATCCTGAAAGCAAAACCAGACTTTTTTTGGGGGGTGGGGTTTAACTTTAAGCAAAAGTTTCCAGTATTGGAAACATTCTATAGGTATAATTTCTTCAGTGAAAAGATAACGTGTATTTTTTACACGTTAAATACGCGATAGAATTTTAAAAAAAAATCTTTCCTTATTTGTCTAGGGATCTTATTAAAAAGCTTCTTGTGGTTGACAGAACAAGACGACTAGGAAACATGAAGGTATGTTTTAATTAAGAATCTTCCATTCTCTCAGTTAAGGAAATGTTTCTATACTCAAGAACAAATTTCAAATTAAGAAGACACGATGTGGGAGGAGGATCATGTTTTCATTATAGTAAAACTACAAACCTCTGAACCAGTGAATCACTGTTTTGTATTTGATGAGCATCTAACAATGTGATGTTTTCACTTTAAATATAAATTGAAATAAGTTTTCAAATTTTCATAGGACAGAGATATTTAGCAACCTGCATATGGTGACCTTGGAATGGAATTTCTAGTCAGTTTTTTCCCCCTTCTTTTCTTCAAGTAATTTTTAAAATGTATATACATAGGCAATCTGAAAAATTACATTTTAATATTAGTATGAATACTGTTGGTTACAGCCATGTAAGCCCTTTCCATTAAGCCTTGATTCTTATATTCAGATACTAATAAAACATGGCACAAAATAATTGCAAACTTAATTGACATACTAGAGGTGTGCTCCACTGCAGTATAGTAATAGATTGGTGGAATTTTTACAAAGCACAAAAGCTTGCAAATCCCCCTTTGTATAAGCAATACGAAAGTCATATTAGCTCATTATTCTTTATCTAAAGAGATTAGAGAATGTGTAAACCTGTAAATCTTAAGGACAGAGTTATGTCCCGCAGTATCTTTACATTTGGTTCTTGACCCAAGAAAATTTCAAGTAGATAAAGTCACCTAATGTGATTTATATGAAATAGTGAATTCATTGTGAAAGCTAACATAGAAACCATTTCTAAATACAAAATTGGGACAGATAGATGAAGAACTATATTCTCTATGTGTAAGATAGTACTTTAGCTTTAACAGTGACACCTAAAATTGGTATGTGGTCAGTGTCAAAGGGCCTGTTTTATTTGAGATCCACGATTTCTGCTAAAAAGGGATCAAAATTGCCAAGATAGTAGACAAACCATTGTGAAGCAAGCCTGTTCCTTTTGACTACACTTGCAGTGTTGATGTGTATACAAAGTGGGTGGGATACTTGCTTCACAACATTCTATTTTCCATTTTGATAATGTTGCTATTTATACTGTCTACAGAAGTTCCTGGAAATCCAGTATTTTTTTTCAGTACCAGAAAAATTGGTCAACTAGAACAGTGTGCATTAGATATATGTCTTCAGATTACTTGTGGTAGAAATCAGTGTCTATTTCAGTATATAGACTTCATGCCATATTTTTTAGGAACTTGTATTAAATAAACTTTTGTTTTCCAAAGAATGGAGCTGATGATGTGAAGAGACACCGATGGTTCAGGTCTATAGACTGGGATGCTGTACCACAGAGGAAATTAAAGGTGAAGTACCATATTCTGTTTGGGAAGATATACATTCAAGAAATATTTACTGTATTGAATTATTATGGAGGAGTTTGTATTTAAATACCTATGTGAAAGACCTAATGTGGTCTTTTTCTATCTCATGCTTGAAGATAAAATGTTTACATAGGTGCCATTCTGATGTCCCATGTACATTTGCACTTCATGTGCAGGGAATAGCCATAAGGCATAGCTTCCAAACTAGCCATTCATGGTTGAATAATTTGTCCAATGCAGGATGGAGACTATTTTAGAGTATTGCTACACCTGGAATTAGAATACCATGAATCATAGTTTCATTCTGTAATTTTCTGCAGCTGGAAAAAACATGTGCATATTGCATATAGATGATATATTTAATTACTAAACTACAGATAGATGGAAGAAGCCAAAAGAAGATTGCAATCACTATGTGGCACATCACTACTTAACTATTTCATGATTAATGACAACATGCAGTTGAAGTCAAATAATTACTTTGCCTAATGATGGTCAGCAAGTCCAAACTGGTATGGTATATAAAATTATGTAGACTTCTAATAGGATCAAGGGGTTTGACCTTCCTCCAGGTACCAATAAAAGTCATCCATAAGAACAAACAGTTCCATCTCACACTTGGACTGGAAGAGATCAAAATCTACGGTTCTAAAATTCCTGGAAGAAACAACAATATTCTTAGATAACTTAAACTTGTCCCAGATGTTATTGACAGCTACTATGCCATAGAATCTCAAAAAAAAGGATAAAATATAAATTTTAAGACTCAACTTCACATAAGGTTATATTTATTTACACAAAAGTTATGTGATTGTTTCATTCAGCCTCCTATAGTGCCGAAAGTATCAAATGATGGCGATACATCTAATTTTGAAGCTTACCCTGAAGATGACTGGAACAAAATACCACCAGTACCTCCAAAAGATTTAGAAATTTTCAAAAACTTCTAAGTGTGTGATACATCAAATTATTAAGGTATTAGAAACTTGTCTTCCCAAAGCACCATATTTATAAACCAGTGTATTTACAGTCTTAATGTTAAAAGCTTTATGTTGTTGCATGTAGTTAATGTATAAGTCACACATTGATATTTTAAAATTAAAAAGAGAAGGAAATGCCTTAAGACTCCATTACTGCCTTTTAATAAAAATAAAATATAAATACAATTCTCTGTAATTATTTTGGCTACTGTGAAGACTAGATAGATTTATTTTATAGACATAATTGCAACTATTAGATGGCTTTTATTTTGCATTTTTCATTGTATAAAAGTAAGTATAACTCTTTGCACATGGTAATTAAGGACTTAAAATCTTATTTTCTGAACTTCAATGAAAAAAGTTAAATATTTACGACAATGGAATACCAGTTTATTGAATATTTATTTTTATCTGTTTGCTAGAAATTGAAAGAAGATTGGTGTGATAGGTGAAAACTGGAAAAGAAGAACAGAAAATACTTCCAAAAAATCTTGAAAATGAATATGACCGCATTATGCATATAATTTTTTTTTAAAAAAAGACATGTTAAAAGTTGAAAAAATAGATACTATTCAGTAGTATAGAATTGGCATTCATTCAGTTAAAAAGATACTGAAGCAGAAGAAAATATAGGGTTTCTAAATTTGAATTTAGTTTTGTTGACCCCAAATTTTATTTGCATACTTATTTCATACCCTAGTTGTATAAGTTGATACTAAAATTGTCCTGTAAAGCACAAGTTAGTGTATATTTATATAATGAAATCAGTAAATCTAAAGCACAGAAACTGTGCAGAAATGTAAATTTTTGTATTTTACAGAGTCTATGGTTTTTATTCTTAAATGTTTTCCAAGATGCTGCCTAGAAGTAAAACAAATCTTGAAATGATATATGTTTCAGCATCTTTATACATTTTATAATTCTTTGTAAAAAGAAATATACACATAGGTTTCGAGAGAATGGTAAAATTTCCAGTGCTCTACACCTCCAGCCATACATCTTGAAAGCTGCAAAATAAAAACCTTGCACAACTTATTGTATGATTTCTCCTTTCAGTATGCATTATATTTTCTTTTAAAATTATGTTAAAATGACATAGCTATTTATCTTAATTCTTCAATATTACATACAATACAAAACAAGTGTTAATGGGATTAGGGTCTATTACCTTTTCAGGTACCTGAACATCATCAAAACCAAGATCCTTATCTAAATACAGATTTAGACAGGCATGTCCATTATTAAATGTTGCAAATTATACTAGATAAAACAATTTAAGAGCCACAGTTGAATGTACAATGTTACCTGGCATTTGATATGTTCTTTATATAATTAGGTTTAACTCAGCATTCAACTTAGTGTATCTTACCTTTTCTTTGCCCTCAGATATCTATATTGGTACCTGCCAAGCATCCTGCCCCATTTAACATATTAAAATTCTTTTCATTATATGCCTGTATATAAACCCATCAATAATTGCTCTTTTTATTTAAGCAACTTTATCCAAAACTGCAGAAAATGAGTGAGAAGTGGCAAGCAAAATAAGTTAAAGGCATGAGTTAAAATAAAATAAAATCTAAATTTATATTACATAGAGAAGAAACTGTTATGCTTTAAAGCAAAGTCTAAATTCCAAGACAATATTTATACCCAAGATATGGGACCCTTTGGTTGCATGTATACTCTACTTCTGTAGCCATTTTTAGATTATAAAAATGGGCTGGAGGGTGGCAGCCCAGTATTTTATTTGGAAGTTTAACTACTTGCTCATTTATGAGGAAGTTGTTATAGAAGTATGTCTCAAAAATTCAAAGAAGACTTTTGTGTCAAAGTTCTTCTAACCTCTGTATGATCACATGAAATTTTAGGGCATGAACATCTGTGAATTTTTCTGAAATGGGATATTCTACATTTTAAAGCTCTATAAGTGAGAATAACTCATGCCATTTGTTGTTGTGTTAGGGGAAAAAAACAAAATGTAGATATAAACTGCAGAGTAAGAGTATGAGATATTAATATTAAGCTAAGGATTGTTGATTTGCATGGTCCAATGCTAATAGTAGTATTAGGGCTTGAGGTTTCCCAGCTTCCATATGATCTACTTGTGTACGGATAGAAATCATTTAATATCCTTATTACACTAGTTACTCTTCTTTCCTTGCTTGATAACACATTGGTAGAAGCCAAAACTCTTCAAAAACTTTAGCTGCCACTTTTTGTGGACACTATGTTTTTAAAGTGCACTGTAAAAAATACAAGGAATAAGAAATGTAATCATTTGGTAATGATTGGTAGTTCCCATTTAGGACAGCCTTGTTTATCTACTACTCACAGTTGTGGTGATTAAACCATATCTTTACAACTAATCTTTGTATTTACGACATTTGCAGGTCTATAAAGCAAAGGAAAACTGAAGTGAGATAAGCACAGTTGAGATTTCACTTAGCAACTCCTTTGCTTTACGACCAAGTTACTGGTCCCTATTGTGGTGGCTAAACATGGACTATCTATAGTATCCTAATATACAGCAGTAGGTGCTTTCATTTACACAATTTGGTGAGCCAATAAGCAACAGAATTGATACATAAAGCCAATTTTTTTTTGTCTGGATAATTTAACCTTTATGAAATGTCTACAGGTAAAATTTGAAAAATTAGAATATCGTGCACAAGTTCATTTATTTCAGTAATGCAACTTAAAAGGTGTAATACATGAGATAGACTCATTACATGCAAAGCAAGATAGTTCAAGCCGTGATTTGTCATAATTGTGATGATTATGGCTGACAGCTCATGAAAACCCCAAATCCACAATCTCAGAAAATTAGAATATTACGTGCAATCAATAAAACAAGGATTGTACATAGAACAATATTGGACCTCTGAAAAGTATAAGCATGCATATGTACTCAGTACTTGGTTTGGGCCCCTTTTGCAGAAATTACTGCCTCAATGCAGTGTTGCATGGAAGCTATCAGCCTGTGGCACTGCTGAGGTGTTATGGAAGACCAGGATGCTTCAATAGCGGCCTTCAGCTCTTCTGCATTGGTCGGTCTCATGTATCTCATCTTTCTCTTGGCAATGCCCCATAGATTCTGTATGGGATTCAGGTCAGGGGAGTTTGCTGGCCAATCAAGCACAGTAATCCCACGGTCATTGAACCAGGTTTTGGTGCTTTGGACAGTGTGGGTAAGTGCCAATTCCTGCTGGAAAATGAAGTCAGCATCCCCATAAAGCTCGTCCGTGGAAGGAAGCATGAAATGCTCCAAAATCTCCTGGTAGACAGCTGCATTGACCCTGGACTTAATGAAGCACAGTGGACCAAAACCAGCAGATGACATGGCTCCCCAAATCAACACAGACTGTGGAAACTTCATACTGGACTTCAAGCATCTTGCAGTGTGTGCCTCTCCATTCTTCTTCCGGACTCTGGGTCCTTGGTTTCCAAATGAGATGTAAAAGTTGCTCTCATCAGAAAAGAGGACTTTGGACCACTGAGCAACAGATCAGGTCTGTTTTTCTTTAGCCCAGGTAAAACGCTTCTAACATTTGTTGTTCAGGAGTGGCTTGACAAGAGGAATACGACATTTGAAGCCCATGTCTAGAATCCATCTGTGTGTGATGGCTCTTGATGCACTGACTCCAGCCTCAGTCCACTCCTTGTGAATGTCCCCAACACTTTTGAATGGCCTTTTCCTGACAATCCTCTCCAAGCTGAGGTCATCCCTGCTGCTTGTGCACCTTTTTCTTCCACACTTTTCCCTTTCACATAACTTTGAAAAAGCACTTTTGGGAACTTCCAACTTCTTTTGCAATTCTCTTTTGAGGCTTTCCCTCCTTATGGAGGGTGTCAATGATGGTTTTCTGCACAACTGTCAGGTCAGCAGTCTTTATCATGGCTGTGATTCCTACTGAACCAGACTGAGAGACCATTTAAAGGCTCAGGAACCCTTTGCAGATGTTATGGGTTCATTAGCTGATTAGAGTGGGACACTTTGAGCCTAGAATATTGAACCTTTTCACAATATTCTAATTTTCTGAGATTGTGGATTTGGGATTTTCGTCAGCTGTAAGCCATAATCATCTCAACTGAGATACATCACAGCTTGAACTATCTTGCTTTGCATGTAATGAGTCTATCTCATATATTAGGTTCACCTTTTAAGTTGCATTACTGAAATAAATGAACTTTTGCATGATATTCTAATTTTTCAAGGTTCACCTATATGTTATGAATTCAATTGTCCTTTTTTAAAAAAATGCCAAATAGTGTTTACAATCAGAATCATGAATAGAACAGTGAGAACATGAGGACATCCTCAAACCATCAAAGAAACTGTTTTTCCAAAAACTTTCCTCGTGGGTGATTAAGGGCTTTTCCAGGGTGCTCGCTGTATGCTTGCTTCTTTTGCATTCCCAAAAGGAGTAGAATTAATGTCCAAGTGGTCCCTCCGTGCTATTTCTTCAAAATAGGAAATGACATTTCTGTACCATCAAACATCACCTAAGTAGTGAACAATAACTATAATCATGGCAATAAGTGTAAAAATAAAAACCATACTGAAGAATTAAAATATAAAAACTTCTAAAAGTCAAATCACAAAACAGTGCATATCTGAAATTCCTTTTCGAATCCTTTTTTTTAGTTCTGAACTGCAAGCATTCCATAATTCCAGAATGATTATAAAGCTAACAAATGAACCTTTATGAGTGATGGTATCTCAAAAAAGCTTTTCCTGCAGATCTCAGTCAAAATGGGAAAGGAAATGACTTAGGTAACACCGAAGCTGTCTAGAAGTTTAAATAGTGCAATAGATTAAGGCAATTAACATTAAATACACAGCAATTAGTTGTAAATGGATAGCTGCTATGAGCAATATTTCCATTCATTATGAAGCTAATTTGAATTTACATCAGGGCTGTATTTTATAATTTGCATATGAGACCACTGCTCCACTGGAGTCAACAAAAGCGTTATAATAATTGGGTAGTGAACATTCTGCTTATGAAAACAGAATGAATGTTAGCTCCTTTTAAATCACCCTAAAGCCTTATTTTATTAGAATTAAAATAATTTATGGCTATTTATACTTGAAGAGGAAGTTTTATCACATTAGAAAAACATGATAGATTCATGAGCAAAGCCAAAACAACTAACCATTAAAATGTGTACATTGTTTTTAAAAAACCTATCTGGATATATCATAACTATTCATATGCTATCTGTACATTTATTTAATGTTGATGAGGTTGAGTTTTAAGCAAGGTTATGTATAAAGTAATTTTAATTATCAAAATTAGAAACTAAACCAAGTTTAGCTAAAGGACTGGATCTTGAAAACTGCATGAATATAGCAAACCAATAATTTTGGTACATGGAAGAATGTCCATTAATTCTTTTTACTGCAGAATTTGTCAGCTTTCAAGAAATGTAGCATAATACCATCATATTGTACTTTGTACAGATTTACTATAGTTTGCACTTTTCTATGGCAAACATCTGCCTTATAAATACTGATGTACAGTTAAATGAATTAGTTTCATCTATGTACAAAATCAAATTGATAATATAAAATGTTCAAGGTTTACTGATATCAGATTTCCTGCAAATTCGGTCTCAAGTATGTAAGTACTGTACAAATACATAAATCAGTCCTCATTGCACAATGAAAATCACTGTGATTTGTAAATAAAACTCAGTCAAAAATATTTCTGTTTAGTGTTATGATTACATGATTAATATTATATTAAATATAAAACTTTCTGCTTACAGAAAGGCAGATTACAATAAGAAAATACATGTGTGTCGTAATGGACTAGGGAGTTAGTTAAGCAGATGGAGTTAGTAAAAGACTATATAGCTCAGTGAAAATGATTTGATTAGATAGTGCCCTGGCAAACTCAACATGTAGAGTGATTGAGAACAGTAGAATTGGAGCTGTAAGGGATGTGATTAATTCTATTTATTTACTTATTTTATTTTATATTGTCAAACACTATATAATAGAAATAAGAATAAACAAACATTTAAATACATGAAATAGGAACTAATAATTGGGGACAATAGGACAGGGATGGTAGGCACAATTGTGCACTTATGCATGCCCCTTACAGACCTCTTAGGAATGGTGTGAGTCAATAAAGGTTAGTTTGAGGGTAAAGGAGTGGGATTTGAGCACGTGGTAACAGAATCAGGTAGTGAGTTCCAAACATTGACCATTCTGTTGCTGAAATCGTACTTCCTGCAATCAAATTTGGAGTGGTTTACATTAAGTTTATATCTGCTGTGTGCTCTTGTGTTGTTGTGGTTGAAGCTGAAATATTCATTAACTGGCAAGACATTCTAACGTATGATTTTATGTACTATGCTTAAGTCCAGTCTTAGCCAGCGTAGTTCAGGGTTGTCTAAGCCTAGAATCTCATGTCTGCTGGTGTAGGGTATTCTGTTGCAAACAGGACTGTTGTAAAATACTTCTGGACTCGCTCAATTGTATTAATGTCTGATATACAGTGCAGATTCCAGACAGCGGAGCTGTATTCCAGTATTGGTCTAGCAAAGATTGTGTTATGCCCCTGTTTGCAAATCAGTATTACCAGCAGAGAAGCTTTCTAAGATTAGATTTACAATTCTTAAAGCCTTTTTGGCAATGCTGTTGCAGTGAGCTCTGATGCTTAGGTCAATTCCGTGGGGACTTGTGGGAATTGTCTAACAAGGACCTTGGAGTACTCATCTCTAATGATCTAAGTGCTAGAGCCCACTGTAACTACATAGCCAAAAAGGCATTAAGAGTTGTTAATCTAATCCTATGTAGCTTCTTCTCTGGTAATATCACACTACTAACTAGAGCATACAAAACATTTGCTAGACCTATACTTGAATACAGCTCATCAGTCTGGAACCCATATCATGTGTCTGATATTAACACAATTGAGAAAGTCCAGAATATTTCACAAGAAGAGTTCTCCACTTCTCTACTCATTGCAGAATACCTTATGCCCCCAGACTTAAAACTCTAGACCTAGAAAACCTAGAACTATGCCACCTCCGATCCGATCTAAATATAGTATATAAAATCATACATTGCAATGTCCTACCTGAAAATGAATACTTCAGCTTCAATCATAACAATACAAGAGCACACAATAGATACAAACTCAAGATTAACCGCATCAAATTTGATTGCAGAAAATACGACTTCAGCAACAGAGTGGCCAGTGTTTGGAATACTCTACCTGACTCTGTGGTTTCTTCCCCAAATCCCCAAAACTTTAATCTTAGACTGTCTACTATTGACCTCACCCCCTTCCTAAGAGGGCTGTAGGGGGTGTGCATAAGTGCACCAATCGTGCCTACCATCCCTGTCCTATTGTTTCTTTTTATTTTTCTTATAAGTATCCCTCTCACGTATTCAAAACTATGTTTATTCTTATACCTGTATCTTGTAAGCGACTGACAAATCTAATCTAATCTAATCTAACAAACAAATAAATAAATAAATAATAAATTTCTGGGGAAGGCAAATGGACAATCTGTTGCTTATCATCTTTTCTGGTTCTTCTTCCTGGGACTAGGGGATAGATTGGTAAAGGCAACTGCTTTAGGCTAATGATAAACACTAGGTCCATACACAATGAAACCATATTTGTCCATTATTTAGTCATAGAGAAGTGTGCAGACTTTACACATATTTCTGAAATGCAGCTGGATTAAACAGTCATGTTCCCCTTTTTGAAATATACCCACTTATGCTTCAGATCCTCCCATAAGCACTTATCTCAGGGAATGGAAGGGAAGTGATTATAAGATTTCCTGTTAGTGATAGTGCTTCACAGGTGAGTGTCTATGGATGCCTGTTAGGGACTCTGGCTGACACAGCCAAACTTGGTATGCTGCTAGTATAATGCTTATATTGTTGAATGGCAATATCCATTTCTGGGGTGGACAATATTTTCTTCTCTTCGGAGATAAGAATCTCAGTTCTCTGAAGATTAAAAGTCAGGGAAAGTGTAAGGAATTCATGGCCAAAAATTAATGAGCTTATCTCAGGCTATGTTGAGTCCAATTTATTCTGATAGCCATATGCTAACTCCAGATCACCTCCAAGTACTTGATAATTGTTTGAATTTTGTGGATGTAAATTCTTTGCTATAGTAAGTTCACTCCTTGTATTCTTTGGACCTCTATATAATGGGTGGAGGTACAATAGATTAGAGCTGGAACCCCTGCTCAAGAAGGAGACCCTATACCATTTTAGAAAACTGGCTGTCCAGTCTCTTCTTTAAAAACTCCAGTGATGAAGCACCCACAACTTCTGAAGAGCTGTTCCACTGGTTGGTTGTGCTCACTGTTAGTAAGTTTCTCCTTAATTCCAGGTTGCTTCTCTCCTTTATTAGTTTCCATCCATTGTTGTTGTTTTATCCTGCCCTCTTCTGCTTTGGAAAATAAGCCCTCTTCTTTATGGCAGCCCCTGGAATACTGCTATCATTTCAACCCTATTCCTTCTTTTCTCTAGACTAGCCAAACCCAAAGCCTACAACAGTTCTTCATATATTTTAGACTCATAGGTTTCATATACACTGCTCAAAAAAATAAAGGGAACACAAAAATAAGACATCCTAGATCTGAATGAATGAAATATTCTTATGAAATACTTTGTTCATTACACAGCTGAATGTGCTGACAACAAAATCACACAAAAATTATCAATGGAAATCAAATTTAGCAACCCATGGAGGTCTGCATTTTGAGTTACACTCAAAATTAAAGTGGAAGAAAACACTACAGGCTGATCCAACTTTGATGTAATGTCCTTAAAACAAGTCAAAACGAGGCTCAGTTGTGTGTGTGGCCTCCATGTGCCTGTATGACCTCCCTACAATGCCTGGGCATGCTCCTGATGAGATGGCAGATGGTCTCCTGAGGGATCTTCTCCCACACCTGGACTAAAGCATCCCCCAACTCTTGGACAGTCTGTGGTGCAACGTGGCATTGGTGGCTGGAGCGAGACATGATGTCCCAGATGTGCTCAAATAGATTCAGGTCTGGGGAACAGACGGACCAGTCTATAGCATCAATGCCTTCATCTTGCAGAACTGCTGACACACTCCAGCCACATGAGGTCTAGCATTGTCTTGCATTAGGAAGAATCCAGGACCAACCACACCAGCATATGGTCTCACAAGGGGTCTGAGGATCTCATCTCAGTACCTAATGGCAGTCAGGCTACCTCTGGCAAACACATGGAGGGCTGTGCGGCCCCCTAAAGAAATGCCACCCCACACCATTACTGACCCACTGCAAACTGGTCATGCTGGAGGATGTTGCAGGCAGCAGAACGTTCTCCGCGGTGTCTCCAGACCCTGTCATGTCTGTCACATGTGTTCAGTGTGAACCTGCTTTCATCTGTGAAGAGCACAGGGCGCCAGTGGTGAATTTGCCAATCTTGGTGTTCTCTGGCAAATGCCAAATGTCCTGCATGGTGTTGGGCTGTAAGCACAACCCCCACCTGTGGATGTTGGGCCCTCATACCACCCTCATGGAGTCTGTTTCTGACCGTTTGAGCAGCTACATACACATTTGTGGCCCGCTGGAGGTTATTTTGCAGGGCTCTGGCAGTGCTCCTCCTGTCCCTCCTTGCACAAAGATGGAGGTAGCGGTCCTGATGCTGGGTTGTTGCCCTCCTACGGTCTCCTCCACAACTCTTGAAGTACTGGCCTTTCTCCTGGTAGCACCTCCATGCTCTGGACACTACGCTGACAGACACAGCAAACCTTCTTGCCACAGCTCGCATTGATGTGCCATCCTGGATGAGCTGCACTATCTGAGCCACTTGTGTGGGTTGTAGACTCCGTCTCATGCTACCACTAGAGTGGAAGCACCACCAGCATTCAAAAGTGACCAAACCATCAGCCAGAAAGCATAGGAACTGAGAAGTGGTCTGTGGTCACCACCTGCAGAACCACTCCTTTATTGGGGATGTCTTGCTAACTGCCTATGCTTTCGACCTGTTGTCTATTCCATTTGCACAACAGCATGTGAAATTGATTGTCAATCAGTGTTGCTACCTAAGTGGACAGTTTGATTTCACATAAGTGTGATTGACTTGGAGTTACATTGTGTTGTTTAAAGTGTTCCCTTTATTTTTTTGAGCAGTGTATTTTAGTCTTATGTAAGGCTGGTCTGTAGCTAATAGATGCAGGTAGACTCCTGCAAGTATATGGGGATTTCCCACAGTTTGCTAGGTAGTCCTGGGAGATGTCTGGTTGGTCTAGAATCGGAGTACTAAATGAAACTTGGGGAATTTGTTCATTTACTGGACTTTGGAAAATGAAGCAACAGATGAGTCACCTGAAGGACTACAAGTTTGAATCAGGCTGGACATGAGTAAGAGTTCACTTTCAGGCCTATGCAAATAGTCGCTTTTTGTTTTACAGTTCTGTCCTTTTATACACCCAATGACGTTTTAAAGCAATTCACTCCGTTTTATGGAGTAGAGGGAAAGGAAAAATTGTCTGCTAAAATAGCTCATATTTGTTCTAGTGTAGACTTTGCACAAACAAAATTGGACAAGGTAAAGGAAAATCAACTTGGAACATTAATTGAGATTCATTTCACATGGTTCAACCTCAGCAAATAGGATAAACTGGGGGAAGGCTTGCCACTTGTATGCTCCTTGCCCTCTCCTAAAAAGAGTCCCTCTTGACCTAGTGGATTTAAACCAGTCATTCTCCAACTTTGCCTTTTTAGGGAATACAATGAGAGGGGTGGTGCTGCAGTTACAGACGTTCTAGAGGAAATTGATTCAGATCTGAGTCTGAGGAAAAGTGACCTTAGTTGATCTGATGGATAGGTTTTCTTCTGACATGGGTGGAGGGATTACAGCCCTCCTGGATCTTGACAACATCTGAGTAGTCTGTAATAACATCAAGCATAACATTCTTTTGAGCAGCCTGCAAGGATTATGTGAAGGAGACATTGTTTCATAGTGATTCACCTCCTAATCACTGACAGTGGGAAAGGAGAAATAATCACTGTGTAATATGTCAAGGATCATTAGTTTATGGCGAGCCATGATCCCACAATTTGGAAAAGGAGCCTTTCAAACAATCATGAGCACGATACCTGCTTGCAGAATGGCAGGAGGCATCTCATATGCCACGGTCAATTGTGGTTGTAAGTCGAGGACTACTTAAACTGGTTGCTTCCCCCAAGATAAATATTGGAAAATCAGAAATAGCTATTAGTTTTGGAATAATTGTGTTAAATAGCAGATTGATGAGGCTCAGAGAGCAGAAAGCAGTGTTTCTCTTGTTCCCCAAAGACTAGAAGACATTAGCAATAGCACTTAGACTTATATACTGCTTTATAGTGCTTTATGGCCCTCTCTAAGCAGTTTACAGAGTTAGCATATTGCCCCCAACAATCTGGATCCTCATTTTACCCACCTCAGAAGGATGGAAGGCCGAGTCAACCTTGAGCTTTGGGATTTGAACTTCCAAATTGCAGCCAGCGAGCAGCCAGTAGACATAGCCTGCAGAACTGTACTCTAACCACTGAGCCACTGTAGCTCATTAGGCTTTCATATCCAGTGTTGCCTTTCCAGTAATTAAAGGATTGAAACATAGAAACTGAAATAATATTTATTATACTACCTTCTGTCCATATAGTATGGTAATGTGCTGACTAGAGCAGGGGTCCCCAACTCCTGGTCGTGGACCTGCACTGGTCCACAGCATACCAGCCACGCAAACAAGTGAAGCCTCATCCGTGGGATGCAAGCAGCACACAAAACCCTCCAGTCTCCAATTCAACCCCACTCCACGAAACCAGTCCCTGGTGTCCAAAAGCTTGGGGGATGCTGGACTAAAGGATTCAGTCCTTATTCCCCAGTTTCTGACATAAACCACACTTTCAAACACATAGAAAATCAACTTCATTTTTAAAAATGCTAGTTTTAATGCTAGTACTAGTTTCATGTAGTAGTTGCAAACCTTCAATGTAGAAAAAAGTATTTTGCAGAGCTGTACAGATCATAGTAATACAAAAACTGGCAAATTAGTTAAAGATGAAAAATCCAAAATAAGATATAATATTTTGGACTGACCACAAGGTGGCACTTTTATGCTACAAATAAAGTTTTCTTGGTAAAACTCTTCAAATTATTGTTACAATTGACAAGAAAATTTTAATAAAAATGGTAGGCTCATGAACATAGCAAAAATTCTAAACAGAGATTCAGTTTTATGGCATTGAAAGCATGTTTAGTTCAAGTATCTTGGATTTTTAAAAGAATATATTTTTTTTACATATTTTCTTCTCTGCAATTTTCTTTTTCTTAGCTTGTATTAGGTTTTTATCTTTGTATTTTTAAACTTAATAAAATATTATTTTAAAAAATTACCAAGAAATAATTTGTGATGTTACATAATTCTACAACACTCTGAGTGCAAATGTATGAAAAAAAAATTATTATTTACTGTTAAGGAATTATTTCTTAGCTCAGAAACGATCACTGAGATATAAACTACTTCTGTGAAAGCTTAAGATATAACCAGGGGTGGTATTCAGCAGGTTCTGACCAACTCTGGAGAACTGGTAGCGGAAATTTTGAGTAGTTCAGAGAGCCGGTAAATACCACTTCTAACTGCCGCGCCCCATCTATTCTCTGCCTCCCGAGTCCCAGCTGATTGGATGGGTCTTCTTTTGTTGGGCTGCACAGGAGAACGGAGCTGGAAAGCAGGTTAGTGTGGTGGGGAAGGAATGGGATTTTGCAGTATTCTTCCCTTGGAGTGAAGTGGGATTGGAGATTTTACAGTATTCTTTCCCTGCCACGCCCACCAAGCCATGCCCACAGAACCATTAGTAAAAAAATTTGAATGCCACCACTGGATATAACTATATCATTTTGGATGAGCAACTCTCAACTTCACTCTTCTTGTAGCCACCCACACACATTTGCAGTGTGGGAAATAATAGGAGTTACTTTCCTAGATTATTGTAAAATTATACATTTCAGACACTTTGGAATTTGCTATATTATTACTGCAAGAACATGTAATATAAATGCAAAATATTTTGATATTGTATTTAAAAAAAGAAAGCTAAAACTCTGCAAAAATAACTATACCTCTGGCTTATTGTCCAACTAACATTCCCAAAACAATTATACAATGGAAATCACGGAGATGTTTAGTCATATCAGTTCACTCACTATCAGTTTGATATTCAACTATATCACTTCATTCCTTTGAAAATTCAGGCATTTTAAGATTAAGGGGGGAGAGACTATTTTACTCATCTTTCTTCCTTGTATCCAGCTAGAATTTTGATATCTTACCTTCCTTTGCCCTTTGTATATGGGTTAGTGTTGACTTTTAACATACTCCATCTATCCCACAAGCTCCAAAATAAGTAGTAGACCGAAATCACTTCAGTAGCTATAGTATTTACATTTGAATGAGGCAATCTCTTGTTCTATCCCAGATATAAATAAGTTAATTTTGCATTTCCATGCAACAGCGTATGCTGTTTTTGATTAATGGAGATTTATTCTTTTTCTGTTTTCCATTATTTTGTATCTTACACATGAAACACAAAAAAGCAACATAAATAAGTTATTTGAAAGAACATGAACAATTCATCCCTTTTGCTAAATAGTAAGAGGGAGTGATAATTCATAAATGTTAATGGCTATAATCAAATGTATAATACCAAATGCTTCTCAGATCAGAAAGTTATTTGGAGCTAGATATTATTTTAAGCTAGTAAAATATTTCCTTGAGTGTTTTTTTTATCCCAATTGCTGTACAAAGCCATTTATTTTTCATATATGTATTAGTCTACAAATAAACGTGCCAGGGTTGATTTTTACATATTTATAGAAATATGAAAAATTTAAGAAAAATGTTATCTGAAAAATTAAACTTCAACTATCCATTTTGATTTCTACTAAAATATAAAAATGAAATCTAACTTTAAAATTTCTTTGTACATTTTGAAACAACTGGAAAAAAAAATCCCAAAGTTTCAGAAAGGCAATAAAACAAACAAGGGATTCTCGAAGAAATATGTTGATAAACTTTGTTCCTAAATAAACGTTCATGTATTTATGACCAATATTTGCTGATACTCCTAGAAGAACTTTATGGTTGATAGCAGATTGCCTTCCTTTGCAGCTACAACATTAGATATATAGCAACAACAGATATATAGCATTACAGTCAGTTCTGAATCTCAGATCTTATCTAGGATCAAATATTTCAAACTTGGCCTTTCAAGTCTTAAAGTGCACCCATTGCCTTTGTAATCTGATTCATCTGTCCTGCTGTTGATCATCTACTTCTTTCCTTTCCTTCTACTTTTCCCAGAATGTAGACTTTTCAAAAGAAATAGGTCTTCATGTAATGTATTCCAACTTATAATTTCTGCCTGATTTGTGCTTCCAAGGAGGATTGATTGTTCTATCATCCATTTGTCTATTATCCTGACTATGGCTGGTATTGTCAGGATTTTTTTCCAACACCAAACCTCAAAAGCAATAACACTTCTGTGTCCTGCTTCTTCAGAGAATAACTTTCATAAGAAAGTTTTTGCCTATGGAATTCCGATCTTTGTGGGTATAGAAATAACATGGTCTCAGCCAGGCCTTGAGTAGTGAAGATTTGTCCTGTAATGAATACAAACTCCAGCTCCTTTGTAGTGCAATGGTGGTTTATTCATTAGCTCAGCAAACAACAAATACTCTTCTCTGACAAGAAAGGCTAAAACCCAGACAAGGTTAGAGGTGGGTTTGAGTTTGCTCCCTTTCCTTTTATTACCATTATCATGAGACATACCCCACCACACCAAGGCGTATACACAATTCTAATTCTGGCCAGGCCTAACCCATTATGCCTAAATGCTATTCACCCTATAACATGTCTACATCCCTACCCTCACTAACTGATCCCCGCCTGATTCCACCTTCACCATGTTTTAACCTAAGGCTTAATATGTGCTCCAATCTCCTTTAACAATATGCACCACATCAATACATGAAAAGACCCATTTCCAACAGCCCCGCAGTTGTTTCAGAATCCATCCTCCATCCCCATAGTTGTTGCAGAATCCATCCTCAGCTCTACTGAGTCATTCCAAAGCCATCTGCCAGCACACAAGAAATACAGATCCAGCAGCAACAGAGATAAACTGATATGGCCTGCTGAAATGCTGCGAGGCATATTCAGAGATGATGGGCTTGAGATCTGCCTTTAAAGCAATAAGAGCCCGACACGTGGTATTTGAGTATTTTTTTAAAGGGTTTTGTAGTCTGAAGCGTGATGTAATATAGCAGTAATGTATGTAGTTTCTTGATTTTTCTGAACACCAGCTCAAATATCTGGTATCTCCCTATCTGTGTATGTCTCTGATCTGCACATCTTGTGAAAGTACCTGAAAGTAAGACTGATATGATCATTTGCACATTAAATTGCATTTCATTGACATTGGTATATAGATTAACCCTTACCAATCTACATCATTCTCCTAATTTTGATTTGGTTAGAACATTTACTGAGTCTTAATCTATTGTTTGCCATACTTCTGTACATATCCCATCAATTAGTACACTTTTCCAACTTGGTAGTCACTGAAGTGTTGATCTTCATTTTCTGCTACTAGATGTTTTTAAATGAGGATGATTTTCTAAGATATCTTGGATATTGACATCTCTACAGTACAGAATTTCAGTATACGTCTTCCATCTTTGTTAATCTTCATGGTATCAGTTACTATAAGTCTACTCGCAATCTTTGACATATTAATTCAACAGTTTTTCATGGGGTTTGCTGTTACAAGATCAAAATACCATAGTCTGCCCAGTTGACAAACACGTAATATATTTCATTGTAAGACTTTTATCTGATTGATGGTAGCAACAGGTTAAATTCTGAAGCAGTGTTAAAATAGGTCCACCTAAGCAACTGGAGTAAAATTTGGTTTAGGAATTTTTTTTATTTACAACATCTTTGTGCAAAAATAATTGTGTTTCTAAGATTACCATGTGACTGTTAAAGCCACTCAGATCATGTCTAATATTTGAGTGTTCACTAATATTTATTATACTACAAATCAAATACCAAGAACTAATATATTTTACTGACAGTTTAACAGGAGTGGGAAATGATTTGATGGTCAAGGACTACATTTAACATTGGAACATGAGCTATAAGTCATTAAGTAAGTAGAGAAGTCTTTCAAATTGTATACATCTTTAGGATTTTTATTATAGGTTTTTTATTTATTCTTTATATTATGGAGAATAGTTTCTGTATAAATAGAAATGTAACATTAAAATTAAGAAAAGTTGATTTCTTTAAAAAGTGTCCTAAGTGGCATTTATCTCTAGTAAAGTATTTTTTTTCTTACACTGTATGCATTTACTATTTATATTTGTTAATGTAATGCTACATTATCTGTGTATTTTAAAAAAACCAGCTTGATGCTTTCTGAGTTACTTAAGGTTACAAATTATAGTTATTCACAGCTGGAGATTTTTAAGGGCGTTTTAGATTGCAAATTTATCTGCACCTCACAGTCAAACTGGTTGCACTTTTGTAATTATATTTGCATTTGGAAACTTTAAATGTTCATTTTGTTAAGCATTATTCAAGCATAGCTAATAGCTAATTAGAGACTAATACATTTCAGTACTACTTGTCACATCTGAAAAAGTCAAAATTAGCATAACCCTACTTTCAAAAGGAAAATTATTCCCCAAATCTTTACAGAGCATTTAATGACAAACTGACAATATCTTACAATTTCCAACCTTTTATACCACAGACTGATTAAAAAAGATTTACTGCCACATTAAAACCAGTGCCTTAGTAACTAAGTACTGTGTGAGAAATCTGATTTCAATAACACCCCCAAAAAGTTTTAAATTATATGAGAATCAGCTCCACTCTCTTTTGGACAGTTTTTTGAATTATAGAAATGAACTTTGATTAACATTTTGAAATTACAAGGAAGTAATTGCCTACATATTCCTATTATTATCCCTTAATAATGTTAAATAAATAACAATTCATATTACTAAAGATAAAAATTAATGAACATTGCAGGGCTTACATTATATGGAAATTATATAGAATTTAATGATACTAGATTCTACATAATTTCCATATAATGGAAGGACTGCAATATGTTTATTAATTTGCTTATGCAATAATTTGTATACTGTCTACCCACTAGACTTTGGTTAACTACACATGCATTAATTTACAGATAAAATCAATTTCTAGGTCTTGTTCTAACCATTTATTTATGAATTTGCAATTGTTATAAACAAATCTTGTATATTGTTTTGAAATTTAACTTCCAATGCTGTATATCACATAATGTTCAATAATTGGTAGTGTATACAAAAATCATTTAGTTTGCAAGTGCTAACAAAGACATTTTGAGAATCAGAAATTAATATTATTTTGAGGTTGTAAACATATTTTGCAATATCAAAATGTCCTGATTCTTTTTGGACACTGTCAGTTCTGTGAACCAACAAAATATTGTGAATATAATTTACTTGGACTTCAGTAAGGCATTTGATAAAGTAGACCAAATCTATTATTTGATAGAATAGTGACAAAAATGTAAGTTGGATAGCATCACCACCAACTGGCTGACCAACTGCACTCAACATCTAGTCCTTAATGGAACTATATCCACATGGAAGGAAACATGCAGTGGGGTACCCAAAGGCTTTGTCTTAGGCCCGGTACTCTTCAATATTTTCTTAAATGATTTAGATGAGGTGATAGAAGGGAAATTCATCAAATATGCAGATGACACCAAGCTGGTAGGAATAGCCAACACTCCAGAAGAGAGGCTTAAGATACAGAAGCTTCAATATACAGCTTCAATCTCAAACTGTCTACCATGGACCTCATCCCATTCTTAAGAGGTCCTTAAAGGGGGTGTGCATAAGTGCATCAGCGTGCCTACCGTCCCTGTCTTACTGTCCCCATTTATCTCTATTGACTTCATTTGTTCATGTTTATGTTCATACCTATACTTGCTATCTTGTACATGATTGACAAAGAAATAAAAGAAAGAAAAGAAAAAATTAGAAGGATCTTGACAAATTTGAACACTATCTAACAAAATGAAATTCAATGATGAGAAAAATAAGGTTTTACATTTAGGCAAGAAAAACCAAATACACAGAAATAGACTAAAGCACTTAAGGCAGAACAAAAAGCAGTGGATAGAAACTAGTCAAGAAGCCAACAAACATGGAAATAAGGGGAAATTTCCTGACCATTAGAACCAATTAATTAGTGAAATGAATTGTCTCCAGAAGCTGTGGATGCTCCAACACTGGAGGTTTTAAGAAGAGAATGGACAGCCAATACTGCAAGACAGTAAATCAGAACAATATCATACTAGGTTAGAGATCTACAAACTTCACATAAACTTTGAAAGTTTCTGTTGGATTGTAATATTTGGGAAGATATCAAAATACCGATGGTGATGGAAATTGTGTATCCTTTCAGGCTTAGTGGAGATAGATAGTAGATTGTTTACGGGGGAAAAGACTCAGTCTCTAAACTGAAGGAAGTTTACTATAATTAAATTGGGAGATAGTCAATCGATTAAAATGTACTTACATTCCAGGACCAAACACAAGAGGCCATGAATTCTTGTCAAGAAGATCCACATGTGTCAAGATTATTTTAGATGATGTACTGTACAGATGCAAACAATGGTTCAGAGAACATTATCCAAAGTTCATAATATACAAAATATGGGGGAGGATGGAGAGAAGCATTAAGACAGCTGGAGAGAAATAAGAAATAGACAAGGGAGCAATTCAAGTAATTAATCTTACAGATTCTTAGGAGTATACAAACCATTATGAATACACTTCCCACTTCCCCTAAAGATTCAAGAAAATTGAATCATTACGGTTTACAACTTTCCGTCAACTTAATATTATTAAAATGGCTCTAATATACAGTAATTAATACCAATAAATTATCTGATTACAGAAAAAAAAATGAAGGCCTTGTGAAGACAAAAACTTTGGTTATCTGTTATATCAAATGGCAAAGTGTAAGACAGCCCCACTCAGATGGGTGGGGACACCGATCCTTAGCATTCTTTCTTTTCAAGATTGTATTGAAACTATATTTTTTGTAAGCAAGCACCCTGGAGATTTTACTCTGATTCCTAGGAAAACGTACGGTATATGTATCTGAGATATTTGAGCTTATATTATCAAATTTCCTATCTATTTGAGAAAAAGATTAGCAATAGCAGTAGCACTTACACTTATATACTGCTTCACAGTGCTTTACAGCTCTCTCTAAGCGTTTTACAGAGTCGACATATTTCTCCCAACAGCGACCGACCTCGGAAGGATAGAAAACTGAGTCAACCTTCAGACAGTGAGAATCGAATTGCCAGACTTCAGTCAGCTGGCAGTCAGCAGAAGTAGCCTGCATTCTAACCACTATGCCACCATGACTTTTAATTAAAAAATATATTGTGTTTCCTTTTATTTGAAATTTCCACCAATTTTGGCCAACTGGTTTCCAAAACTGCATGTAAAAATCCATTCAGTAACCACTTGAGATTTATATTCTTATTCAGAATGTCAATCTTGAATGCAAAGTAGATCTTCAATTCCTCTTTTGGATCACTGTCAGTTTATTTCTCAACAGCCAAATAATGGTTAAAACAGAATATGGCAGTCTGAATTTTGCAGATGATCTCAGATTCCCCAAATTATTTTGATTATTTGGCATTCTATCAAATCAAAACCTTTATTATGTCCTTTAGAGAACATTGCAATAAAAAAAGAAATTAACATTATGCATAACAGTAAAAAGTAGACATCTAATAGAATAAAATAACATAAAGATTTGTTAATATAATAACAATAATATAAAATTACAGTGGCAATCACCAACCTTTGAACTAATATTTAGATGTAAGTAAGACAGATAGAATAAATGGAGGCGCAAAATATGACAGGATCCTGGTCAGAATAGAAATGAAAGATAAGTACTGTACTCTCTACCAAAGTAGTACTTTAAAAATAAGATAGATACATGTCATCCAAGACTCCCTGTAAAGAGATCAACAAAAGAGTATGTGGCTCTGGGATTCCACAGAGCTGTATTCACATACATAGATCCATTGAAAAGTAACGTCCCCAAAGGACTATGGAGAACAGTGCATCTAACCTCACCAAGGAGAAGTTTCAACTATATTTCAGAAGTAAAATTGAAGAGAGATTATCTGAAGTCTCATGCCCACTTGAGAAAAATCCATAAATGGTAGTGTTGGATCCTAGACAATATCCCAGATACATTGTTTGAGATGACTCCCACATTTTCAAGACCGAATGGACTTGGCTTTGTACAACATTGTGTTAAGATGCAGTATAATTAGTTGTTTTGGAATACATGATATGTGAACACAGAAGTTATGTTTAAAATTAAATGTGCATCCTGTATGTACCCATGGTTGAACTACAAGAATAAATTTAGCAGCTACATGAAGGTATTTCTGGCATGTTTTTCTAAGACTTTGTCAGTGTTTCAGATTCAAATAATAATTTTTGAACAATTTTAATGATTGCAGTTAAAGCCATAACTGCACATTCCATAAGCATTAATCTACCATAGTAAAACATCAGTTATCAAATCAAGTCAAATAATAATCTATTTTGATATATTTAGATCCAAAGTGAAAATTCTATAGTCTGACGTGACTAATTTTCTATCTGTCTCCATCATGCTATGAAAACAAGGTACTTATAATGTAGGTTTCTCATCATTAAACATGTCTTTCCATTGCTTAGAAGATCTAGAGCTGACTTCATTGCTTATACAGGGAACAAAAGGGGAAATGGAAGCTATAAATGGAAGAATGAGATCGCTTTCAGGAAATCAGGAACATCTGTTAATTCTGAATTGTGTAATTACTGGGTATGACAGCCAAGAAGTCACAATCTTAACTAAGCAATCAAAAGGTGATACTTAAAGGAAATTCTAATAGAGATGCTTTCTGGTGTGAACTAAGATAGGACTTACTTTTGATTGACAGCAGAGAAATCATTCTGGAAAATGGAATTCTCTGTTTGCACTAACATACAAGTTTATTTGTATTACAGAACTGGATTCTATTTTTGGGTAGGTATAAGTTGGCTAAAGGGTGTGTGTTACAAATGGAAGATACAAAGAGAGATATAAAAAATAATTTTTATTAACTTCACAGAAGCATGGGACCATAGAAAAATAAAGCTAGAAGGTACTATTCAAGGTTTCAAGTCTAACTCATACAGGTAGTGCTTGACTTATGACCAGAATTGAGCCCAAAATTTCTGTTCCTAAGTGAAACATTTATTAAGTGAGTTTTACCTCATTTTACGATCTTTCTTGTCACAGTTGTTAAGTGAATCACTGAGTTAAGTTACCAGATTAACATGGTTATTAAGTTATTCTGGTTTCCTCATTGAGTTTGCTTGTCAGAAGGTTGCAAAAGGGGATCACATGACCTAGGGACTCTACAACTGTCATAAATATGAATCAGTTGTCAAGCATCTGAACTTTGATCATATGGGAATTGACCATGGGAATTCTGCAACAATCATAAGTATGAAAAACTGTCATAAGTCATTTTTTTCAGTGCCGTTGTAACTTTGAATGGTCACTAAATGAACTGCTGTAAGTCGAGGTCTACCTGTGTAGCATTCCAGATTAAAGCATTCTTGAAGAGGTGAAGGCTCTGGTGGATTGGTACAATAAAAATAACCTGTTCTAAATGTTAATAAAACAAAGGAAGTCATTGTAGATTTTAGAAAGAGTCAGCATAGTCGTACTCTACTCAGTATCAAGGATGCAGCTATACAGATAACAGATAATCAGAGTTGGAAGGGACCTTGTAGGTCATCTAGTCTCTTTACTAGACCAGCCAAGCCCAGTTCCTCTAACCATTCTTCATATGATGGTCAACAGTATTAAGTATCTGAGGGTACAGATAACTAACAGAACTGGTCTCTCCTTAGTAAAGTGTGCAACCCAGCGTCTGCATTTTCTATGTCAGATGAGGAGACCACATCTCTCTCCTTCTGCCCTGGCCACATTTTACAGAGGCACAATTGAGAGGGTTTTAACAAACAGCACCACTGTTTCGTTTGGTGACTGCAGTGTCTCAGAGAGAAAGTCCATTCAGAGAGTAGTAAGGATAGCTGAGAAGATTATAGGAAGGTCACTTCCTGTTATTCGGGTTACTGCTTATAAGTGCTATGTGCTTAGACCTCAAAGCATTGTTAGAGACCCCACACACCCACTTCACGGTCTGTTTCCCTTGCTTTGCTCTGGGAGGAGGTTTCAAAGCATTTCTAGCAGGACAACCAGATTGTGTAACATCTTTGTTCCCTATGCCATCTGTCTGTTAAAATTGCAAGGTTCGTTTTTCTTGCCATGTATACATCTGAACTAGAAAAAAAATGTAAACGTGACTTATAATAATAATTATTATTATAATCTCTTGGGGTTTTTTAATTCCAAAATTCTCTTCAAAGCAAATATAAACACTAAATATGAGTTCTTAATTGCTACGAAGAAAACATGATTAAAACATTAAGGCTTCTTTTTTTTCCCCTCCATGTGGTTTATGAATAAATAGACTCTC
Organism: Pseudonaja textilis; assembly: GCF_049901715.1. Classification (NCBI taxonomy): domain Eukaryota; kingdom Metazoa; phylum Chordata; class Lepidosauria; order Squamata; family Elapidae; genus Pseudonaja; species Pseudonaja textilis. Next base: position 15,528,630 of record NC_141997.1, read on the forward strand.
CTGCTCGAAGAGGAGGTTGGTCTAGATGACCTCCAAGGTCCCTTCCAACTCTGTTATTCTATGAATCTATGATTCTATGTAATGTTTTGGTTCACAAAAACTGGCATTAATCCACCATGCTGATGATTCACATCTTAGCTCTGTAAACAGTCTATGTTTAAAATATGAAGTAAGTCTTTCAATATATTAATAGTCAACAATAATTTTAAAATTTATAACTCTCCAAGAAATAAGATATGTATTTCTGGCAAAAAAGAATAATGCCAAACATCTGAAGCTCTTTTATGGGAAATATCAGGAACTTTTCAGAGCAAATAACTCAATTCAAATGGTTTTTATAGCTTAATGGTGACATCATTTAAGCCATAAATTATCTTCTATGTCATAAATTTATACAGTATTCCCTGAAAGGTAGTGATTTATATGATACCTTTTGGTTTCTTGAATCAATTCTTTTCATAGAAGCCAAGTTCTGTAGCATCCTGTGTATAGAAAGAAAAAGACAGACACATGAGAACTTACACACACATAGACAAATATCTGCTTGCCCACACATACATGATTTGCTATAAAATACAAATCAATTAAAGCAAAATACTACTATTCTTATCATGCATATTTCTATATTAGAGGTTGCTACAAAAACATTTCTTCAGAATTAGGAAGAGATGAATTCTGGAGAAAGCTAGGACAGAGAGGTTGCTTAGTTACAGGTGAACCTGTTCTATCCTTTTATGGATACACCAATTTGGTTTTTAATCAAAATTCAATAAGAAAGTTCATAGATTGGCCTGGCAGAGCTGAAAATTGTATATATATTTGATATAGCTTCTCTTCCCTTAAGGATCTTATTGCTCTTTGAGCCTCAGCAAAGTAGAAGCTTTAGTAACACAACCAGACAGAAAATGTTGGAAAGAAATCCTTCTTCAAAAAAAGCCAACGTTGCTATAAATTTCATAGACTTTAAACACACAAACACACAAACACACACATTCTGAACATTATGAAACAAGGGTAACCTGTGCAGTGGTGGGATTCAAATTTATTTTACTACTGGTTCTGTGAGCATGGGTTGGTGGGAGTGGCATGGGTTGGTGGGTGTGGCTTGGTGGGCATGGCAGGGGAAAGATACTGCAAAATCTGCATTCCCTCCCCACCCCACTAACCTGCTTTCCAGCTCTGTTGTCCTCTACAGGGCAACAAAAGAAGATCCAGCCAATCAGCTGGAACTCAGAAGGCAGAGAATAGATGGGGCGGGGCCAATCAGAGGTTGTATTTGCTGGTTCTCTGAACTACTCAAAATTTCCACTATTGGTTCTCCAGAATTGGGCAGAACCTGCTGAATACCACCTCTGAACCTGTGGCTCTATCCACAATGGTTTTCTTATTTTGTGGAGAAGAAAGCTCACCATATTTATTCTAGTCCCATCATGGATTCACCACAAATCTCAAAGATGAGTACTGTCTTTAATGCCAAGCACCACATTTAATAGTGATCAAGTAACAGGTGGACTCTGGTTTGAGCTTCAGAGATGGACCAAAATCCATGATCGTGTGTGGTTTTGATCCATGCTCGCTGCTGGAGTATCCTGAGCCAGCTGGATTTGGGGCTAAGCTACCCCATAAGAGGTGGTGAAGAGGGTGGAGACTGCCAGCAAGGTCAAGGAGAGCCGCATCTCTCCTCCCCAGCTGGCCATTACTCCCTTTCCCAAAGTCAGTTGCAGCAGTGGTCAGAAATAGCCACCTCAAAGAAGAACTCAACTGGAAAATAATGTGCAGGAGGAAGATAAGAAGAGAAAGTTTTGGCTGACCAGGTCGAACTGAAAAGCAACAACATAAGGTACCCTGGAATTTGAACTATAAAGAATAACATTCTTCCTAAAGAAGATTTTGAGGAGGCAAATGAGAGAGAGAAGGGAGAGGATTTGATTTTTTTTCTTTCCTTCCCCATATTGACAACTAAGAGGTTTAAGTAAGAAACTGACAAAAATCCACTTTGACATTAACAGGAATTTAAGTTGAAAATAAAATGTCAAAGGGATAAAAAAGACTTTTGGATTTTCAAAATCTTTTAAAAGAAGGAAAAGAGAGAAAAGGAAAAACCAAAAGGGTGGAAAAATGGAGGAGACCACCTGGAAGTAAAAGGAATTAATAGTGAAACTTTAACAAGATTCCTAAAAGATACATTCTAACTGAAACTTTGTAACAAGATAATAGAACCCCAGGAAGAGAAAGTGGAAAATAGAAACAAGAAGAAACAGCTTTAGATTATTTGGATTACTTGGCGATTTTTGGATTTTTGGTTATTGGATTTAAAGGACTAAAATCAATCAAGTGGTTGCTTAAAAGTTTTTAAAATGGTATCACTCTTGGAAGAACTGAAAATGGAACTTAAAAATCAGAAAGAAGATGCACAAGAAGAGAGAAATTTTTTTGGCTCCATATTTTAATTTTTTAGAAATGGAGATCCTGAACTATGAGAAACAAGAAATGCCTGTAGAACAAGAAAGGCGGGACAAAGAAGATGCCATCTTCAATGACCAAGTAATTCTATGTGGGGAAAGAGAATGAAAAATTTAAGATCTGAAAAAAAACAACCAAAAAAAGGAATAGTTTGAAAAGTAATTACAATATTAGGAAGAAACAGAAGAGTGGATTACAGAAGAGAGAATTAGAATTAGAGAGACAAGGGGTCAAAAAGGGGAGGGAGAAGAAGAGGGGGAAGAGGGAAAGGAAAAAAAGTTATAAAGGACAGAAACAGGATATAGAGAAACAGGGAAAATGTGCAAGGATTAAAGGTATAAGCCTATTTAGAAGACATAGAGATAATGGGTGAAAATTTAATTGAAAGAGGGATTCTGCAAGGGTACATAAGATAGTATTGTTATATTAGAAATAGAAATGAACTTAGAAAATATGAAACAAGTGTGATTAAAATGATAGATAAAATACTCATTGTAATGTAATTTTAATGTTTGTTAATAAATAAATGAAATAAAGAGAATGAGATAATGAAATTAGGAAAGGATGGAAACATTTTAATTATTATTAATGAGTTATAAAAATTTAAGGGAAGAGGAATATGAAAGAAATATGAAAAAAAATATGGAAATATTATAAGTGTTCCTAAGGAAGTATGATATCCCATTGAAAAGAAATGTTAAAGATGTTAAAGATTATAACTAACATTAATGATAGAGCTGAATTGGAATAGAATAAGTATTTTATTTATTATTGTTATATACACTGCTCCAAAAAATAAAGGGAACACAGAAATAAGACATCCAAGATCTGAATGAATGAAATATTCTTATTATATACTTTGTTCATTACATAGTTGAATGTGCTGACAACAAAATCACACCAAAAATATCAATGGAAATCAAATTTAGCAACCCATGGAAGTCTGGATTTGGAGTTACACTCAAAATTAAAGTGGAAAAAAACACTACAGGTTGATCCAACTTTGATGCAATGTCCTTAAAACAAGTCAAAATGAGGCTCAGTTGTGTGTGTGGCCTCCATGTGCCTGTATGACCTCCCTACAGTGCCTGGGCATGCTCCTGATGAGGTGGCAGATGGTCTCCTGAGGGATCTTCTCCCACACCTGGACTAAAGCATCCCCCAACTCTTGGACAGTCTGTGGTGCAATGTGGCATTGGTGGATGGAGCGAGACATGATGTCCCAGATGTGCTCAATTGGATTCAGGTCTGGGGAATGGGCAAGCCAGTCCATAGCATCAATGCCTTCACCTTGCAGAAACTGCTGACACACTCCAGCCACATGAGATCTAGCATTGTCTTGCATTAGGAGGAACCCAGGGCCAACCACACCAGCATATGGTCTCACAAGGGGTCTGAGGATCTCATCTCGGTACCTAATGGCAGTCAGGCTACCTCTGGCAAACACATGGAGGGCTGTGCGGTCCCCTAAAGAAATGCTACCCCACATCATTACTGACCCACTGCCGAACTGGTCAAGCTGGAGGATGTTGCAGGCAGCAGAACATTCTCCACGGTGTCTCCAGACCCTGTCATGTCTGTCACATGTGTTCAGTGTGAACCTGCTTTCATCTGTGAAGAGCACAGAGCGCCAGTGGTGAATTTGCCAATCTTGGTGTTCTCTGGCAAATGCCAAATGTCCTGCATGGTGTTGGGCTGTAAGCACAACCCCCACCTGTGGACATCAGGCCCTCATACCACCCTCATGGAGTCTGTTTCTGACCATTTGAGCAGCCACATGCACATTTGTGGCCCACTGGAGGTTATTTTGCAGGGCTCTGGCAGTGCTCCTCCTGTCCCTCCTTGCACAAAGATGGAGGTAGCGGTCCTGATGCTGGGTTGTTGCCCTCCGATGGTCTCCTCCACAACTCTTGAAGTACTGGCCTGTCTCCTGGTAGCGCCTCCATGCTCTGCACACTACGCTGACAGACACAGCAAACCTTCTTGCCACAGCTCGCATTGATGTGCTCTCTTGGATGAGCTGCACTATCTGAGCCACTTGTGTGGGTTGGAGACTCCCTCTCATGCTACCACTAGAGTGAAAGCACCACCAGCATTCAAAAGTGACTAAACCATCAGCCAGAAAGCATAGGAACTGAGAAGTGGTCTGTGGTCACCACCTGCAGAACCACTCCTTTATTGGGGATGTCTTGCTAAGTGCCTATGCTTTCGACCTGTTGTCTATTCCATTTGCACAACAGCATGTAAAATTGATTGTCAATCAGTGTTGCTACCTAAGTGGACAGTTTGATTTCACAGAAGTGTGATTGACTTGGAGTTACATTGTGTTGTTTAAAGTGTTCCCTTTATTTTTTTGAGCAGTGTATATACTTTCTTTTTAAGAACTTAGTGTGCATTTTAAGAATGTACCAAGCAGAATTCGAATGGAAGTTATGTGTTATATTGAATGTTATAATTGTAAAGTCATAAATTGAAGTTTAAATAAGAGTTGAATGGAGAAAAATTAAAAGATACAAAGGTGTCATACTCCAGTCAGTAACTATAGGGGAAAATTTTGTTTAATGAGAAAAGAAAGTATGAAATTGAAACAGGACAGGCAAAAATATAAATATAATGATTAGAAATATATTGAAACTTAGAAAAAGATATATAATTGAATTTAGAAAGGAATGAGATAATTAAAAACAAGGTTAGGAAAACTAAGGGAAGGGAAAAATTATTGAGAAAATGTTAAAATAGTAGTAAGATATGAAATAGAACACAAAGATGAATATGAAATTGAGTTTGTGTCTGTATGGAGACACAACCGGGACCATGCTATTCTCAAAAAAAGATATTTTATTTGTATTATGTTTTGTGAAAACCCAAATAAAATTTTTACAAAAAAAATAGTGATCAAGTAACAGAAGCATTGTGTTTGTACTTTGTGCAATTATTTCTGCCTGCTGGTCAAGTTACCTCAGTTTGATTTTCCCCAAAACTAAGAACAGCCAAAGACTACACTCTGGTTTAAAGTTATAATACAAACAATTACTTAAACAAAATAGCCCTGATTAGGCTAAAGCTTGCACTGTTTTTTATAGTTTCTTCGACTTTTGCATTAAATTCCGTCATCCTTCTATTTAACATGTAAAGAGCAGAATTTTACCAACATTGCTGTGTAGTAATTTTATATATAAAATGTCACTGTGAAAACTACTCTTGCATTTAAAATGCTGGAGCAAATATTTAATTCACCTGGGCCTCTTAGGAAGGTGGAAATTATAAAGCAGCTGCCAGAATAGCATTGTTTTTGAATCAGCTAAGAACAGCTGCTTATAGTAGGTTTATGGTATCTAAGTGGAATGTCCTGTGTATGTTTTTGAGGTTTGCTGGAAATGGCTTATTTCTCATAACTGTATGAGAGAATAATTAGTATTATCTTTGCAAGCTGTGTTTATTATAAAGTGCAATTCCTCTATGATTATATTAAATATTAATCCTTCAACAGTTACTTATACTGTAATTACTTTAAGGTAGCTGTTATGTTTGGGAAAAGAGTGGCTGAACCAGAGCATGAGTGCAACAATACTTTATTATAACAATAAAGGGCTGGGAACTGGCTCGCAGCTGGGATCCAAGCCGGGAACTGGCTCGCAGCGATCAGCAACTGGTTGGACCCCGCAGCCTGCTTTTATAGCTGGCTGCTGGGGAGAACCAACCAATGGGTAAAGGGGAGAACGCCCCCGCAAAGTGAATGGACCTGAGTGAGAACTCCTAGAGTCCTCAGGACATAACACCCCTTCCCCCCAGATGCGAACACGCATAGTCCTTGAGGTAGGCAGGAGGTTTATGTTGGCGCCCGGAACGGCGCAGCTCTGGAACGCTGACTGTCCGCTCAGAGTCTGTCTGGGAAGGCAGAGCCGGGTGTGTGTCACCAACGTGCCCCTCGGTTCGGGCAGGTCCGGGACTCGTAGGGTTGGTCACTGGGGACGTGCTCCCGTATGCTGGATCGGGCTGGTCCACCGTCTGGGCGCCGCTGTCCGTGCTCGAGCTTTCTGGACTGACTGTTGGTGTGTACTAGTCGCCGGGAAGGATGTGGATGTGGGGTTGATGCTGAGACCTCCCGTCGCTTTGTGATTCTGGGTCCCTGCTAGTGTGGGTGCTGAGGCGCCTATGCAGCTGGTCCAGGTGCCTTCTCCAGACCCGGCCGTCCTCCAGTCTGACCCGATACGACCTTGGTCCGGTGATGGCCACGATCTCGCCCGGGATCCACAGGGGGTCTCCAGCGAAGTTCCTCGCGAATACTGGCTCCTGTAAGATAAAATGTCTAACCCCCGATGTGGAAGCGAGGGGAGAGTCAGGGCAGTATTGTGGGTGAAGTCTGTCCAATACAGTCCTCAGACGCCTGCCCATCAGGAGCTCAGCCGGGGACTTGTTGGTGGCTGAACATGGAGTTGAATGCTGGCTCATCAGGAAACGCGAGAGTTTGTGGTGCCAGTCATCCTTACTGAACCTAGCCAGGGCTTCTTTAGTGGTCCTGACGGCCCTCTCAGCCAATCCGTTACTGGCAGGATGAAAAGGGGCTGTGAAAATGTGGCGGATACCCAGGTTGGCAGCGAAACGGCTGAACTCGGTTGATGCGAACTGTGGGCCATTGTCGGAGACAATGGAGTCGGGTAGCCCGTGTGTAACAAACAGGCGTGTTAATACATTGGTGATTGCTTGTGTGGTGGTTGTGGATAGCTGTGCAACGTCAATCCATTTATAATAGGCGTCCACGACCACTAGGAACATTTTCCCATGCAAGGGGCCGGCCAGGTCGATGTGGATTCTGGACCACGGAGCGCTGGCGCTCTCCCATTTAGTAGGGGTGGCAATGGGAGGAGCTGGATGGGATTCCTGGCAGATGTTGCAGGAACTTACCCAACTGACAACGTCCTCGTCGAGGCCTGGCCACCATACGTAGCTGCGTGCTAATGCCTTCATTCTCACGATGCCAGGGTGTCCCTCGTGCAACGCCTCCAGGACCGGGGAACGTAGTGAGGTCGGGATGACCACTCGAGTGCCCCACAGTAGACAGCCCTGCAAACTGGACAGCTCCTGCATGCGGGTCTTGAAAGGTGAGAATTTGTTTTCCACATTGCCACCCGGCCACCCCCTCCTCACCCAGTCGAGCACCTGGGCGAGCGTTTTGTCTGCCTTGGTTTTAGCAGCAATGTCCAGGGCAGTGATGGGGAGGTCCAATTGGGTTACCTCGAAAATGGCGTGGACAGGAGCAGGGTCTTCAGCTGGAGCCAGCAAGGGACAGCGGCTGAGAGCGTCAGCGTGGGACAGTGTTTTACCTGGCCGGTGTAAGAGTCTGTAGGAGTAGGCTGCTAGGAAGAGGGTCCATCTCATCATCCTAGGGAAAGGACTTGAGGGTCTGTTTGTCTCCGGCTAGTAGACCCAGGAGGGGCTTGTGGTCTGTGACCAGCTCGAAAAAATGGCCAAAGAGAAATTCGTGAAATTTTTTCACTGCTGCAACAGCTGCTAGAGCTTCCTTATCGATCTGGCTGTAATTACGCTCTGTTGCGGAGAGCGTCCTGGAGAAAAAGGCAATGGGCGCCTCGGCGCCATTGGGAAGCCTGTGGCTTAATACTGCCCCAATTCCAAAGGGGGATGCGTCTGCTGCCAGGACTAAAGGAAGGTTGGGGTCGAATTGAATAAGTACCGCCTCTGACGTGAGTAGTGATTTCACGGCATGAAAAGCATGGTCTTCTTTGTGCCCCCAGTGCCAAGGTGACTTTTATCCAGTAATCTGTGTAGGGGTTCAGCTACTGATGCTTTATGGGGCAAGAAAGACGCATAAAAGTTTAATAGCCCCAAGAAGGCCTGTAGTTCAGTTTTGGAGGTTGGAGTGGGTGCCTCGTGAATTGCCTTAACCTTGGACTCCAGGGGGTGAATGCCTGAGGCGTCAATTTTATAACCCAGAAAGTCCACCTGTCTAGTGGCAATGGCGCATTTTTCTTTTTTCAATTTGAGGCCATGCTGTCTGAACCTCTCTAACACTGCTCGAACTCTCTGGAAGAGTTGGGGTCTGTCCCTGGCCGAGACTAAGATGTCGTCAAGTAGGGTACTACTCCAGGGAGGCCCTGTAAAATCCGCTCCATGAGGGATTGAAAGATACCTGGGGCAACACTTACGCCAAATTGGAGACGCTTGCATCGGAAAGCACCCCTGTGAGTGATGATGGTCTGGAGTTCCGCTGTTTGGTTATCAACAGGGAACTGTTGATACACTTGAGACATGTCCAATTTGGCAAAAATGCTGCCAGGTTCAAAAGTGTGTAATAAATGCTGAATGACGGGCACTGGGTAAGCGCTGACTTGTAGAAACTTATTGATTGTGGTCTTGTAGTCCGAGCAAATTCTCAGGCTACCGTCTTTTTTGAGGGGTGTGACAATGGGCGTCTCCCATTTGCCGAAATCTGTTGGCTCAATGACCCCTTGTTTTAATAGTTTATCCAATTCAGCATCTAGTTTTGGCCGAATAGCGAATGGGACCCTACGCGGTTTTAGCCTGATTGGTACTGCCTGGGGGTCGACTGAGAATGATATTGGGGTACCGTTATAACACCCCAGCTCATCGCTGAATACATCTGAGTAATCAGCGAATAAGGAGTCAGTGTCTGAGGTTGAGACAGCATGGACTCCTGTTAGCCCTAGGCCGAGATGGGGAAACCAATCGAGCCCCAATAAGGTAGGGAGATTGCCGTTAACTACCACTAGAGGTAGGTGACCTTTAAAAGCTTTAAAACTGACAAGGAACTTGCCTCTGCCGATTACAGGAATGGTCCTCCCCTGGTAGTCCTTCAGGCTAAACTGGCACTTCTGGAGCCGGCTAGTTGATAGGCTGGGCTGGAGCCTCTTGAGGGTGTTCCACGAGATAATTGAGAGCGCTGACCCTGTGTCAACCTCCATGCGGCATGGTTTACCTTCTAAGTAAACGGAGAGAGAGATTTTACTAACAGTGTGGCAAGTGTGCTTGGCACGGTGATGTGTGCGACAGTTCAATACTTGCCTGTGCGGCCCCGAGTGTGAGACGGGGGGGTGCCTTTGTGTTGAGCTTTGAGGGGCTTGGCAGACTCTCGCGATGTGCCCCCTTTTATGGCAGTTATTGCAGGTGGCTCCTTTAAACTTGCAGGTGGCCCTCAGATGAGATCCACCACAAGCTAGGCACAGGGTGATGTGCTTGGGTGGACCGATGTTTTCTTGTTTGGGTCCTACCTGCGGCCGTCTGTCGTTGGAGAGGCGGTGGACGTCGTTTTCATCACTCAGGGATTCCTCTGCTACCACCTCCTCGGAGTGGACTGGAATTGATGTCAGCTTGGCAGTCGGGCCATGGATTTCGGTGGCTGAGTGCGCTGCCAGTTCTGCTGCTAAGGCCTCCTCGACTGCTTGTGCGAGATTGAGGTCTTTTTTCACGAGGAGGCGCCTTTGAAGGTGTAGGTCCTTGACCCCGCAGACTAGTTGATCGAGGAGCATGTCCTCCAGGTAGGTTCCAAACCCACAATGCAATGCTGCTGTTCTGAGAGCGGCCATATACTGATTAATGGTTTCCTTGTCCGCTTGCTTCCTCATACGGAAGGTGAATCTCCTGGCAATCTGTGAGGGCCTGGGGGAATAGTGGTTAGTGAGGATTTCAAGTAGCTCTGACCAAGGAACGTTTTTCAACTCACGTGGAGCCACGAGGGCTGTGGCAGTATCAAAGACGATGGCCCCACAGTAGATCAGGAAATACGATTTTTTCCGATGTTCTCCAGCATCAGCAAGTCCAATTGCATCTATATAATGGTTAAAGTGGTTCTTGTATGATTCCCACTTCTCCTCATCCGGTTTGAACACTGGGAAGACTGGATTGGAGTTCATGGTGATGGGGCCGGTAGAACAACCTGTGGAAAAAATCTCTCTGGGGCAGCAGAAAAATGCTCTAGTGCCTGTGGCAGGCAAGTGATTTCAGCTCTGGAGAGGCTTTTCGCAGTCCTCTCTCTCTCTCTGGGTTAGCCAAGTTTGGCCGTCAGCCGTTGGCGGCGTTTGACTTCGCGCCTGAGTGGGCGTTAGTGACTTGACTACGGCACCGTGCTGTGCCTTTTAGGTTTGAAATTCAAATGACAGCCGTTTGAATTTCGCGCCTAAACAATGAGCGGCTGCGGCTCGCAGCGCTTCACTTTCCCTGTAGCTGGGCTAACAAGCGGCTACAGACGCTTCTAACTTTTCGTTCTGACCGCTCTCTCTGGCTGCGGATCAGTGTTCGCTTCTATTGCTTGCTGGCCGCTTTCTCTGTCAGCGGACCAGCGTTCGCTCTTTTTGTTTGCTCTTTTGCTTGCTGACTGCTCTCTCTGGCTGCGGATCAGCGTTGCTCTTATCGCCGGCCGATCGCTCTCTCTGGCTGCGGATCGGCAGCTAGTGACTCAGCGGTTGCAAGGTGCTTCTGGTAGCCATCCCATCCTCGTCGCCAGTGTTAAGTTTGGGAAAAGAGAGGCTGAACCAGAGCATGAGTGCAACAATACTTTATTATAACAATAAAGGGCTGACCGTGCTTGCCAAGCCGGGAACTGGCTCGCAGCGATCAGCAACTGGTTGGACCCCGCAGCCTGCTTTTATAGCTGGCTGCTGGGGAGAACCAACCAATGGGTAAAGGGGAGAACACCCCTGCAAAGTGAATGGACCTGAGTGAGAACTCCTAGAGTCCTCAGGACATAACAGTAGCATTTATAAGTAAACAGAATCAGTGGGACCATCTATGGTATCTCCAGGCCACTATGTTAAATCTGAGATGTCAATTGTCTTTTTACACAAAGAGACGAAAACCAACCCCCAATTTTAAAATTAAATGCACTTTGAGAACCCTTCGTCATAAGGGAGATGAAGACTGCTCCCTATAGTCAGCAATGACTATCAGAGTAAAATCTGCAGGGACTCCTTTACCTTTACCATCATAAGAGTAATAAATCCCCACATTTTCATATCCCTTTGTCAACATTTTTGGCAGAGATTTGTCAAGCTAAAAGTTCAATGGCTCAGTGAAGAATCAAAATTGGTCTATTGGTGTAATCCTGGGTGAAGTCGATGTTATTTGAATGGACATGTCATCCTTTTATTGAGAGTAAATTTCAACCCTGCAGAAATTAAATCTGAAATAAAAGAGGAGGTTGAATGGCATACTGACCCTTTAAAAATACACAAGATGTCAATTTGAAGAATTTTTGAAAATGGGAAAACATTTGAATACTATTTTGGCATTTCATTTTTCTTTGAATTTACTGTTTACTGTCTCTTTTATCACTATCTTGCCATGAGTATTCACATATTAAAACATGCTTAATCATGTTTTGCTTTTACCACAATACAACTTTACAGCTTGAAAAGTTCAGTGGCTCAATGAAGAATCAAAATTGGTCTATTACAGGGCTGACAAAATCCCAGCCTGTAGGCCAGATGCATCATGTACTGGCCACACCCATACCCGATTTAGCAAAGGGCAAAAAAGTCCCGAAACATCATGTGACACCGCCGTGACAACATGAATTTTACACCCCTGGTCTATTATAATGCAGAATACGATTTCGTGTGGAAGAAGGGTCTGCTTTACAATCTGTGTCACATCTTCCTCTGTAAAATTCTCTATCACCTAATAAACAACATGCTCAGTGATAGAACCTTTCAGATCACTATGGGGAACAATGTTAGCAAGGTAAGAAGACTCAACAATAGCAGATGACCTGGTCCTGGTAATGCAAGATAAAAACTTGGAAGTTTTGGACTGCCTCCTCTCTGAGGACCTGAAGTCCCTGGGAAAATTATTTGCTGACTGGAGACTCGTACCCAGTGTCAGAAAAATGGTGACCACCTCTTTCCATCTCAACAACAAACTCACCAATGTCACCCCAAAGGCCTACCCGAATAACAACCTTATTATCCTCACCCCAAATACCTCAGACTAACTTTGGATCGGACTGTCTCTTATAAGAAACCCCTAAAGATCATGTCTGATAAAATCAATACCAGGAACAACTTACTCCAGAAACTAAGAGGCTCAAGATGGAGAGCCTCAGCTGCTATTCTCAAAATATTAGCACTATGGTTGGAAAAATACTGAATATCTGTTTGGCTTAATAGCTGCCACACTAGCAAGATCAATGTTAGACTAAATGATACAATGAGGATCATAAGCAGTTGCATAAAATCTACTCCTATTTGCTGGCTCGCCGTCTTGATTCACATTACACCACCAGCTCTATGAAGGCAGGAAGCCTTAGGGGTTTATTTATTTATTTATTTATTTATTTATTTTGTCAAACAATTATTAGATAACAGGTATAAGTATGAACATGGTTATAAATACATGAAATGGATACAAATAAGAATAAAAGAAAAAATAGGACAGGGACAGTAGGCAAGTTTTGGTATGCTTATGCAAGCCCCCTACAGACCTCTTAGGAGAGGTCAATAGTAGAGAGTTTAATGTTGAAGATTTTGGGGTTTGGGGAAGAAACCACAGAGTTAGGTAGAGTATTCCAGACATTGACCACTCTGTTGCTGAAGTTGTATTTCCTGCAATCAAGTTTGGTGCGGTTTATCTTTAGTTTGTATCTATTTTGTGCTCTTGTATTGTTTTGGTTGAAGCTGAAGTATTCATTGACAGGTAGGACATTGCAATATATAATTTTATATACTATACTTAGATCGAACTGAAGGCGGCATAGTTCTAGGTTGTCTAGATCTAAAATTTCTAGTTAAGGAGTACAATGAAATTATGAGAAACCCACTTCTTCCTGTGCATGCTGATCTCCACATCTATCAATTAGCAGACTTAAATCCAGGAAGCCATCTCTGGCACTTACTCAACAGCTGTCTAATAACTTTGACATCAACACATAGTGGAAAGCCAAATGGTCTGCTGAACGTCCGGATACAGGCAGTTACCTAGATGACCCTACACAAAAGGTGCCAGGTTTTGACCTTCCTCATCAGCATTGGTCAACTCTGAACAGGATCCGTACCCAACATGGTGTCTGCCAGGACTCATTGTTCAAGTAGGGTTTTGTCTCTAACCCTCAGTGTGACTGTGATGTTCCTCAGAAAAATATCAATCACATTGTGACCCAATGTCTATCAAGAGCTTACACCGGCCCAAGGTCTGATTTTTTCAACATAGATCACCTTGTCCTTGAATGGCTGGGTGGCCTGCACATTAACATTTGAACCACTATAAGTCCTTGTATTTGCCATATGCTAAATAAATAAATAAATAAATAGAATTCCTACATTTACTGAAGAGAGTAAATGCAATATAACTGATTCAACTTTCTCATTGAAACAAATGAGTAAATTACTTTAGCATAGCTATCCATCTGGAAAAAATAAAACGGGTTATTAAAAAGACTAGAAATTTATTTTCAGGGGAAAAATAGCCTTTGAAAACAGTGTTTAGAAGTGTGTGTGTGATATTTATGAATCAGTTATGTTATAATTCTAGGGGGCGGGGTAGATTGAATTTATTAAACCAAAGCTGCACATGGGAACAGAGCTATCTATAAAGAGGTAATAGTAAGAGATTGTTTATATGTTGTCCACAAACTACAAATAAAATCTCAGTTAGCCTTAATTTGGCAAATTTGGGTAGATAGTAAATTCTGTCCCAGAACTTTAGAATAATACCCTTTCAAACTCTTTGTCCTCTGAATACTTTTTCAGGTTGACTTGGCATCCGGTAACTTTGCACAACTGTGGAAATCGGGATATTCAGGTCTAATAAGTTCAAAATGTCTATGTATCTAGGCAGCCCTTTGGGTATTGCTTCAAGCACTGCTATTACTATTGGTACAACCATTGAATTCTTCTTCCACAATTGCTCAACTTCAATTTTCAGATCATGATAGTTTGTTATTTTTTTCTAGCCGTTTCTTTTCAATTTGTGCATCACCTGGTATTGCAAGATCAATTAACCAGACTTTTTTCTTTTCCACAATAGGGAAAAGGCGTGTTGTGAGCCAGATATATGTCTGTTTGGATCTCACAGTTTATTATTATTGGCATTTATTTATTAATAATAGTAATAAAATATATATATGTCAATGTATTGTGGTTTTCTCACCAAGAGACATCATATGCTCAGCTGATATATAATGAAAAGAAAAATATTGGAGGGAATCTGACATTTGTAATAAAAGTGAAAGAAAAATATATATAATTTCATGGAGTCAGTAGAAAATGTGTCTGGCACTAGATACTGCAATAGAATTCAGTTGCTCCTTAAGTTATACCAAACATCAAATCTAATCAGTTTGACCTTTTGGTTTGGGTCAGGGTTAAGACATTTTTCCATGGCCCAAATAAATCAATTATGGGGTAGTTTAGAGTGCTGAATATGTTTATATAGTTACTTCATAGTCTCTGTCAAACTACAACATACTTGAATATCCCATATGAGACTGTACTAATAAACTGCCATGTTTGGTATTAATCCAGAAGCTTTACTTATATGTTAATAATAAATGATGTGCTGAATAAGCATTTTTATATAATCTCATTGGATGATAATTATGTGTAAGAATACAAACCATAATATAATAAAATGTATATGTAATTTTTCTTTCTTCCAGTCAATTGTGT
This sequence comes from Pseudonaja textilis, assembly GCF_049901715.1. Classification (NCBI taxonomy): domain Eukaryota; kingdom Metazoa; phylum Chordata; class Lepidosauria; order Squamata; family Elapidae; genus Pseudonaja; species Pseudonaja textilis. The sequence goes on from NC_141997.1 coordinate 15,543,728, forward strand.
CTGATTCTTAGAGATTGCCTGAATAAATTAACAAGTCCCTGAAGTTCTTTTGCCAATGATTTTAGAAGGGTTTGCCATTGCTTCCTTTCCAGGGCTGAAATGGAGTGACTGGCTCAAGATTACCCAGCTGACTTTATCCCTAGGAAAGAACTACAACTCATGGTCTCCCATTTACTAGCCTGATGTTTTAACTGCTAGACCAAACTGAGTTTCTAATGTGTATATATGTGCAGCAAAATCAGAGACTACCTGAATTGTTCAATTATGGATAAGAACAACAGATTTTAATATAACAACGTGTGAACCATTTTTATGTTTTTATGTGGCAGAACAGACAAATCTAAAAATGAGTGAGGAACTGGGCCAGTTTGCTCTGATGCATAAATTTCAGTTTTAGGCTTGTTGAAAGTAGAGCACGCCAATGCCTTCAATCCCAAATTAATCTAAGACAGGCAAAAGGCAAGATGCATGTATTATGCAGAGCATTATTTTTTAATGGTAGAATAATTTATAAATCATGCTGAATGGATCCAATTTAATTTTGGGGAAAGGGCTTTTTTTGTTGCTGTATGAAGATTTTAATTAAAAGCAATCTTGGGTTATGAGTCTTATGCCATTGTGGTGTATTCATCATCACTATGTTTAAGAGGAAGACCCAAAACTAGGGTAGGGAGGAAATATTAATTTGGAACAATTGAAAGAAATATACTAAAAACTGTGCCATGAAACAGTAAAATTGCATCAGATGAATCATGTCATTTTTCATGTTTTAATGGGGAAATAGGAAGTTTTAAAAAAGCTTAAAAGAGAGAGGAAGCAAAGGGTGATCTTTCATAAAGTTTTTATGCAATAGGAAGATATTTTCTCTGATTTCTTGAACATCTGCTGACATAGCCCTCCAGTTCTATAAGCAGCCCACGTGTCTATGTCCATGCATGAATGCATATATGGAGAAATGTATCTCCTGAGCGTCTTGCAAAGCACATTAAATACCTCAAAGGGTGGATACACTAATTTAGCAAAGAGAAAGCTTGGCATTTACATTGTTTATTTTTCCAAGAGTAATAAATTGGTCCGCCAATATATATATATATAAATTGGTCCTCCAGTATATATAAAGTATAGCCTTTCATTCCTCTAGCAGTCAGAGAAGTAGTTTTAAAGATTGTGCAGAATATCAATTTTTTCACTCATGGCATTAAGATTCAGATATATCAAAGACACCAAGTCAGCTATTAAAAAACCTTTTGCCAGCAGGCCAGGTAGAGAAAAAGCTACTATGCCTGAGTTATTCCGTAGATTCTGACTGTGTGTCTAGTTGCAAAGACAGGGAGAGACTCCTTTAGTCATTGTTTGGAGAACTTCACATTTGTTTGCTATTAAATGTAGGGGGTCTAAATGGTTATTTAAAGCAAATAACTGATTCCCATTTTCTGAGATTTAGGTTGGTATTAACTTGTCAATCTTCAGTTGTTTTGAGGCTGCCTCGGAAGGCTGGTATTTGTTTGAGTTTTTTCTCCCACATCTAAATTGTTCAGAAATGAGCTTCTTAGTCAGAAACTTCTAATTGTAAAATATGGGATGGAGTAAAGTGGAATAAAATAAAGCTGTCTTCTGACAATAATAAATAAGTGTGTGGAGAGAAAAGAATAGAATAAAGAAAAATATTGTAAAAAACAGATTTAAAAAATACAGTGGAAGAGCAGAAAGTGCTAAAGAAAAACTGCTACAGCTCCAATAAAGAAAATGAGATCCGAAGGCAATCTGAAAGCACCCACAACTTCTTACTTATTGCTGGAAACAGCATCACTAACCAACATATATGGACTTATTTCCCTTCTAAATGCCAAGTGCTGTGACTTCCAATCTTCCACATATATGCAGAAGCCATAAATCAGCTTCAAGATTCTTGACTGAATTCAACTATCCCACTCATGCTAAGGGAAAAAAAATCCTTTCAAAGCTGCTTAAAATTTGTTTTTGCAACTTCGTCATCCAGCTTCTCATGCCTAGCATAAAACATGAGCTAAGTTATATCAGTGAAAAACTAAACTGGTTCCAAATAACATCCGCTCAGAAGTTTACTTAGCTTTGAGCACAGATAGTAATGACTGGCCCAAAGACTGCTTAACTTTCTCAATTCCAGGTGCAGAGGTGGTATTCAGCAGATTCTGACCAGTTCTGGAGAACCAGTAGTGGAAATTTTGAGTAGTTCGGAGAACCGGCAAATAACACCTCTGACTGGCCCCACCCCCATCTATTCCCTGCCTCCCAAGTCCCAGCTGATCGGCTGGGTATTCTTTTGTTGCCCTGTACAGGAGAACGGAGCTGGAAAGCAGGTTAATGGGGTGGGGAAGGAATGGAGGTTTTACAGTATCCTTCCCCTGCCATGCCCACCAAGCCATGCCCACAGAACTGGTAGTAAAAAAAAATTGAATCCCACCACTATCCTGATGCCCTTCCCAAATAAACCTTGTTTACTCTTTTGTACAAATGGTGAAAGCAATTTCCTATCATAGAATAGAGGATTTTAAAAGCCTATGAAAACTACATTCTGAACTATATAGCATTGTTTAAAATAATCCTGTCTGTCTAAACCAGTGCTTCTGCTTCTATGAAACAGTCTTTAGAACTTCACATTATAAATGATACAGTTCCTACAATCTTTTGCCAATAAATGAAATCAATTCCACCTCATTCTTTTTCTGTTTTGTCCAGTCCATTCTTTCTCATAGCCCTGAATTACAGGAGCCATCATCCCACAAACAGTCCCTTTGAGGTTATCAAAGAATATCATCTGCTAATTGTATTCCTGCAGATGTTCTGGATGGGTGCCTAGCAATAATTCAGCCAAGGGATAATTACTTTATAACCCTTTCAAACTTCACAATGCATGGATGAATCTAATGTATCAGCATTAGAGACCAACTCAATTACCATGTCCTCATATCCGAATGAACAGGTTATTGCCAGATTCAGTCTTGAGTTCTGTTCAGAGAAAAGTAAGGTCCCCTTTCAACTTAAAGACTTGTGTATTTGGTCACACTGTATAGCTGATCTCCTGAAATAGACCCACCTGGTCTCCAAATGGAATGACCTCACTTTCACTTGTTTATTAGAGTAGCATGACATTATTTACCCTGTATTTCTAAATTACACACCAACAACAGCTATTGAAAGCTAATGAAAGCATGGTAGAATAAATAGTCTTATATACTTGGAAAAGTTTGTTTGATTTAAATATCTTACTAGTGTTAGGGGGAAAAAAGACTGACTATTCAGAAATAGCACTAGATTATTATATGTACAAATATAATTAGCATTCTACATATATATGTTGCTTAAGATACTTCTTGCTTAACAACCAGACACTTGGTGAACACTCAAAGTTATGCTTGATCACCGAAAAACTTGTGCCACTTTTAAGATTCCACCTCTTGTCCTGGCACCTGTTGCATTCAGATTTTAAAAAATTAGATCTACTGGCCATCTGCAGCCTGACCCCTACATCAGGCTTCCCCCCGCCCCCCCAGGACCTGATATAGTTAAATTTTAGAAACAGTAATGAACAACATTTTGAGAATGAAATTCCAACCCAAATCTCAATTTGTGTTTTGTGTTAATTTTCTTCCCCAGACACCCAAAGTGCTCAGTTTTTAAAAACAGCACCATTTTAAAGCATGAAATTCCACCCCAAATCCATTTTTGCATTTGGGTTGAAAAAAAAAAAACAGGCCTATTAGGCACCCACTTCCCTGACCTGTTTTAAATATTTTTCTGTTGTAAATATTTTGAGTGTTTGTCATTACCGGAAGAACTAGTTTTGTAGTTGTTTAATGTTTTCTGGCTTTATATAATTTGATAACTTTTTTTGTGATCATTTCATTCCCCACTCAAGAAAATCAGCTATCATTTAGTTCCATTTTTGGCATTTTATTTTATGACAACCCTTTCTTATGCATGTGCCTGAGATGAAGTAAACATACATCAGTGAACAGATTGCAGGAATTTTCTTCCTCAGGCATCCAAAAGGCTTAATTTTTAAAAGCAGCAAGCAGCACCATTTTTAAGCATGAAATTCCACCCCAACTTTCATCCCAACATCAATTTTTGCATTTGGGTTGAAAAAAAAATCACTTCTTAGACACCGCAAAAAAGTCATAAACTTAGGTCCTGTCAAATGGTTGCCTTGACTTACATCCATCATGATTTGAGATGGGCTCAATTACAATCATTACTTGTTCAATAGAATATTACTTTTTCAGTAGAATGTTCTACTTGTTACTTGTTCAATAGAATGTTCTATACTTCAATTTGTAGCTAAGGCATAGAAGTCTCACTTTAAATCAACTGAAGTGTGATTAGCAACATTGCAACAACCAGATATATTGATTTATGTTTATCAGCCAATTAATCTCCTTTCTTAGGGAAGCTTCTTCTTCTTCTTCTTCTTCTTCTTCTTCTTCTTCTTCTTCTTCTTCTTCTTCTTCTTCTTCTTCTTCTTCTTCTTCTTCTTCTTCTTCTTCTTCTTCTTCTTCTTCTTCTTCTTCTCCTCCTCCTCCTCCTCCTCCTCCTCCTCCTCCTCCTCCTTTCCCCTCTCCCTCTCCTTTCCTCCCTTCTCCACCCCCACAAACCATAAAGTTGATGGTATAATCTATATTACTTACTCAAATTTGTTTAAAGTACCAAAAAGGAAAAGAAAAAAGATGTTACTGAATACAAATTCTAATAAAGTCTTTTGAGTAGTTGTAGAGAATTGTAGATGCTTGTCATCATCTTTATCTCCTCTTATCAAAAAAGAAAAAAAGACTGAAAAACTAGGCATGCACCATTCAGTGAAATCACTTTGTCACTGAAACTGTTCAGTGCATGATTAAAAAGTGAAAATTTTCCAAAGTGCATCTTCCTATTCCTTCAGATAATTACCACCTTTATTCAAGTATAATATAGTTTTATAAGATATTTTCTCACTGAAAGCCCTGGCAAAATTTCAGAAAAGGATAAGTAGCAGGATGAAGTAGAGCTTCACCAAAACTTCACAGAGTGAATTATGTGGTTTTGGTTTTAAAATTAATCCAAATGGTCTCAATTGCTTCCTTCCTTTTCTCTTTTTCTTTTCTTTCTGAGGGGGATTAGCTACCATTATTTCTGCAAACCTGATTAATGGATAATTTGCATTTCTGCACTATGGGAGGACTCCAGTTGATATCATATTTTGCTCCTTGGAAGTATTTCATCAGAGAACTAACAACAAAGTACATAGATAAGTTTTATAAAATAGCCTTCAAATGACAAAAATGAACTATGGAGCTCTGTTTGTAATTCTCTGTCTGCATTTCTGTTCTATTGTGTTGTACTTGGAAGCTGTGGAAGCCATCAGGATTTGACTCTTGGCAGGGAATCATCAGACCTTTTTCTAGTTTTGCACATGGCTCCATTGTTTTCTCTGGATGTGCACCAGGCCTAAACAAAGGAATTTGGGGGGAAAACTATATTTTACACACTGCCTGGTGAGAGCAGAAGTTTTGTCTGGCAGCATGGCTCCCTTTTAAAATACAAAGGTCAACTCATTGATTTCCTGTGGGAAGCTAAACTGTTGATGAACCTGCATCAGGGAAATCCACGTGTACAAAAGATGTAAACTTATTTCTGCACCCATAGTGCTATACCCAAGGCAGTTCTTCAAGGCACGGATGTAGTATAAGTAAGAAGCATTTTGAAATAATTTAACTGTCATGCATTTTCCTTCAAGACACTCTGGTTTCCATAGAGTCATTTCTCATAGCACTAGGGTTCCAGACTTTTGGAAATAAAAGGTAAATTAACAGTTAAGCAAACCAAGCTGCACTTATACAGAGATATTAATGTACTAAAAAGACAGGGCTAGGCAGCCCAATAGAATGTACATCCATTTTGATTGAGTGTTGAGATTTTCTAAATATTTTCTAAATATTTCTCCTACATGTTTCTAAAGAATAACTCTTAGCATTCACCACTATCTGTTAGGTTGACTGAGTTGCTGGGCATGATCATTCAATAAATCTATGAAACCGTGTTATCTTCATCATGCCTTTCAGTTCCTTTTGTGCTTGTAGAATTTGTAGAGTTCTTCTGAATCTGGATTTAGATTTTTCATTACTTCATTCATCTCTAACTAGTTTAAAAATGACATTTATTTATGAATTGTCACTATATTTCATGTTCTTATTCATACATTTTTTTTTTAATGTTCCCTTTGGTGGCAGCAGTAATGCCATCTTCACAACTGAATTTCAAAGACACCTCCTTATACCTCAAGTTTATTTTTTTTTTCAAATTTGTAGATTTCAAATGTTCCCAAAGCTATTTGGGTAGTAGGGAGGCAGATGCCACAAATAATAACAATAAAAGTCTGAAGCTTTTATTTTAGGAAAATGAAGTGCAGCTGAGAACAACTGCTGTGCTGAGGCTGCTGAAGAAAAATAAGTTCTTCCCCCTCAATGGCTACAAATATAATACTGAAACAGAAGTGCTTGTGTGTGCCATTTTTAATGTTGTATTTTTATGAAAAGAATGCATAGCACTTATCTCAATGTAGGAAGAAAAGTGCTTAAGTGCTGGAGTTTAAAACACCAGCTTGCCACTTTAATGGTAAGTAGAGATCTGTAGAATGTATAATGTATAAAGTGTAATCTGACTCATTTTCATCTTTAAATAATATGGATAATTATTCTAAAATGTTATGATCTTAATTTATCTAAATGAAGAAGAAGACCTCCTGTCATAATAATCATGTCTAATTAACTATAATACACTGAGCTGACCATTATATCATAACTGTTCTGTTGAGAAGGGGTGGAGTTCTATATTGCCAGCAGGACTGTCTTCTTATAAATAATGAGTTTTTCACTTTAAAATAATAAGCTAGTCACAGCTGGTTTAAATAATTACTTTGTATGTATACATATATATCAGACATCTCTTTAATCATTATCAAAACCAATAGGCATGAGGTTGAGGAATATTGTTTAAAAGAATGTTAAATGATCTAAGAAGGCAAATTATTTGGTTGCTGGATTTTGAATGATCCTCAGATTCTGGCATTACGATATCAAGCTATATCACTGAATATAAATAGATTGTTATATTTAGACTCTATCCAATTTACAGACAACATTAAATTATGGGTCCTTTCAGACATCAACAACTATATATATGATTTTATCAAGACTACAGATGGACAAAGAAATATCTAGTACACATATTTTATGTCCAGTGATGTGTAAGAACTCAAAGAATACTCAAAGACTTAAAAGACAATCTGAGGGTTTTTTTTAATGTTACAATAAAAGGGGGGGGGGAAGCCACTAAGTTACTAAAAAAGGAAAATCATTGTGCTGTGAGGGAGGAGACCTGTTTATGGGAAATGATTCACATAGATAGGTAACTACAAACCCTTATAGAAGCAAGGATTCTATAAAAGGTATGGAATTTGTATTTCAGGAAAACTTATATTTCGTACAATTGTACTTAGGCTGCTAAGTAAATATTCAGAGACCTCTTTTGGATCAATGTAGTTCTTGGACATTGTTATCAAATTCTTTAATTGCTTCTAGTAAAGTTCTGAATAAAAATATGATCCTTCAGAGATGTGTAGGTATCTAAACAGAAACTTATTCAGAGGTTGGACATACATATGAAAAAGGAGAGCAAAAAGAATTATCAAATAATCTGGACCTTAATATTAAACTTTACACTAAGATGCTAACAGACAAAATGGAGGACTGGGTAGGGACAAATGAAATGATATATAATGAATAAATGGGTTTCAGAAATGGGTTTCACACACTTGATACTTTCTTACATCTCTAAATTCTTGAAAAGTATCAGATTATGCACAAGGAAATATGGTTGCATTTGAAGAAAGACCATTTGGTAACATATAATCCCAAATTGAAAACTTTTTTTAAAAGTTTGACAAAATGATAATGGTTTTGAAAATATCCAGATACAAATAAGTGTAGATAAACCAAATTCACAAGAGAAATTTGATTTGAAAGTAGCAGGTTCAGTGGAGACTGAAAGAAATATGGACCTTAGAGTTAGAATAAACTGAATGGATTGCACATGCCCTCTTAAACACCAAGCCTTCCTTCCTTTACAATACCACAAAACTGACCAAGTAGATAAGTGATGAATTGGTTTCCCCTAAAAGGATTGAAGAAGATTGAGGAATGGATTGATCATGCTTAATTGGATAAACATTTCATCTGGACTCTTTTGGGAAGATAAATCGACTTTGGATAATGGACTTATTATATTTAACCAGGAACCAAACCTATATGAGATGATATTAGGAAACAAACATGAATATTTAATCCAGGAGGAATCAGTGTTAACTGATGGAATGATTTGGGATAGATAAGAGCTATGGTACTCTTTCTATTAATTTATTACAAGAATAGAGGATTTTAACCTCTTGTTTTTCTTTTGTTGTTTCATCTGTTTACTATTTTGTAATTAATATAGTCGATATATGACAAATTAATAGTCTTCAAATAGAATTAGCAGCTTAAAATTTTGGGGGAGCCTGCGTCACAAGGGTTGGGAAACTAATACCACTGCAATATATTTAGCAGTATTCAATTAGGGGGATGATATGTGTATATATGTTAGTGTTTTTAAATGCACCTTCTTAGTATATATGTTAGTATTTTTAATGTACCTTTTTAATGCCTTTGTTCTGTATGATTTTTTCTTTGTTTTTTTCCTTTATTTTTAATTTGTTGGAGTTCTGTATTTCAATTTTTTTGATAAAATAAAAGTAGAAAAAATAAATAAGAGTTACATAGGCAAGACTTCAATTGCTGTATTTTAAATGTACCCAATTAAGATTAAAACAGTTTTGATGTTACAGTAGCTCTAGTAACTTTTATCATATTTTTACTGGCTAGATTTGAATCATGAGGATTTAGGAAGTTATTTAATGAAATATAAACTTTAAAAAAAGAAATATAAGTGGATTCATTAATCAGGTTTGTAATAGATAGATTGTTATTTCTGGTAACAATTAATAGACTTTTGCTGATTAGGGGGGATGATGAGGTTTTAATGATTTATTTGTAGAGAATGAAGTGATATGGATTATTGTATTTTAAGAGATGGCGATAAGTTGTTAAAGTTGTTTATATTTCCTGGGATAAGTACTTATAGTTTATTTTTTATTTTTTTCACTCTTTAGATGTTTAAATGTTTTGCTTTGCACTTTTTCTTTTTAGGTTTTAGTTATATTTATACAATGTAATCATTAATAAAAATTACTATAAAACAATAGAAAATTATTCTACTCTGATAAATGGTACAAAATTAACTATATAAAAATAAAAATAATATTTATTGGCACATGAACAGATGGTTTATGGAATACATACTTCCACTTACGTCTGACCCTGTAAGTTAGCATCAGGGGTGGGATTCAAATATTTTAACAACTGGTTCTGTGGGCGTGGTTTAGTTGGTGGGCCTGGCTTGGTGCTCATGTTATTGGCTGGGCATGGTCAACTCAATATCACTCACATAGGGGAACTTACCAAATTTGCAGATGATACTAAGCTGGCAGGAATAGCTAACACTCAAAAAGATAGGTTCAAGATCCGGATGGATCTTGACAGACTAGAACACTGGTCCATATCTAACAAAATGAAATTCAATATACAGAAAAGTAAAGTCCTACACTTAGGCAAGAAAACCCCAAAGTACACATATAGACTGGGTGAAACCAGGCTCAATAGCAGTAACTGTGAGAGGGATCTTGGAGTCTTAGTGGACAACCAGCTAAATATGAGCCAGCAGTGTGCAGCAGCAGCCAAAAAAGCTAATGCAATCCTAAATTGCATTAACAGAGGGATACAGTCAAGATCAAGGGAAGTATTAATGCCACTCTATAAAGCCTTAGTAAGACCACACCTAGAGTACTGCATCCAGTTTTGTTCACCACATTATAAAAAAGATGTTGAGACTCTAGAAAAAGTACAGAGAAGAGCAACCAGGATGATTAGGGGATTGGAGTCTAAAACATACAACAAACGGTTGTAGGAACTGGGCTTGGCTAGTCTAGTAAAGAGAAGGACCAAGGGAGACATGATAGCAATGTTCCAATATTTGAGGGGCTGCCACAGGGAGAAAGGGGTCAAGCTATTTTCTAAAGCTCCTGAAGGCCAGACCAGGAATAATAGATGGAAACTGAACAAGGAGAGATTTAACCTGGAAATAAGGAGTAACTTTCTGATAGTGAGAACGATCAAGCAATGGAACAGCTTGCCCTTGGAAGTTGTGGGAGTGCCATCAGTTGAGATTTTCAAAAAGAGATTGGACTGCCATTTGTCAGAAATGGTGTAGGGTCTCCCGCTTGGGCTAGGGGGTGGACTAGATGACCTAAAGGTCCCTTCCAACTCTGATTATTTGTATCTATACACATCGAGGCATGCATCTCCTCACCTGGTCTCTCATGAATATGGGAATGCTGCAACAATTGTAAGTGTGAAAAATGGTCATAAGTCACTTTTTTCAGTGCCATTGTAACTTTGAATGGTCACTCCACACAAGCAAAGAACCAGCAAAGGAGGGGGGAAAAAACTTCAGAGAAGTTCCAGAGACAGGAACTGTAGTCCTGCCAAGAATGTAATAAGGGTTAATGGAGAGGCAGTTTCTGTAAGGAACACCAGAATGTTTCCTTCCTGCCTTCCTTACAGGATTAGACCAGTAATTTCTTCTAACAACCAGTTCTCCGAACTGCTTAGAATTAACAACCGGTTCTAGTGAATAGGTGAGAACTGGTAGAATCCTATCCCTGGTTAGCATGTTTTATCATGCCTTTCCTATAGAACAAAATTTCATGGAGTTTAGATGGTACTGGTCTTAGCAAGTCTTCTGTAAATCCTGAAAAAATGTATTCTTCCGACTTAAATGAAATGCTTAATCTGTATCTAATCAAAATATTGATATTAATTTATTTGTACCCAGTGATTATGAAACATATAGCCCTTAAAATCTGAATCTTAATGAAGTGAAAATTTAAAATGGTATACAGTAACACCCATATGGTTTTATGTTTCAGATCTGTACAATTTCATGTGAATTGCAATGCTGACTCAGACTTTCTCAAAACCACTTGCAATTAGTATGAATGCTATAATCAGGGACATAATCATAGTTGTTCAGCTAGTAAAACTTTCCTGGGATCTGTTTTATAGCCTTAATAAAAAAACAAAAAAATATCAAAATATTTTGTTTAATTCTGACCAAACAATAATTTTGAGTACTGGTCCACAATCTAACATAATAAATGTGAAATCTATTAAACATAACAATGTGTTCTACTATTGCTGTTTAGCCCCTAAAAAATTCTGAATCCCAAGTCAGTAAACTGAAAAATGAAACAGATACAGATAATCAGAGTTGGAAGGGACCTTGTAGGTCATCTAGTCCAACCCCACCCCCCACCCCAAGCTGGAGATCCTACACCATTTCTGACAAATGGCAGTCCAATCTCTTCTTGAAAGTCTCAACTGTTGGCGCTCCCACAACTTCCGAGGACAAGCTGTTCCATTGGTTGATTGTTCTAGATAAACTACAGTTTAAACTACAGCCAAGAGTGGGAAGATAAAACTTTTTGAACTTCAAAAGATCTCTGTTAAGCCAGGGTTTCAGTCTGTAATCCTCTATAAATATATAGGCTATGTCCCTTTCTCTTTTCTTTCTGGAACAAGAACTAAGATTTTTGGTTTGTTTGATAAATACCTGAGATGTGTTATTATCTATTGAAAGGGTGCTGAAAAGCAAATAAAGTCTTTACAGCTGCTGCTGGAAAGAAGCCAAAAATATTTGATAGATTTTAAATATGAACAGTATAGACTTTCCAGTTTCCAATTACAAACTAATGAACTCTTATCTGAAAAATATGCTGCTTTGTGTGCGTTTTTTTATCTCAGACATTCCAATGGTTTACAAGAGGATTAAAATGCAAAGTAAGAATACAGACATATGAATTTCTTAGTGTTGGCAGATTGGAAATAGTCCTTTATTTTGGGAGTCTCAGTGCAAACTTAACAAGGGATTACAAATTGATTGGGCTGAAAATGCATCTGATCTATCCTTTTGCACTAGGTAGGAGTTTAGTTTAGTTTACTTTATTGTCACTGCATCTTGTACAACGAAATTAAATGCCTTGAGAAATCAAAGCAAATCTCTTTTTTTACATTATCTGAGTGCTGAGTGAGACTACCACATTGTGGTGTTGTTTTAATAGATGAATTATGCTTTACAAAAGACCATATTAGAAATAAAAATAAATAAAATAATACATATTATTCAAGACAAATTTGACTCTTAGTGATTTTATTTAGTTGGCTTAAGTTGCTATTTGATGGAAGAAGGATGTCTTTTTTTCCTACAAAAGAAGAGCATTCCTGTGAAATTATTATGAAAAGGGTGAAGATTTCTTATACTTATCTGAACTATGAGCTAAATAAGCATCAAATATCTATCTAGTGAACTGTAGCCTTCCTACCTTCCTATTCTCAGTAATTCCCAAAAACCTAGTGAAAGAATTCTCCCATGGGGCTATTTCAGATATGAAAATGAGGACAAGCAGGGCATGTGTGGAATGGTAAACAATGGTAAAAGCAAACAAAAGGGGAACAATTTAATCCTTTTTACCTTTTTCTTCAAGAGCATAATTAAAATAACCTTATTAGACATCCTGAGAAGGATCTTTCTCAAAGAACGACCCCGCCCCCAGCAAATTATGGCATGAAGGACTTGCTTTCCAAGATCAAATGGGTACAATGCATTTATTAGTTCTCCTCCCCAATCTAGGCTATCAAATATTTTTCATTAACAAAGCACTCAATCATGATATCATGTACCCCAGAGGTGGTATTCTGCAGGTTCTCACCAGTTCTGGAGAACTGGTAGCAGAAATTCTGAGTAGTTCGGAGACCGGGCAAATATCACCTCTGACTGGTGATTTTACAGTATCCTTCCCCTGCCACACCCACCAAGCCACGCCCACAGAACCGGTAGTAAAAATAATTGAATCCCACCACTGATGTATCCCTATTTCCCAGAGTAGGAAAGAAAGTAAACAGTATGCACTTCCACATCTTGTCCTAATTAATCCTTAAAAAACCACAAGCTTTAGTTTCAGTGGAATTGCAAGCTGTTCCCCTTAAAGGTTAGAAATTTGGTTGAATTAATGAATAATTGTCCTCTATATGTTCTTTCTCTTATAAGTGTAATTATTAAATCACCAAAGACTGTGGAACTTAGAAACGAAAGAAATAATTGGAAATAATGTAATGTGCATAATAATATGGAAATTATTGATCAACATATTTTAAGGAATAATCTATCAAAAATACAGCAAGTCTTGCACTTTCATGAAGACTTTTGTTGTCTGAGTTCAAATTTGTTTAAATAATTTTTTACGACCATCTTTAAATTAGTTGGTTCTTCCCTTGCTTTAAATGATTTACCAGTTTGCTGTCTTCCATACTGTCAAGCTTGAGTTAAGCCTTATAGAAGTAGGCATGATGTAGTAAGTTGTTAAAATTCTATAAATGTACACTTTCTCTGCTTTGCTCACTTACTTCACTGGAACAGTATTCCTATAATGTCTTTGATTTTAAAAATAAAATTATTCTTCCTGTACTTGGCTCAAAAGAATGACTAAAAACGAGTCTAAATATTTTTGATTGATTATATCAATCAATTCAGTTTTGATTCCTAGCATAGATAGATTTTCTTCAAGAAGCCCAAGAATTAACTTATCTGAGCTTTATAGTGTTTATCATATTAAATTTAAATGCCTTTTTATATACACTATTTTAGAACCCTTAAACATTTATTCTACTAGAATGAGCTCAAAATACCAGAATATACATTGTGAGTTCATGATAAGAATTCTGCCCTTTCATGAGTGTGTTGTGGCATCACGCAAAAGTACATAGCAAGTAGCATTAGTGCTGCAATGCTAAAAAACATATTCAATCATATGTTGGTCCATAGAAACTTATATTTTTTTATAATAAACTTTATTAAATTTTACAGTTAAAATATACAAACAACAAATACACAAATTGGGAAATGAAAGAACAACAAAGAAAAAAGGGTAAATGATTAAAAACAATTACATCATCAACAGTTTGTGTTTTCTTATTTATCTCATTATTTTGTGCCATATTTGCAATTAATCCTTAGTGCCAATATCTAATTACTACTATTGTCACTCTTCCTCATTTACAATTATTATTATTATTATTATTATTATTATTATTATTATTATTATTATTATTATTATTATTATTAGGTCTATCTTCTGTCTATCCACTCATACCAACAGTTCCAACTCATATAGTACTCTGATAGTTCTTTATTTTTTAGTGCTAAGATCTCTACTTATAAAAAAGTAGTCTTTATGAGAAACATATTGTATTTATAGATTCACTAATCAATGGAGTGTATATTTGCAACACTAAATATAATCTTTCACTGGCAGGAAAAGTACTCCCTTTTTAAGCAAGTAATAAATCAGTAAAAGAAAACTTGTTTTACAATCTAGATTCAATTGATAGGGTAGGACTAAGACAATTACTGCTTAAAGCTCTGGTGTACTGCTATTAATCAATGAACAGTATCAGATAATTCTGCCAATTTCACTTGCTTAATTTATTTCAACCCATTTCCTTATTGTCTATGTTTTTCACTTTCTCTCCTTATGCACAACTGTTGTTCTGACTATACATCATTCACTGATACAGTTTCTTCTTTTGGAATTTGAATAAGTGTCCTTCTTATTGTGATAACTTCAATTCCCAGAATTCTCCACAGTAGCTGAGCAACCTGGGGGATTTTAGGAGTGGAAATCCAGATGTTTGGAAAGTTTTTTTTTTTACAACCTCCTTATTCTGGCTGGAGTCAGGGCAACTGAATGGAGCTGAGTGTTTACTGGCCAGATGCTCTTACTGATGCCTACAAAAACTTTGCAGCAGATATTTTTTCTTTGTGGCCTGATAGAGAAATATCTGTCACTGCCAAAGGTTAAACTCTCAACCTTCTGAGAGGGAGGTGAGTGTCTTCCAACATGCTGCACAGATATTTGGAATGTATTAAACAAAATATGTCTGCAGAGAACATCTATGTGGATGACCTATGCTTAGCAATAGCCACAATAATAGAATTGATTCAATTTTTCCTCTTCATTACTTCCAGACCAAGAAGATATTGGGCAAATCTTGTGAATATTTATTTATTTATTACATGCATGCCAGGATCAACTCCTTTAGATTTACATGATATAAATGGAATTAAATCATCCAAAGTTTAAAACAAAGTCACCCAAACAATTAATTAACAATTAAAGATTCAAAAAATTACTCTTATCCTTTAAAGCTAAGGGATACTGTGGTAGGAACAATATTCTCTTGCATTTTCTTGAATTCTCCTTCTCAATGATGATCAGAGATCACCCTCCAAGGAGATTGTGAACTGTGTATGACTGATGGAGTTGATCTATTAATCTAACTCAGAGAATAAGTGACTTATATTTTTGGTTTCAAAAGAGAAGAAAACACAGACTTTAACTTGCCTGAAAATTCACAACATTACTCTGTTTTTTAATAGCCTTTTGATCTCTAATATTAGTATATCCAACACTGCGGTAAAAAGGCAATGATACTGCCAGGTTCCTTTTGTATACAGTTTCTTTCAGTGCCTTGTTGATATAACTTTTTATTTAACAAAGCTCTATTAGACAAACTGCCAATAAAATACTTTTGAACAGACTAAGATGGCTGGTTCTCTGACTGGTACAAGGAAACAGCTGCAAACTGTAAAGAACACAATATTATTATTGTGGGGGTTCTGATGACAGAGCTTTGGGGAATGTGAGGTTTGATGGATAATTTTATTTGTTTTTAAAAGAAAACCAAATAAGTTAATTAATCAATCTCTTATATATTGCAAATATTATTTAAAATACTTTCAAATTTAGCTTTTATTTTTATTATATACAACGAATGAACATACTTTGAAAAAGAAAACTATGTTGAAAATGGAGCAAAGTTATTTTTACACTACGGTAATTAGCAATTATGCAACACACAAACATAGTACATTTATTTAACGAAAATACTTATGATATTTAATTCATTTAAGTGGGAAATAATTGTAATATGTACCTGCTTGTATATTAAAGTATATTTTAATTATAATCATAACATTAAAATAAATTCAAACTAGATTCACACATAGTTCAAATAGTTCAAAGTTTCCCACAAAAATACAAAAACAAGTTTTTAAAAATTAAATGTAACTTAATTCTGTTAGCTCTACTATTTTAGCCTATTTACAAACTACTTAATGTCTGGTCTAGCATCAAAAGAAGATTATACAATATTTAATAGGATGTAGTAGAAATATATTCTAAAATAGCCAGAAATTTTTTAATGTAAGCTTGTTATGTTTTAAAGCTCACTGTTAAAGGTCAATAAAAAAAATAATGCATTTCCACTTGTCTTTCTTAACTGCTTCTCAAAAGATCTTCCCGGGATTATAAAAATAGACTTTATTCTCCACTCTTTTGTTAATTGATGAAAATAATTAATGATTTCCCCTCAATCATCATATGCTGATGTTGTCAGATTACTTCATAATATTTGCAAAGTAAGGTTTTGTGGTTCCTTCTGCAGTACATACTTTCATTATTTCTTCTATCTTTCCCATACTCTCTTTTGCATAGAAACAGCTTTTTATTTGTGTTATTTATCATAATGCCCATAATTCTCAGCTAGATAGAGAAAAATTATAGGTATAATATTATGTGAGGAGCATCCATCTGTGAATGGCTGGTCTACAATGCAGAATGCATTGGGGCTGGCTGTTCTTGAATATCTACTCTTCAGAATCTACTCTTAAGAAGAGGTTGGGCAACCATTTGTCTGAAATAGTACAGGGGGGTGGACGAGATGAACTCCAAGGTCCTTCCAATTCTGTTATTCTGTTATACTCTTTAAAAAGTTGCCATACAAACCAGTCATTCTTTTAGTTCTATCCTGATAAAGCATAGGAGCAAATCACCACACATTTAACATAAAAGAATTCTGACTACTTCCTCTTTCTTATTAATAAAATCAAATCTCCTAGAAGCAAATACAATTTCTGAAGATTTTATGGAAGCTTTGTATAGTTTTCATGGCAACAGTTTGAAAATTATTTGTCATTTAATTTTCCCATGATTTTTTTAAACTTTCTATCCAGAGCCCTGAAATTTCCTGTTACTCAAATACTAATACGTTCTGCTTAGTTTCTGAGTTTAACCATGGTTGATTAGGAGTCACAACCTGCTACAAACACCAGTCAATTATAAACTTCTGAACATCCCATAACCAGTGGTGGGATTCAGTTTTCTTTTTACTATTGGTTCTGTAGGCGTGGCTTGGTGGGCATGGCAGGGAAAGGATACTGTAAAATCTCCAGTCAGAAGTGGTATTTGCCGGTTCTCCAAACTACTCAAAATTTCCGCTACCCGATCTCTAGAACTGGTCAGAACCTGCTGAATACCACCTCTGCCCATAACTTTGTTCAGCTTCTCTGCTAAAAATTTCATTTCTGTCTAAGCAGTGGTGATAGGGTTAAAGAATAATAGAATAATAAAAGCAATCATGTGCTTTTGTAATGCTTTAGTAATACTTTTGTAATGTGTTGTGGTAGTGCACATTTGTCCAAAAGAACGTGATTTTTGATATGACTTTATTTCCTCATATTGATTAAAGCAGGATGTTTTTGTAGTATCATGTCTATAATATTTAATACTGGATTTACAAACTCTCCCATTTTAACTTCAGAACAAACATTTTATGAGGTAGGCTGAGAGATATGATTAGTCCAAAGTTACCCAACATTTATAAGAGTAGACTTAAATCTGGGTCTTCTCAGTCCAGCACCTCTGTTATTATAGACGCTGGTTCTCTGTATTATACACAGCATAGAAAAATATATCAAAAAGAATTCCTGCTGTTCAATCAAAACAGACCACAGGACACAAAAGCTATATACAAAGAGGAAGCACATAGATGTTCATCAGGAGGCATGAAAAAGCAAACATCCAACATTTTAAAATAAATATTTGAATAGCTTTTCGCAAAATTCCAACTGTTTTGCCTTCCTGCTTATGCCACTCTAGTCTATCTATCAAAGGGTTATTAGTTCTAAGGGAAACAATTGGGATGCATCTGTGGGTCAAGCACATGGCCACTAGGCCCATCTTGAACAAAGCAATATTTTTAGGACTACTGAAGTAGGCTTCGTTTTCCTCATGCACTGAAGAATCTGCAGTGTAAATAGGGCAAGCAAAGAGTATAGAATGCCAGTTCCAAACCCCTTTTGCCTCCAGAAATTGATGACTCAGTTGAGAAGTCAAGGGGGCTTTACAGTGGTACTTTTTGCAGACCAGATTTTGAACAGTAGATTGTCTTAAAAAGAACATTGATGATAAAATAAGAGGATTGTTAACTGTCAATAACATTTATATACCACTTCACAGTGCTTTTACAGCCCTCTCTAAGCAGTTTACAAAGTCAGCATATTTCCCCCAACAATCTGGATCCTCATTTTACCAACCTCGGAAGGATGGAAGGCTGAGTCAACTTTGAACCTGATGAGACTCAAACAACCAAACTGCAGGCAGCGAGCAGGCAGCAGAAGTAGCCTACAGTACTGCACTCTAACCACTGCGCCACCACAGCTGTGAGAATTAATGCTGTGAGAAACAAATTTTGCAACTTTTTTATATTTATTTGTTATCTGGAGAGTATTCTCTTTAACATATTGCATGTGATAATGCTTAGAGTAACACCCCCCTCCCAGCAGAAAAGTAAAGTAAATGATTTTAATTAGTGGACAACTTGCTTCCAAAAGTTATAAATGTTCCAACACTGGAAATTTTAAAGAAGAGATTGGATATCCTGAAATGCTATAGGGTTTCCTGCCTAAGCAGGGGGTTGGACTAGAAGACCTTCAAGTTCCCTTCCAACTCTGTTATTCTATTCTATTTCTCTTGACTGCCGTTGAAGAAAAGTCAAAAAGGGCCATACACACTTAGAATATACAGAATACATAATAATGAAATTGGAAAGGACCTTAGAAGGTGTCTAGTCCAACCCCCTGCTTATACCATTCCTATATAGACCCTATACCATTCCAGACAAATGGCTGATCAATCTCTTCCTAAAAACCTCCAGTGATGGAGCACTCACAACTTTCAGAGGCAAGCAAGTGTTTGCCATTCCAATCTGGCAAATCATCTTTTAAGAGTTTGTAACAATATTCCTGTTTCACATTTGTGTGTCTTTATATTGTTCTTTACAGATAGCCCTCAAATGGGAGCAGAATTTATGTCACGAAGCAATGTGATTATAAAACATGACATCATGTGACCGTATCATTTAGTGCCAGCAGTTCTGGCAATTCCTAGTTACCATCATTAAGTTAATCACCATAAATCATTTAATGAAGCCCATCACATGACTGCAACTTCCGACTTCCTACTGACTTCTCCATTAACTTTGCTTCCAGGAAGCTGCCAGGAAAGATCGCAAATCATAATCACATGACTACAGGATGCTGTGACAATCTGGCTCAAAATCGAAGCCAGTTGCTGAGCACCTAAGTCACGATCATGTGACTGCAGGGCCACTGAAGTTTGAGGACCAGTTGTAAGTACCACTTGTTCAGTGCCATCACAACTTTGAATGGTTATTGAATGAATGATGATTAAACAGGGACCATTTATGTGCATATAAAATACTACATATAATGTAAAATAGTATATTCCATATAAACTTTGAGAGTTTGGAATTATATGTATTGGTTTTATTTTTATATTAGATATGTATATGTAATTTCTGCTTCTTAAATTCTTATGTGCATTATAATTAAAACCAATCAGTATTCTTGCTGGCTTAAGTTTTTGTAGTTTTTCATGAAGACCCAAGCATTGTGATCTTTCTGATTTTGCATGAAAATCAAATCCTATCATGTTATTTTATAACTTGACCAAAGGAATATGGCAGTCACCTCTGCTTCTTTTTCCTATTTGAGTGATATACTATCCAGTGATCCCAGTGGTTTGGTTATAAATAAATACATGACTTGCTGTTTTTTCATGTCATACCATATGAAATACCATACCACTCTTAACTTACCACCTGTAATGATAGGACTAATCATTAATGGAAGATGAACTGTGCACTATAGAGACAAACAATTGCAAATATGTCACTACTTTCCCCAATTGTTGGTACTGCTTAGTCTTGTTTGGGCTTGGAAACTAAATAGGGTCAAAACCTGGATTAAATTTGGACTTCTGGTGTGAGCTTCTTCAGCGACAGACCGAAACCTCGTCTCCGCGAGGATTCGATCCGTGCTCACTGCTGCAGCACCCCGAGCCGGCTGGCTTCGGGGCTAAACCACCCCGTAGAGGTGATGAAGAGGGGGAGACTGCCTGCAGGGTTGAGGAGAGCCACATCTCTCCTCCCCAGCTGGCCATTAGTCCCTTTCCCGAAGGCGGTTGCAGCAGTGGTCAGAAATGGCCACCACAAAGAAGAACTTGACCGGAAAAGAATCTGTAGAAGGAAGATAAGAAGAGAAAGTTTGGTTGACTGGGTCACACAGCAAAAGCAACAAATAAGGTACCCTGGAATTGAAACTATTAAAAAACAATAACATTGTTCCCTAAGAAGATTTTTAAGCTGCGAAGTAGAGAGAAAAGGGAAAAGATTTGGGTTTTTTTTCTCCTTTTCCTATACTGACAGCTAAGAGACTTAAGCAAGAAATTGGAAAAAAAATCCACTTTGACATCAATAGGCATTTGACATCAATTGGCATCAATAGGCATCAATAGGCATTATTCAAAGGGATAATAAAGATTTCTGGATAATTAAAAGCTTTTGAAAACAGGAAAGGAGAGAAAAAGAATAAAAGGGCAGGATCTGGAAGGGAGAAGACTGCCTCAAATTAAAAAAGAACTTACAGCAAAATCTCAACAAGACTCCCAAAAGATACATTCCAACTGAAATATCGCAACAAAAACTCCAGGAAAAGAAAGTCGACAAAAAAACGGGACTATCTGGATTACTTGATGATTTCTGGATTCTTGGTTATTGTTTTGAATGACTAAAAATCAATCGGGTGGTTGTTTAAAACTATTTAAAATGGCTCCACCTTTAGAAAAACTGAAAATGGAACTTAAAAAGTACAAAGAAGATGCACAAGAAGGGAGGTTCTTTTGGCTTCATATTTCAGTTTTTAGAAATGGAGATTTGGAATTATGAGAAACAAGAAATGCCTGCAGAACAAGAAGATTGCGACAAAGAAGAAGCCATCTTTAATGAACAAGTAATCTTAGTTGGGGGGAAAAAAGGAAAGGGGGGAAAGAGAATGGAAAGTTTAAGATTGGGAAAAACAACTCAAAAAAATAGAGTGAAAAATAAGTATAAAATCAGAAAACAACAGAAGAGGGAAATGCAGAAGAGAGATTTCGAACTAGAGAGACAAGTGGGTAAAAGCGGGAGGGAGAAGATGAGAGGGAAGAAAGAAAGGAAAAGAAGTTATAAAGGACAGAAGCAAAATATAGAGAAACAGGGCCTACTTAGAGGTAATGGGTGAAAATTTAATGGAAAAAGGGATTCTGCAAAGGTACATAAGATAGTATGGTTATATTAGAAACAGAAATAATTTTAGAAAATATGAAACAATGTATGATTAAAATGTCTGATAAAATAGCTATCGTAATTCAGTGGAATGCTTGTCAATAAATAAATGTAACAAAAGGTATATTTAATGATTTATAAAACATATGTGAAGAGAAATAAGGGAAAAATTAATTATGGAGATTATATGTGTTTTTAAGGTAGTATGATATTTAATTGAAAAGAAGTGTTAAAGATGTTTAAGACTTTAATGATTATTAATGATAGAACTGAACTGGAATGAACTGTGGGTTTATAATTACATATATTTACAATCTTTTTTTTTTTAAAGAATATAGTGTGTATTATAAGAATGTACCAAGCAGAATTTGATTGGAAGTTATGTATTATGTATTATATTGAAGGTCATAACCTTAAGGTATATATTGAAGTTCAAATAAGAGTTGAATGGATGTAATTAAAAGATATAAAGGTGTCATATTCCAGTTAGTAACTACAGGAGAAAATTTGTTTAATGAGAAAAGATAATATGAAATTGAAACAGAACAGACAAAAGTATAAATATAATGATTTGAATTGAGATGAGATAATCAAAATAAAATTGAGAAAATTAAAAGAGGGGAAAAAATATATAGAAAAAATAGTATAAGATATGGAATAGAATACAAAGGAGCATGAAATTGAGTTTTGTGTCTGTATAAAGAAGTTTAACCCAGGACCATGCTATTTTCAAAAAAGATGTTTACTTGTATTTTGTATGTGTGAAAACCCAAATAAAACTTTATTTTAAAAAAACCTGGATTAAATTTGGATGGGAAGTTTTTAGGTTATGTCACAGCCATAAACTAAACCAGGAAGAAGGCAATGGAAAAACACTGCTATGCAGTGGTGGGTTTCAAAGAGGTTTACCACTGGTTTCATGGGCATGGCTTGGTGGGCGCATGCATGCGTGCCAAACGCGTACTTGGTGCATGCACAGAGGCTTTCCTACTTACCTCCTGCAACCCCTGTAGCTTCAACAGCTGACGTGCAGCAATCTGCTGTGCTGCGCAAAGCGGCTGCATTTCAAAAGTAGGGAATAAAGGGCAGTATGGGAGCCTGGGCAGGTGGGTGGGCCCAACAGCAGCTCAGAGAGAACTGGTTTAATCTTGGCTGATCTTTGGCGCTACCAGAACCAGGCCAAACCAGTAGAATAGCAACACTGCTGCTATGTTATTGACAAAAACACACACATACAAAGAAATATGTATGCTGTCACTAGCAGTCAAGCTCTATTCAGGGATAATTTCATCAAACATAGATAGAGAAACACTTTGAGGATTTTTAATTCTCTTTGTTCTTAATTCCAGTAAAGCATAAGAGTTATTTCATCTGTTCCTTACAATTACTTTGAACTACTGTAGATCCCAAAGAAATTCATTGTTTCTTCCGATTAAGTGTGGATAGAATTATCTTCTGGCTCTTTCATGCATCAATTGCATTCTGCATTCTCTTTGTACATATAAATAAACCACTAGAGGCCACTATACACCATTTTAAGAAACACTTCTCCCCTAATTTCTTTATTGTTTTAAAAAATCTTTCAAGGTCTCCCCTACCTCAACAATTCATTATTCATTCTTTTCCACTTTTATTACAATTATAAAATGCTTCATCCATGAGTACAACTTATAAAATAATTTTACTAATTTTTGTGAATACTTGATGAGGAACAGATGCATTTTGAATTTCATTAAAAGCAGTATGAATTTTAAAAAATTGAAAAATAAATTAAACTGTTTATATAAACATATATACATATGTTAATGTTTACATACATTGTTCATAACCCCCCTTTAAGAAACACACCAAAGGTATTAATTATATGAAGGCAAAGTTCCAAATTTGCTCATTAGTTTATATGGAAATTAGACACACTTGGAGCAAGAATTGGCTATAATTTTAGGAACTGAATTTTCTGTTATTTCTGGGAAATGACCAGAGTTGACACACCATGAAAGGATAATGCTAAAATTACCTGTATTTTTATTTTCCACACACAAATGTTTCCAAATATGATTAAATTGCAGATGGAAACTAATGTTTAACTTTGGCTGAACTATGGCTTTTGTTACCAAGTGTATGCTTTGAAATAATCTCTTGGCCCTGAAAATATATTCTGTTCTTTGTATAAATTCAGTGGCACAAATCAATATGATACCATAACTGTCTGATCACTGATCACGGTATGTTAGGTATTCTGAAATTACAATTCGGTCATTTTTGTTACGCAAATTATAATTACAATGTGGTAATAATTGTTACGCAAATAGCACTCTTAACTCATATGTCATCCATTCATCATTCCAAGGAAAGGCCTTGCAATTGTTTACCTTTACACATATTGAGATAATGTTGAGAAAGAAAGTTGTCAGGTACAGATAACTTTCTCCAAGCCCAGCTACTTTTTAGTTATTTGCATACTGAGTGCAAAGAATTGAAATTTATTCCATTTGGGTGTTTATTGAGTCCCATTATTGGAAAGTTCAATCATCTTCTAAAGATATCTTTATGATTGATACAGTGGCCTTCATCAAACCATCTACACTCTTGCAAACCAAAAAGAATACTTCATAATAAGTGTTATAAGCAAAATGTTTTCCAGGAAAAAAACAAAAAAGTCCAGTTGCCTTTTGAAAAATACCTTTGTGACAAGTGCCACAAAGCTGTTTTAAATTACACCTAAGAATCTGAACAAAATTATCTCCAATGTTGTTCTTTCAAGAATGGGAATGTGGTTTGGGATACATAGAAACTGTAATAAGCCTTCAGCCTGAGCATAGCCATAGTCCTTAGTTTTCTTTCTCTCGCTGATGTTGTAGTTTGCTTTTCCTTTGCAGGCTGCATCTCTGGAAAAAAAAATTCTTTTTCCAGAAGGGAAGACAGAGAAAAACAGATTCATTCCATCCTTTGTTGTGGATGTTTCCCAAGGGTCAAGAGCCAAAAAGAGACAGGCACACAGAGAAAATCTCCCAGCGATCAGAAGCTGAAATTCTGGAACACATCCGCTAAATTGTATGAGCTGTGCAGATTGCACTGCAAGAAAGGATGCTATAATAGAATATTTTTCAAACTTTTTCATAACAGTTATATATATTATCTCATTAATAAGAATGGTCACCAACAGATTCCATATCCTGGTTTGAAAGTTTTGAGAGAATTCTCTTTTATTGTACTGTTAAATCTATGAACTTCTGGATATCTTTTTGTAAGTGACAGCTTGTACTTATTTTTTTTAAAGATATTTTGATACAGTTATCTTTATGACTTTGTTTTAATTAGTGTCATCATTTTGGAAGGCTGGAACCTGAGAAGCTGCTCTGCTTTACAATTTCACGAAGTCCGAGTCGCTATTTGGAGAAATGAAAGACTTTTAAAAATGAAGTGCTTTTTGAGAGCAAAGTATGAGTAAGATTATTGGAAACATTGGCTCAGAAATCTACTAGGGATCAGAATGCCTCAAAAGTGGTCCATTACTCTTCTTCTCGCATATCAACATTCATCATTTTTAGCCTAAATAACTGTATCCAACTTCTGATTTCATCACTTATACACTATGTTTGCTTAGCTGTGCAACTTTACTTTGCAAAACTGGGTAGCAACCAACTTCTGTTAGCTTCCACAAACATAGGGAAGTCTGCCATAATTATACATGACTAATACTTTCTGGAAGAAAAATACAAGATGCCTAATATGCAATTAATTGCAAAGCAACTGCAAGCATAGCACTTGAATTCATAGTGAAACAAACCAGAAATATTTTTTTTAATTGACCAATTATATATGCTCATTGTTCATTTGTCCAGACTATTAGTTGACTCAGGTTGAAACTAAATATTTATTGAAACAGAGGTCAGTGCAAAAGAAAGAACAGTTTAACTAGTTTAAAATGCTATTTAAAATTCTTGGCCATTGAAGCCACTTGTTTGGAAGTGGAGAACACAACGTTTTATGAAGTTACTAAAACAAGAGTTACAGGATCCAGTAGCTGTTTTGGGGCATGGGGATTAGTTAGAGGATGGTGTATGCTTAGAATGATAAATCATGAAAATCATGAGAAGCTATCTCATAATTAACGCTTCCTATCCATATTCTCATACTGATGAGTAACAACAACATTTTCTAGTGTTTCTGGAGATGGATTAGACATAAGCTGAAGTCTTCTGCAAGCAAAAATAATCCTTGATCTTTGAACTATAGTCCTATGTTTCCATTTAATTTCTTTATGATTAAACTTCTTCAACCTTGCCAAATTATATTTAAATTGTTGATTAGATACAAAAAGTATTAATCTAATTTGAGCCAAACATGCAAGTCAAATCTTTGCTTAACTCTTTCTACAGCCCTGATAAAAACCTCTGTTCTGAAGTTAGCATTTGCATTTTAAATACTTGGCAGTTACTATCAAACAACATTTCCAAATTGTTTTGAATTTGGGAGTTTTTCAGGATAAATTTCAGGGATTATGCTCTGAATTTTTTATATAACTTTCTTCTGAGTGTTAAAAACAACATCAGGAGGGCTGACATGTAAACATAGCTCCTCTTTGTAAATTGAAAGTTAACATTTTTATTTTGTTTACATGGGTTTATAAACAATAGTTGTCTCAACTTTCTAAAGCTGTTTAGAAAAGTTTGTCTACAAGAAATAACTAAGTATGACAAAAGCTTCAGTTTTCTAAAGTTGCTTGGATGTGTGATTGAAGACTGTCCTTTGAAAATTCTTGGCAACAAATGAACTTCAAGTGTGGGGGAAATATCTACAAAATTTCCAGCTTACTAAATTGGGACTTTCAGTTTCCTGCTTCTACATTTTGCTATCTCTAGAATAACAGGAGACTGGATCAGATATGTTTGTAATGTTCATATTCCAGTTCTGAAATGCACATGGTATATATGTGGTGTTTCATTTGTCTCTATTTTGGATGTTCCATTTGCTAAAGAAGTAGACATTCTTAAATGTTTTTGTAGCCAAAAAAGTTATATTTTAATAACTTGAATTCCCATTTGGTAAGCTGTAGCATAGGATTACACAGCTGACTGATATATTTTTCATCCATAGTATAGTTCTATATTAACATCATAGATCTGTTGTAACTCAAATAAGCAGCTACACATTTAGATCAGAGCAAGTTATCTTGAATCAAGAGCCAAATTTAGACTTTTTTCAAAAGTGTGTTTGTTTGTATGTGTGTGTTACTTATAACCCCAATATCAAATTTATTGCAGAAGTGTTATTAAAAATAGTCTTGAGGCCAGATCTATTACATTTCCATCACATTGGAATTTTATTACTTAAGCTTACTATAAGGCCAAATGAACTTCCCCATGCTAGGAATATTCTGACAAAAGTCCAACAGCTGGTTTTAATCAAATAAAGTTGTGGGCCAAACATGCATGTAACCTTAGTTCTCCCATGGGAAGTCCCTTTAGCAGGGCTACTGAATGTATGAGTGTTAAAATTGGTTCAATTTTCTTTAAAACCAATACTTTCCAATTACCTGTCAAACTTCTGGCTGTTTTTCCAGGAATAGATTTTTGAATTGACAGACAAGCAGAAATACCACCCATCCAAAAGATGGCTAAGTATTATAATAATATCAAGATGCTCAAATTGAGCTAGTCACTTGCTCATAGTTTCCCAGAACCGTCTGTGATCTTTCTCTGTGCAGTAAGATATTTACTGTCTAACAGTCATTCTTTGACTATTAGTAAAGCAGAATGTCTAATGAATATAGAGTTAAGATAAGGATTCAGTCCTTTATTAGTCAATGATACAGTTGTACATGTACTTCATTGATCTGTAGATTTAAACAAAACTTGCATCTAGCTATACATTTAATAATGTACTTCTTCCAAATTTCTCCTTTTTTTCTTGAAATTTTTTTTCAAATATATGCTGATTTTTTTCCTCTCCAATTGGGGAGTATTTGTCATGCCCATGATGGAGACTGACTCTGAGGGAGAGGAGGGACATCTGACAGTGAGTAGAAGTGTGGCTCCAGAGGTTGTGGAGGAGGCTGAGGAAGGGCAGAGGCTGGCTGAGCAGTCAGAGGAGGACCCAAGCCCATCCCCTATCCATCCTAGGGTATGCAGGGAAGAGAGGATAAGGAAGGGATGTGGTCTATTTGGGAGGAGAGATCCTTGATCCTTTTCATGGGCTGCAGCTGTGACAACTGAACAAGAGTACAGATCTGCTTCAACAATACTTACAGGAAGCAAATTTGCTCCAGATACCCAAAGATATTGAAACAATGTTAGAAAGTAACATAACAATGATGGAATTAACAGAAGCTTTAAAAAAGCAAAACATTGGGAAAGCACCAGGTCCGGATGGTTTGCCAGTAGAATTTTATAAGACATTCCAGGAAACATTGAATCTTTACTTATTAGAAATTATGAATGAAGTTATGACAAAGAAGAGAATACCCAAAACGTGGTCAGAAGCATATATCACACTTGTACTGAAGGAGGACACAGACCCACAGCAAGTTAAAAATTATAGACCTATATCACTATTAAATTCAGATTATAAAATTTTTGCTTCAATTCTGGCAGAAAGACTGAAAAGATAGTTAAACAATTTTATTCATCCTGATTAAAATGGATTTCTGCCGAAGAGACAGATTAAATATAATAGAATAATTTTAGATACACTGGAATACTATGAGGCACATCCTGAAAAACAAATGGCTCTGATGTTTATAGATGCACAAAAAGCCTTTGATAATGTGAGTTGGCATTTTATGCTGTTACAATTGGACTTGGTAAAAAATTTACTCAAGCCATAGGAACGATATGTCATAAACAAATTGCAAAGGTTATGATAAATGGAGAGTTAACAAACTTTATAGATATAAGAAAAGACAAGGCTGTCCACTGTTGCCTCTGTTGTTTGTGTTAACACTGGAAGTGCTGAATAGGAACATCAGAAAAGAAAAATAAATAAAAGGAATGAAAATTTAAAAAGAAGAGCATAAATTACAAGCTTTTGAAGATGACCTGGTATTTATATTAGAGGATCCACTGGAGTCTGCACCTAAACTGATAGAAAAGATAGAAGAGTATGGGAAAGTAGCCGGTTTGAAAATAAATAAAGATAAAACAAATTTTTTAGCAAAGAACATATTAGTAAGACGAAAGAATTGGAGGAAATTTGGGGGAGCCAGGTCACAAACAAGGTTAAGTATTTAGGGATACATATAACACCAAGTTGTAGCACACTTAAGGAGGACAATTATCTCAAACTTAAACAACAGATTGCGAAAGATTTGATAAAATGGGAAAATGTACAATTATCACTGATTGGGAAAATACCTACAATTAAGATGAATGTATTGCCTAGAATCTTATACTTATTCCAGACAATTCCAATCAGATTAGGAAAATAATTTTTTGAAGATTTAAACTACTGCTAGTGCTAAATAGTGCTAAAATAGTGCTAAAATACATTTGGCAGGGGAAGAAAGCGAAAATAAAACTTAAATTGCTACAAGATGCAAGAATAAAAGGAGGATTTGCTTTGCCCAATTGGGAATTATACTACCAAGTGACGAGTCTGATGTGGATAAAGGAGTGGATAACACTAAGGAATACTAGACTTTTGAATTTAGAAGGACAAGACCTGGCATGCCTTCCTCTGGTATAAGGGAATTAAAACACAGGGGTATTTTAGAAGACATTATATTCGAGAAGCATTGTTTCTAAACTGGAAGAAGATAAAAAAGCAATATTATTTAAAAATTCTGCTATGGTTATCTACTATTGAAGCTTTTTGCTATCCAATAATATATAAAAAGGAACAAACAGTTAGATATGGTGAGATATTGAATGAAAAGGGTAAATCTATGCAAGTGTTGGAAGAACAAGATGTAAAAATAAATTGGTTTTCATATTTGCAAATACAATCTAGATTTGATAAAGATGTTAAAACAGAAGGTATCTATGAAAAGTTGACTGATTTAGATAAAATTTTGACAGATACTGATAAAAAAGTAATAAAAAAGCTTTATGGACATTTGCCAGAATTTAAATTAGAGGAAGAACAAGTAAAAGAAACAATGATTGCATTGGGGAAAAATTTCGGATATGGGATTTATTTAGATAAATGGCAAAAATTGTGGTCTCAAAATTATAAAATGACAATGTCAACTGCATATAAAGAAAATTTGTATAGGATGTTTTACAGGTGGAACTTACCCCCGATGAGAATTGCAAGGATGTTCAAGAATAAATCGGATAAATGTTGGAAATGTCATCAGATACCTGGTTCATATTACCACATGGTGGACATATATTGGACTATAATCCACACATGGTTGGAAAAAATGACAAAACAACACATAGACTTTTAAATCTGAGATATTTTTATTGGGAATTTTTCCAGAAATATATTGTAAAGAATTGAAATATTTGATTGTAAATGTTTTAACAGCGGCTAGAATTGTATTTGCTAGGAATTGGAAAAATGAAAAAATACCTATGCAGGAGGAAATTATTAAGAAAATCATGGACTGTGCCGAAATGAGAAAATTGACATTTGAAATTAGAAAACAAGAGGATAAACAATTTTATATGATATGGGATTTATTTTATCAATGGTTAGATAAAAAGACATAGTAAAGAAATAGATTAGCAAGCCTTCCAATAAAAGTTAATAGATTGATAAAGAATACAGTATAAAATATATAACCATTGGATGAATGTATAAGATTAAATCATAATGACAATTAGAATATCTCATATAAAATGATGGAAAAATAGTTGAATGAATGTTTAATAATTGATATTATATAAGCACAAGATAGACCGATAATGTGAGAATTTATATAACATGTGAGTAATGGTAAAAAAAGGATAGCACAAAAGATTATAACCAACTGACACACTGTATGTATATAATTGAAAGAGGGTTTTATGTTTTTATGTTTTGTCCGTATGTTTGTTGTAAAAAATAAAAACTTTGTTTAAAAAAAAAGAGTACAGATTTGCTGGAAACAAAGTGTGGAAATATCTCTAGTTGATGGTTCCTCTCTGAGTTTGGCGTCCTTCCCAGTGTTTGTTATTTGTGGACATCCTCCAGCCCTTATCTTGCCTGGTTTGTGTTGCTTTTTCCCTTCTTCTTGTAACTGTTTGTGTGGGAATTTTTTTCTTCTGTCAAGAATATTCGGAGCTTGGAAGCAAAGTGAAGGAATAAAAGGGTCTTCACCTGTTTGCTGTGACTATGTTTGTTTTGTATCCCACCCTGGGTCATCACAGTACCAGAATTTGCAAATAAGTTCTGACTTAGATGGAAGAGCTGAAGGACCAGGTTAGGGCATTGTGAAAATCTATGTAGTGATTAAGAGTCAACAACAATTTAATGGCACATTAATTATCAATCAAATTCTGATCTGCTCTATATTAAATTGCTTCTTGAAGAGATTCATCTTCTTTCTTCCCAATGGTTTTCTAATCTTCTGTAATATTATCAATTTGATAATGAAAGAAGTATTATCTCTTTTGATACCATGCTGATGCTATAGCTTGCCAGCTTCTTTATTGATTTGAGGAATGGGAGGTACAGTGGAAAATCAAAGCATTAACAGAAACCTAGGATAGATACTTTGGGGAAGACAAAAAATAAATGCCATGCACACCTGGCCCCTTTCAGGCCTTCCTCACAAATATGCTAAAACTTGAAGGAGAGGATCATCCAAATAATATATCAGAAACCAAGAGCTTTGTCTTTGTATTAGGATGTTGACATAGACTGCCCTGAGGAATAAGATAATAACAAGAAAAGACAACCCAGAAAATATTTGGTGACTAATACTGCATGCTTAAGATAATGTCAAGTGAACAATGCAATTGATGAAGGAAAAAGTCTGAGAGCTGAAGCCCCAGCTGGGGATAAGTTCTTGCCTGATTTAAGCTTCAGGCGATAATTCACTTCCATTACATGTTTTAGTCACTTTTAAATGAGACAAAAGGAGTTTTCTCACAATCTTTTATAGAGTAGCTTCATGTCAACTGCCACAGCGCAGTATCTTGCACGTGTATGGTCATTAACAGCATATATTCTGAAACTGTGTTGGTACCTGTATAATCAATCCATATTTCATCTTCTAGTATGCTCACTGTGGATCTCTGGATTGACTGTGCTTTGTTCTGTGCAATCCCTGTTGGGCAGGCAAAAATCTTTAATTCAGTTTTGGTCATGCTTCTGAAGCAAATTCATTGAATTTCATTGAAGCAAACAATCATGAACCTTCATCTAAAGCAGGGATTGTCAAACTTGTGTCATCACAGCATCATCACATGATGTATAGCAACTTTTTCCCCCTTAGCTAAACCGAGTGTGGCTGTGGCAAGTGCGTGATGCATCCAACCCATGGTCCACAAGTTTGACAGCCCTGATCTAAATTATATAAAAGGTAAAGTGAAGCACTTCTCCCTTGTTTTCCTTCTGTTGCCTAACAAGTAGGGAGATGAATTGCAAGCTGAATTTGATAGCTTTTTGTCTGACAATTATATCAGACAAAAGATTTCTCCCTAGGAGATTTTTCACAAATAGTTGTTGCTATTCTTATTATAGGGGTTCTTTCAAGTTCTAGCCAAGGACCTAAGAATTATTACAGTAGAATCTGAGGATACAAACAGAATATTATTTTTGTAAAATTAGGATATTTAGGTACAATAAAATCAAAATTTCTAATATGAGAAAGACCTCTATTATGGTTGGCTATGTAGTCAGCCAGATGTTTATATTAGATTTGGTATTTTTGTCTGCCTATCATGTTCTTCCCAAGGTCCTGGGATAGGCAGATGTTAGGGCATTTTCACTCTGTGAACACTGTGTTCCCACTGATTACTGATACATGATAATTTTTACAAATGTTTCAGTGAATCATTTTTGTGACTGTGTTATGTGGCTGTTTATAATGAGCTTGTGAGATCTTCTTGCTTGAGTTGTATATTACTATTATTCCTCAATATTGTGTATGCTCATACAAAACCTGATGTCTGTAATTCATGTTAAAGAAATAGTATAGCAATAATATTGGCTCCAAAACACTTTTCTTCTAGTATTTGAATCAATCCTACTATTTCGTATCCAACTGAAAAATATGGGTAGTGAATTGAGATGTAGATGAGATACAGATGGCACCACTGTCCTGTGATTCTGGAAACCCTTAAACCAGTGGTGGGATTCAAAACTTTTTACTACCGTTCTGTGGGCATGGCTTGGTGGACCATGTGATTGGGTGGGTGTAGCTTCTTCTTCTTTCTCCTTCTCCTTCTCCTTCTTTTTGCTTTTTTGCAGCCATACCACACCCATTTTTAGACCTTCTGGGCCTCAGGCAAGCCTCTGGGGGGAGCGTTTTTGCTTCCCAAAGGCTCCCCTGGGGCTCAGGAAGAAAAAGAATGGAGCCTAGAGGGAATGCATAGCACCCCCCTCGCTCCATCTTGGGGCCTCCTGGGCCTCAGGGGAATCTCCTGGGGGGCATTTTTGCTCCCAGACGGTTCCTCTGGGGCTCAGGAAGAAAAAAAAATGGCCTGTGCCCCTCCTTCCATTTTTTTGCTTTCCTGGGCCTCAGGGAATCCTCCTGAGTGAAGCAGTAAGACAGCTAGGGGAATCCCGGTATAGCTGATTGTATGAACAGCTGATTGTCAGGAGGGATAAAAAAGAAATACCTTAAGGGGCAACCGTCAGGTGGGCCATTTCAAGCATTGGGTGGGCAGGGCAAGTGAGCCAGTGGTGACCGGGTGACTGGGTCGGGGGGGTGGCCAGCCAGAACTTACTACCAGTTCAGCAACCCATGCCAAATCCTTGCTACCAGTTCGCCCAAAGTGGTACAAACTGGCTGAATACCACCACTGCCTTAAACCTGGCTTTAGTTCCAGGATTGAAATTGATTCATTGTGAAGAAAGAGGGTAGGGGTTGTCCTGTTTTAATGGCTATTTTTAGTCCAGATTATTTAGTTTTATCTAAATTTTTAATTAGCATTACATTTTGTAAACTACCCAGAGTCTATTGTAGTAAGGAGTTATAATTATTTTAGGGAGATAAATAAGTAAAATCTTCTGTGCAGATGCTCTGTCCAATTGGACATATTTATTCTTGGCTTTTACTTTACAACTTCATTTATTTTTTCCATTTTTCTTTTTCAGGTTTTCTGTGACATTCTAGATGTGAGATATTATTTCAGAATGGACAAGATCTTGGCATGCTAAAATAATTCAGATTCAAAACAAGTTTTGGGAGACAGTTATCAAATGAAGTAAAAAGAAAACTTAATCCATTTGTACAAAGATAGTAGTATTAGCAGCATATTATAGTGTCACTTCAGTACCTCCTAGACTTCTGTTGAAACTTTTGAGCCCATGAATGTATAAACATGTATGTGTGTGTGTGTGTGTGTGTGTTTGTTTGTTTGTTTTCTTAGTTGTAGGAATTTAAAGAATTTTAAAGGAATAGCATATTATAGTTATATTCATCACATTTTCCATTACATACCTTCTCATATAATGGTTAGAACATATTGTTTGATTGGAATTTAAGATATTGTATACCAATGTATGAGTGATAAATAATTGGTTTATTCAAAATTGATTATATATTTTCCTTTTTCTCTACATTGCAAAATAGAAAGAGAATATTATAACAAGAAGAGAGTTCTCATGGCATGTAACTTTATGAAACCAACAGAGCTTAGATCCCAGAAACTATATATTTTGGGAAGTGGATTTAACAGAAAAATGAAAGAATTATATTTTGCCAGCATTGAGCTGTTACAGACATAATGCAGAGCAGAAGAATTGAAATTAGCTGTTTTCAGAATGCTTGAATGGGGAAATAATATTTGGTGAAGTGGAAAAATTTAATACGTGCAGATAATCTTCAATTTGAATCTGAAGCAGTTTAGCTTCCTGGCTATTTTTAATACACAAAAAGAAATTTGTGGTGATACATATTTTCTGTTTCATGTCTTTTAATCTTAACTTGTGGCAAAAACTACTGACAATTTCTCCAGTGCCAAAAAAAACTTTTCACCTTCTATTCTATTTTTAATTTTTAACTATAAGGACCTGGAATGTGAAATTTAAATATAAGAGTGTTTTAAAAATACAAAGGAGGTTGAATAAGAGGTAGAGTTTAATATGTGATAGATTTTTAAATGGAAGGAGGTAGAATGTAAAAAAATCTAAGAAATGTCAGATTTGCGTTTACATAACTAGATTAGATTTACAGAGTTGAGAGGGACCTTGTAGGTAATCTAGTCCAATTCCCCTGGTGAAACAGGACACCATTTTTGAAAAATGGCAGTCCAAACTCTTCTTGAAAACCTCCAATGATAAAGCTTCAATAACTTCTGAAGGCAAGCTGTTCTATTGCTTGATTTTTCTCACTGTCAGAAAATGTCTTCTTATTTCTAGGTTGAATCTCTCCTTGATCAGTTTCCATCCATTATTCCTTGTCTGGCTTTGAGGTGCCAAATAGCTTGACCCCATCCTCTCTGTGGCAGCCCCTCAAATATTGGAACACTGCTATCATGTCTCTCCTGGTCCTTCTCTTCACTAGAATAGCCATGCCCAGTTTCTGTAACTGTTCTTCATGTTTTAGA
The DNA here is from genome assembly GCF_049901715.1 of Pseudonaja textilis. Classification (NCBI taxonomy): domain Eukaryota; kingdom Metazoa; phylum Chordata; class Lepidosauria; order Squamata; family Elapidae; genus Pseudonaja; species Pseudonaja textilis. The sequence continues at coordinate 15,579,120 of NC_141997.1, forward strand.
CTCCAGTCCTCTAATCATTCTGGTTGCTATTCTCTGCACTATTTCTAGAGTATGAACATCTTTTTTATAGTGTGGTGACCAAAACTGGATGAAGTATTCTAGGTGTGGTCTTACTAAGGCTTTATAGAGTGGTATTAGTACTTCTCTTGATCTTGACTGTATCCCTCTGTTAATGCAATTTGGGATTTCATTGGCTTTTTTGTCTGCCGCCACACACAGCACACATCTAAAGAAAGATGTAATTAATCAAATGTGATGAACAAAGAAATTTCCAATGTTTTTCTTCAGTTACCTTGGTTGTGTTACTTGGATGATGATCAAAACAAATTACATAATCCCTACATGGAAAATTATACATGCAACTCAGATTATTGCAACATTCTGGAGAGAAAACATAAACTTTCTTATACGCAGGGTTCTGCTATAAATCAGATTTATTTATACTGTAGTTCATTCATCTTGGAAACTATATCTCTAGATTGTTTCAAAAATATTAAGGAAATCGGTCAATAAAAGGAGAAGCATCATGGATTTACTTTGTCAAAAAATGGTATCATAGTTACAGAACTTGCAGTAGTATAAGACTGTCATGCCCCTGGTGGAGACTGACTCTGAGCAGTCAGAGGAGGACCCCGGCCCATCCCCTATCCATCCTAGGGCACGCAGGGAGGAGAGGATCAGAGTAAAGTGTGGTCTACTCGGGAAGAGAGAGCCATGGTCCTCTTCATGGGTTGCAGGTGTGAGATCTGCATCAGAGTCTGGACCTGTGTGCTAACAAACGCTAGAGACAAATTAATGTTTTATTCCTGGATTAGTGTTTTATTCCTAGATGAGGTTTATCTTGGTTGGCGTTCTTCCAACGGACTGTACCTGGTTATCTTTCTGAAGTTGGTATTTGAATTTGAACTGTGTTTTCTTTCGTTTGGAATGTTATTTTGAAAATAGTTTAATCTTCAACTGTGAACAATTAAACAGTGAAGCCAAGCTGAAGGCATTAAGGACCTTTATTTACGTTTTGGTTTTTGTTATATTTCTGATACACTCCGGGTCATCACAAAGACTTCCCTTGAAGTCCATTCTCTGACTTCTGTGTAATTTACTTTTTTCTCCTCTTTTATCATTGGTTATACAGTAGGGTATTAGGTAGATTAATCAATGTTCGTTTCTCATCGTGTAATTCCAGATTAGGAGTACTGTGGAAAATTTAAATAATAAACACAGCTGCTTGGAGCTGCTTGCTGCACAATCTTGACTTTTTTAAAAAAATATTTCTAAAAAAACATTTTATTAGGTTATAAGATAAGACACAAAATACAAAAGTAAATAGGAAAACAGTGGGGGGAAAGAGGGGAAAGAGGAGTGAGGAAGGGCTGAGAAAAAGAAAAAAAGCATTTATTTCTTACTCCCTCTGTTGCAGTAAAATAAAGCATCAACATCAAACCACATTTTTTTTTGCTTTTTCATAGTAATATAGCCATTTCTATAAACACCTATCAAGTCTCATTTTTTTTCCATCTCAAGCACAAAATTCAGAAGTGGTCTCCATGTGACAACAAAGGTACTTATATTCTTTTCTTTAAGCGATATGGTCAATTTAGCCAATTCTGCCAACTCGATCAGCTTCTGCAGCCATTCAGTGGTTATGGGAACCAAAATGTCTTCCATTTTTGTGTGTACAGTAGTCTTGTTGTTGTCAACATATATAAGATCAAAGTTCCATTTTTTTCTCCAAGTCTTTTCCCATTAAACACAAAGATGGTTTCATCTTTATCTTCATTTTAAGAATTTTCTGTATTAAAATATAAATCTTACTCCAAAATTTCTTTGCTTTATCACATGTCCACGGTAAGTGATAAAAAGTCCCTTCTTTATTTTTACACTTCCAATGTTCATTTGGAATACATCATCTTTTAAAATTTTTCTTTTAGTTTAGGTTTTTTTATAGTTTAGTGTAAATTTTAAACCCTTTGTCATATTTTATGTTTGTTCAAGCATCACATTATATCCAAAATTCCTTGCCCACTGAAGCATACAGTGTTTTACATGTTCACTTTCCAAATTCAATTTCAATAACATTTTTATAAATCTCAGCAATATGTTCATTACTACTGCACAGTAAGATTTCCAATTCCTTTTTAACAAAATCAAACCCATAACTCTTTTTATCTAATGTAAACCTTTCTTTCAGTTGTTGATATGTAAACCAATGGCAAACATTCAAGTTGTTCCCTCGACTTTAGTGTAGGGTCACCAGAGCTGAAAGATAGAATTTTACCATATGTCCACCAGTCTGGCTTTGCCACCATTTGTTTTTAAAGAAAAAATTTCCTGGGGGAACACCCAAAGAGGCAACTTCATAGAGAACTTGTTTTATATTTATTTCAAATTCATAGTATGGCACATCTAGCAAAGTGATTATTAAAATCAACATTAACTTTAAGGAGCCTGTTTTTAATGTTTACATTTTTAAAAAATAACCCTTTTGTTTTCCTCTGTGAGCAGCTTTTAAAATGTGCCATGACAATGTATTTTTCATTGCGTTGGTCTGAAAAGTTCCAAATATTCATGATTCCCAAGTTCCCATTTATCTCTCAACATCTGGAGAACAAGTAGAACTTAAATAAAATACATTCTCTTTACAGTGTTAAAGACATAAGGATTGCATCAGGGAAAAGCTGTGACTGAAGATGATGGAGGGGGGAAAATATCTATGTTAAGACAATAGAAAGAAAAAGTCCCATCAATCACGGTCTGTAAAGTATTTTTATTCAGTAGATTCATAAAGATTTGTCAGGATGGATGGATAGATAGTTTGTTTTAATTGTAAAACTAGTAATATCTTATAATTATGTGTAATACAAGTCATGCAAAATGTACTGATGCTGAAACAATGTTAAATTCTAGTTCAGATCTGCAAAAAACAGAAACCTCCATATGTGCATCTGCTATTCTATTTCAACACAATTGCATCTTCCATACTTGAGAAGAGTAATAACAATGTAGTTTACAGGATTTTCTAAAATAGGAGTCTTTAATTTTTAGGGCAATCTGACTCTTTTAAAAAACTGTCCTGAATTATTTCATCTCTTGCTTCTTTGACATAAAGCATCTGAGAGAGTCTATATTGAACAGAAACTTTTTATTTTCCTTTTGGGATGACTTTATTTAGGGTGCAAAGATCTCAGTACACAGTTCTGAAGCCAACCACCACTTTTTTTTAGTCATTCACTTGCAAAATAATTATATCCAGTTGCAAATGTGTTGGGTGGGGAAATTGTGTGTGTGTGTGTGTGTGTGTAAGAGAAATCTGGAGGCAATCTTGCAACTTTTCTGCAATATTAAGTTAGCCATGAGACACTTAGGAAAATGGTACAGTATGGTCCTTTTAATAGAATGATCTAAGAGCTACTGACTCAGCTAAAGATTAAACCTGTGACCATCCTAGTTAGCCTTGCCTGACAGAGCCACGCCATTCTGCCTCAATACAGTAAACAACTGTGTTTGCGCAGATTTAAGTATTGAGTGGCACCTATTGCCCTGAGCAGACATTTTGCTAACTTCTTGATTCCCACATCCATGGTGCCATGCTCCTGGGTTATTTCAGACTTCAGAAGGCAAACAAACGAACAAAAATCCCTCTAGATGATAAGCCTGGTGAGTGCCATTGCTTATGTGGCCAAAGAGTCATATTGCTCAGGTATAAAATTTGCTATGCAACAGAGAGGCTGGTACTCTCAAGTGATTTCCAGTGCCCATTTTAACAGACTGTCACATCCAGACATTTTTGAGGTAGCACCTCTGAACACCAGAGAATCTCAGATGACTGTAACTACTCCACCACCTCTGGTCTTACTGGCAACCACTGTCACCATCCCCAAATCTGAATAGGCAAAATTTTAAGCAGGGGAGCACTTCTCTAAGCCCAACCAAATGTTAATAATCCACACAAAATCAATACATTTTTCCAGGATTAAATCACAGCATCACGTTTCCAAGTGATGAAATCCAGTTAAAAAGAAAAGAGCAAAGTCCATCTCCCAAAACAATTTATTTTATTTAGGAAAACAACAAATTGGCAAAGTCCATGGTAATTCTGGATCTGACATAACCCAGAATTACCTCACAATATTCAAAGTTAGAAACAACCCCCCAAAGTCACATTCTCCAATAGAAGTAATTCAACGCTGCTTGATAAGATAAATCTCCACCTCAAGGGGCCTCAGCATGGTAGCTTGTGTTCCCATGGGAAGAAGAATCACCTAGCCTAAACAAGTCTCTCTATCTCCACTCCTCCCTCCTTAGAAATGTGGCAAGCCCGAAACCCTTCCCCCATAACCGCCAAAGAGAAAGTAAGAAAAAGAATATATACTAAGCCTAACTAAAATGGCTACACATATATCAATTTGGGGCTTGACACACAGACGATGGATGCCTTCTTGCAAACTGATCTCCAATTTTGAAATAATTCTTTTGTCTATTAGCTATTTGAATCTTTCATTTTTTGCCTGCTTAATTTAGGAAATAGAAAGGCATCTAGAATTAGGCTTCCTTAGCAGCTTTACAGATCACATCATTTCCAAACAGTCAAGAGAATGAGCTGGTTAAATTCCATCACTTTCAACAGAAGTAGTTGTACCCTCCCAGAAATAGCAAATGTTCACAATTTTCAGAACTACCATAATAGCTCCCCATCTGACTGATTTCTATCTGGTTTTGTAGCCAAGACTGCAAATCCACTGATTTGAACAGAGGAAGGAAAAATGCACATTCAGAACTTGCTACTGAGCATGACAAAGAAATTGACTAAATATGCTGGAGTTTTATTCTCTCCATGAAGGGGATAAAGCCAAACCAAACCAAACCAAGCCAACCCAAGCCCCCAAAATAAAAAAACCCTGAAAAGTGGTGGCTTGAGATCTGAAATTTGAAGATTGAGGACATATTATAGCTTGGTAACAAAATATTCTTGGATCTTATTACAAAGCTGAAAGCACGGTGCGTATTATAAACATGGATTGTTTTAATTCCCTTCATTCGTATATAAATTATCAATTCACTCGTTTGTTTAAAGAAAAAAGAACCAATGCTTAATCTGCTTTTTTATTATGCATAGAATCTGAATAATCATAAGCTTTTTGTTTTTATGTGGTACTGTTCAATACTTTTAATTGGAATTATCAACTATTCTCTAAGCACTCATATTTGATGTTTCCTTGGCAATTTCCACTTAATAAGGTTTTCATTTAAGACAAAAGCCATTGTGGACTGTTTTTCATTTTTCATTTTGAATAAGATTACATTTAAGTTTTTAGCTCAGACACAGCTCTTTTGTATGCCATCCAATTAATTTACACTGCTTGTAATTAGAAAACAAATACTTCATATACATTCTGTGTGAGAAACACCTGAAAATGGACCATGTGCCTTTCGCATAATATTCAGTCTAACTATGTCTGCTTTACAGTTTCCTTGAGTGCTCATTACTCATGATATTGATTTGATAGTATCTGAGATGATAGCTGGAAATGCCTGAGTTTTGCTGCAAATGAATTGCAGCTTATTAGGATTTTTTTAATTGTCAGAATAGATTTTTAATTGAAAAGTGTTCTCATATATAGAAAAGCCAAGACATTGAAATGCCAAGAGTTTTTATTCACTTCACCCAAAATCTAGATTTCTATGGAGATACTGATGGAATAGATCAGGGATGTCAAACTCAAGACCTGGGGGCCAGATCCAGCCTGAGGAGTGCTTAGATCTGGCCTGCAGGGCCACCCTGGAAACAGCAAAGGATCAGCCCATGGTGCCTCTGCCATCAAAAACGGAGCTCAGGGAGGCCACACAAGCCCCACCCCCCCAGCTCTGTTTTGGCTGTGATGGCCTCCTGCAGCCGTCTGCCAGTGGAAATGGAGGCCCGGGGAGGCCATGCACTCTATTTTTGCTGGCAGAGGGCTGCAGGAGGCTGTCATAGTCGACGAGTGATGTTCAGCTGGCCACACCCATCCTGGCAACGCCACACCCTCCCCCAGTGGTGGGATTCAATTTTTTTTACTACTGGTTCTGTGGGTGTGGCTTAGTGGACATGGCAGGGGAAGGGTACTGTAAAATCACCAGAGCTGGTATTTGCCGGTTCTCCAAACTACTCAAAATTTCTGCTACTGGTTTTCCAGAATTGTCGGAACCTGCTGAATACCACCTCTGCCTTCCCCCAAGATCAAGCACAAGCCTGATGTGGCCCTCAATGAAATCAAGTTTGACACCCCTGGACTAGATGGTGGACACTGACTCTTCAAAGCTGTCCAGCTCTGTTAGGTATAGATAGATTCTCTGTCTTGATTGAGATCCTTTCCCCTTGACCCATCTTAACTGGAAAAATAGTGCTGGAAGAGAGAGAGAACTTTGGTGGGAAACAATTCTCCCCAGTAGATATAAGCTACTGTAAGTTACCTCAAACATCCATATTCTATTATGGCTTGTGTCTAATCACAGGAGATTCTTATTATGAGAAGATAAAAGCTGAAAAGTACTGAGGTGCAAATGGCACACAGAGAAAACTAATGAAAGAAATGGTTAAATTGTTGCACCATGTCAGATTTACGTTGCTTATCAAAGTTTTATAGTTTAACTTGCATTTCCTAGACCTAGAACAACAGTGCGGTGTACAAAAATGCACAATAAGAGCTACAATTAGCCAAAAATGGGTAAGATCAGGACACCATTCTTTCTTCCAATCTCTCCGTAGATTGTTGGTAGAAATTCAGAATACTGTATCAAGGAGTCCAAAATTAGGATCAAAACTATATTTGGCTGTGGGAAAGCCCCCCTCCTGCTGGCTTCTAGCCTACAGATTGAGTAGTTTACTCAACACCAAAGAAAAAATACTAAGGAAGGAAAATAAATTCAGCCTATTGACATAGATATGCATTCATATATGCATTTTGCTTCAGTTCGTATGAGAAGAGTGAAAGGAATACTATCATGGTACAGTATCAGGGTTTTAAACATTTTTTCTTGCTCGTCACTGAAGCAAAAGAAGTATTTTTATTTACATGTTCATATAAGTTGTCTTTGCTCTGTGCTCACAATTGGGACTGACAAGCTCATTGTTAAGCTCTGCAGTTGCTAAGTGAAACATTAGATGATCACGATGGATTTATAACCTGACGTCTGTTTCAGTTATTAAGGGAAGCACTGCAATCATTACACAAAGCATCACATAACTGCAACTTATCTTCTGTTATCACTGATTATTGGAAGCCAAGTGCAAACATATAAATGGTGAACTAATGATTGCAGGACATTGCAACAGTAATACATGCAAGGATTGGTTGCATTTTTTTTATTCTGTCGTAACTTTAAACAGTTACTAAACAAGGCACTCCATAAGTGACAACCACCTGTACTGTCACAAATGAATAATATTGTTTGTGAGAAAGCATCTTCCACTAAGGTTGAGCACCAAAGGCTTGGGTTGCAGAAAACATTTTTTTAAACTATAGAAATGGATGCAAAAATGGTATGAAATATCTGTCCTTAGATTTTTTCGCCATCTGAGAAAGTTTTTTTCCCATCTGCCTAGAGTTAATACTGTCTTGGTCTACTATACAGATAGTATAAGTATCTCAAGCATGTATAGACCAATTAACTTTATGTTTAGATTCAAGCAAATAGTAATAGGGATATTTTCTGTGGAAATGAGCCATTCATTGTGTAACATTTACAAAGGGGATTTTATTTTATAATTCAGTTACTGTCTTCAGGCTCCTGGTGTGCAGACTGCCATATGTTTGTTCATTTTTTTCCACAGAAATAGTGCAATGTTTAAATATTTCATTTTTCATCTGTTAGTAATTTCTGCTTATTTTGCTTCTGAATAAACAGTGTTTTAAATAGACTAAAAACAACTTTTTTTAAGGGCCATTTTAGGGTTGTTGCTAGATTATTACTGAATATATTTATTCTATCAATAAAATATTAGAGCTTTCTGCTTTCCATACCACTACATGTATAAAAGACCTGCATTTAATAATGGCTGAATAAGTATTAGTATAAAATCAGAAGGGCATATTGATTTATTGGATTTTAACCTATCCAGCAACTGCAGTGGAAATGTTCAGATAAATTAAAAACACATACAAAACTATACAAAACAGATGAAAGCAACATAGACAAAGCCAGCAATAAAAATAAGAGTTCATGAAAAGCAAAACCAGCAGCAAAATAAAAAGCCAGAGATCTAATCTCTTCAATTGTCTAGGAAAATAAAATAAATTTTACCTGGCCCCAACAGTGTCATAACATATCCCCAGGCATATCTCCCTGGGAAGGGTAATCCAACAAACAGGCATCCTTTTCTTGCTACTACCTAATCTAATTCATTTGGCAGAAGGAACCAAAAATCATTGAGAAATTATGAAGTTGGGACCCTGAAGTATTGTATTTCTTCAAGGAAAACTATATGCGTATTTACCCGTGCACACTCTCAACAGAACAATTGCAGCTTTGCCAAAAATAATATTTTGGATTTTTAATGCTTCTGTTTTTCTCTCATTCTTTGATCTGCAGACAATATCATTTTTAGGATACAGGGTTCTCATTTTTCTGGTTTTTTTTTCCTTCCAGGTAAATAATATGCATATATCTCAAGCTTATAAAATAAACAAACATACAAGTGATTCATCAGCTAGCCAATTAATAGCATCTTTTCACAAGTAAGGAAAATTGCTATTACTTCAGTTATGGTCCAGATTAAAAAAGCTCAAAATATAAGAAAATGAACTCACGTTTAATACATGTCAGCAACCAAGAGAAGTGGAATGTTAACTTTTTCTTTGTTTTTGTGAAACTTGTAAAATGTTGTTTTGTGCATGTTGGCTCTGAGAATTTTGAAAAACCAATGAAGAGAGAGCCTTGTGAATTTCCAATTGGCAAATTCTGTTAAGAAAAGATAGATCTAAGAGAAGTCAGACATCAAGCCATGAAGTGCTTTATAGATCAACTCTAGTACTTTTAATTGTACTTGAAAAGCTACTGGAACCATCCTGCCCCAACAGAATAAGTATAAGGTTGCTAAAAGCAGTTTTTACTATCAGTAAGTAAGCAGCTAAATTTTGTACCAATTGCAACTTCTGTGTAGTCCTCAAAGGCAGCTCCAGTAGAGGACTTGATAGTAATATAGCTTCAGTATAATGATGGCATAGGTGACTATAGTTAGAGCTTTATGTTTATCTATGGCCATAATAAAAATGATTTTATTTTATTTTATAATTAGAAACTGTTCTGTATGGACATTTGCATTCCTGGAATCCTGCACCCCTGATTGGACAAACGCACAGCAACCGGATTGGTCGAGTGCGCGGCACTGATTGGCCATTCTGAAGCGACCGCGATTGGCCGAGCCGATCGTGGGCGATTCGAACGGCTGTCATTGGCTGCGGCGCCCGGCACCAGTTCAATATAAGCCGCCGCATACCCAGCCGGCGGCAGATTTAAAACCTGAAATAAAAAGAGCTTAAACCCAGTCACTGCCTCACGTCTTTTATGATCGTATCGGCCGATACGACACTGGCGACAAGGATGGGATTCTGAAGCAAGACCCACATCGCACGTGGCACGCGGAACAGCAACAGGCAACATGGCCAGCGGCACCGCACCACCCGCACCTTTCAACCAAGCTGCCGAGGACTGGGAATCCTACATCGATAGATTCCTCATGTTCTTGGAGAGCAGCAACCTCAAAGACGCAAATGGGCAGAAAAAAAGGGCCATGTTCCTGACCCACTGCGGGCCCTCAGTGTTTAAGATGGCGAAGGCCCTCGCCAAACCCCTCGACGTAAAGGCCATGGATTGGGCCGACCTCTAGCCCTTGCTGCAAAGCCACTAGGCGCCCGCTGTGCCCACCCTCATCCGCCGACATGATTTCTACCGGCGGGATCAAAAAGAGGGCGAGAGCATCAGCGACTTCATGGCTGATCTACGGGACCTTGGGGGCCTGTGCGGGTTCACCAATCTTGACGAAGCACTGCGGGACCGCGTCATCCTCGGCCTCAAAGACCCTGTCCTGCAAAGCCGGCTCATGGCGAGGGGTGACATATCCCTCACCGACGCCCTCGCCGAGGCAACCGCAGCAGAAGTGACCAGGAGATCAGCGGCCCGGATGCGGCAAGCGAGCACGACGGATCGTCCAGCCACGGCCGAGATGACCCCGAACCCCGAGAGGCAGACCGAGACCACCCGCCGAACAACCACATCCACACACCACGGCGACCTCGACTCCCCCACCAACTCCGAGGATGACGAGGAAGACATCCACCAGCTACAGACAGAATGAGACCGGCGCAAGCAGCGGAGCCGCAAGTCGAGGTTCCAGTGCGCCGGGTGCAGCAGCGATCACCCACGGTGGGAATGCTGGTTCTTCGACGCAATATGCTGGCACTGCGACAAACGGGGCCACATCACCAAGGTGTGCCATTTTAAAAGGAACCACAGCCCCCGGCGCCGAGACAGCAGCCTGCGGAGACGAGACGGCACCCCCCCGAGGACCCGAGACCAAAACACCGAGAGCCAGTGGAGCCGGGAAGGAAGAAACAGGTGTTTCAACGAGGCCCGACAACGAGAAGAAACCCACCAGACAGTCGTTATCGGCCATTCATCCAACTGGGATGGCCGAAAGGTCTACGTGGAGGTGGCCATTGAAGACCGCCCATGCAAAATGGAGGTGGACTCCGGATCCTACCTATCCATGGTCGCATGGCGGGAAATCAAGCATTTGGTGCCAACCATACATTGGCGAGAACTGGAAAGCCAGAAACTCATCCTCAAGGACTACCAGGGGAACCGCATCCCCGTGGTAGGAATCGGACACTTCAAAGTCACATTTAAAGGGCGTACCGAGATACTCCCCCTAACCGTCATAGAGAAGGACCGCCCCAGCCTCTTGGGGCTGCAATGGTTCGCGCCGTTGGGAATAAAGGTGACCGGCACCAACCACATCACCGAGACGGACTGGGAGGAGCAGCTCGTGCGGGACTTCCAAGAGGTCTTCGACGGCAGCCTAGGCAAGTACCGAGGGGCCCCGATAACCTTCAGCCTAGACCCCACCATTGCCCCAATCCGACTCAAACCCCGGCGAGTACCCTTTGCACTCAGGCCCAAAATCGACGAGCAACTAAATAAGCTCATCGAACAGGGAGTACTTGAGCCAACAGACCATGCCAGGTGGGAGACCCCTATAGTCACCCCAGTAAAACCAGACGGGTCAGTGAGAATTTGCGGTGACTATAAGGCCACCCTCAACCGCGTGCTGCAACAGAGCGCTTACCCCGTCCCAGTGGTACAGCACCTTCTGCACTCACTGGGGGGAGGCAAAATTTTCACCAAACTTGACCTGGCACAAGCTTATCAGCAACTGCTGGTGGACGGGAAACTGCAGAAGCGCAAACCATAGTCACCCACCGCGGGGCATTCCGCTGCAAGAGGCTCCAGTTTGGAGTCAGCGTAGCCCTGGGGGTCTTCCAAAGTTTAATGGAGAGGCTGCTCCTGGGCATCAAAGGGGTAGTGCCATATTTTGACGACATGCTGGTGTCAGCGGCCGACCAAAAACAACTGGAAAGCCGCCTGAAGGAGGTGCTTCAAAGGTTCAAAGACGCAGGGCTAAAAGTCACGAAAGAGAAATGCCAGCTGCGCACAGAAAGAGTCGAGTTCCTAGGGTACCTCCTAGACCAGCACGGGATTCACCCAACAGAAAAAATAATCAGAGCCATCAAGGAAGCCCCCAGACCAAGAAATAAAACCGAATTGCAGGCGTTTCTGGGGTTGATTAACTTCTATAATGTTTTCCTGTCCCAAAAGGCAACCGCGGCAGAACCGTTGCATAGGCTGCTCGACAAGACAGCCACCTGAGCTGGGGAAGGTGAGAGGAAGACGCATTCAACCGAACAAAAGACCTGCTCACATCGGACGCTGTTCTCATCCAATACAGCAAGACACTACCCCTAACCGTAACGTGCGACGCGTCCCCTTTCGGCGTCAGGGCCATCCTCAGCCACACCCTCGCTGATGGAAAAGAAGCACCCATCACCTTCTTTTCAAGGACTCTCTCAAAACCGGAAAGGAATTACAGCCAGCTGGATAAGGAGGCCCTGGCAATCATCTCAGCTGTAAAGAAGTTCCACGGGTACCTTTACGGTAGGACTTTTTCCATCATCACAGACCACAAACCGCTGCTTGGAATCCTGGCGGGGGACAGGGCCACCCCGAACATCCTATCCCCGAGGATGACAAGGTGGTCCAAATTCCTCACCGCCTACAATTACCGACTAGACCATCGCCCCGGTAAGTCAATCCCGCATGCAGATGCATTGAGCCGCACACCGCTACCCGACCTGGACGCTGACCCAGCACCCACCATGTCCACCCTGAGCATAGAGACTTTACCCAACTGCCCCCTAACCGCGTCAGACATTGCCCTGGCAACAAATAAAGACAAACGTCTGGCGCGGGCTCTAAGATGGGTGGAGAAAGGGTGGCCGGAAAAAGACAATGATGAACAATCCAGAACCTTCCGGAGCCGCCAAACAGAACTCTTCACACAAAAGGGCTGTTTACTGTGGGGAGACAGAGTCATAATCCCGGAAAAACTACAGAAAAGAGTCTTGGACATGCTGCACGAAGGGCACCCTGGCATCGTTAGAACAAAAAACCTGGCCAGAAGTCATGCCTGGTGGCCAGGGATGGACAAGGAAATTGAAGCCTGGGTGGCATCGTGCAAGCAATGCCAAGAATCCAGAGCCCTCCCGCTGCCCCAATCCTGGAATGGGAAACCCCCAGAGGGCCATGGTCCAGAATTCACATAGATTTCGCGGGACCCACCAAAGGACACACGTTCCTGGTGACGGTAGATGCTTACTCCAACTGGCTGGAGGTAAGCAACATGAGAACAACCACCACAGAAGCCGTCATCAAGGAACTCAGCAAATTATTCGCAACCCATGGCCTCCCAGATGTCATCGTATCTGACAACAGCCCCCAGTTCACCGCGCTACCCTTCGAAAGATTCCTGGCAGAACAGGGGATTCAGCACGCGCTGACAGCACCGGCTCACCCGGCGGTGAATGGAAGGGCGGAAAAAATGGTCCAATTCACGAAAAAGACGATTCAAAAAATTGAAACCGGGGAAATACAAGACAAAATCAACAGGATGTTATTCATACAACATATAACCCCGAACACAACAATGAACAAGAGCCCGGCAGAGCTGCTGATAGGAAGAAAGCTGCGATCACCACTCGACCGCCTGCACCCCACATACAACCCAGAAAAACCCTCCGACTCCTCCAGCAAGCACCGGACGTTCACACCATGAGACGCGGTCTATGCAAAGAACTTCACAGGGGACCCACTCTAGATACCAGCAACGATAACCCAGGTAACGGGTCCCCGCTCGTACCGGCTACTAACAAATGACGGGCGAGCATGGAAACAACACATCGATCAGGTAAGATCGAGAAGCACCGCGGGAAATACAACCGACACGCAAGCACACAGAAACAGAGAACCAGGAACAGAGAGGGAACGCCAAAACACCAACCAAGAGGGGAGGGAAAACCCCAAAGAACAAAACAGACAACCCCATCAAAAAAGAAACCAGGAATACTCACCTACCGAAGCACCAGGGGATGACCCGCTCGAAGCCTCACCTGGAAGAAGCAGCCAAGCCAGCTCGACCAGCCCGGGAAGCCCGAGTGGGAGCAGCCAAGCCAGCTCGACCAGCCTGGGAAGCCCGAGCGGGAGCAGTGAAGCCAGCAACTCGACCAACCCAGGTAGCCCAGGAGGGAGCTGCGGCAAGAGGCCTGACTCACCCTTCCAGGAGGTTCCATCGACGAGGTGGAGAGCGACACAGACCCCGACCGAACTGGCCGGCAGCCAAGAGACAACTAACCTGCGCAGGTCCAGTAGGCAAGTACGGAGCCCCGCCTACTTACGGGACTACGTCACGTAGGACCGAACCAAGAGGGGAGGGGTGTTCTGTATGGACATTTGCATTCCTGGAATCCTGCACCCCTGATTGGACAAACGCACAGCAACCGGATTGGTCGAGTGCGCGGCACTGATTGGCCTTTCCGAAGTGACCGCGATCGGCCGAGCCGATCGCGGTCGCTTCGGAAAGGCTGTCATTGGCCGTGGCGCCCAGCACCAGTTCAATATAAGCCGCCGCACACCCAGCCGGCGGCAGATTTAAAACCTGAAATAAAAAGAGCTTAAACCCAGTCACTGCCTCGCGTCTTTTATGATCGTATCGGCCGATACGACAGAAACTCCTGTTCCATAATTGCCAGAATAGGATCATCAGGCAAAATGGGCACTTGGTTATGTCTTCAACCTGATTGTTGGATAGCGGGCAGAGTGAAGGCACAGGATACTCAGATCAGTTAAACTCTTTATTTTCTTCCATGCAGGACTGAGGAAACTGAGCCGTGGCTGTTCCTTTTACATGGGAGCTGTCCGTGGCTTCCACCAGTGACACCTGTTTGTTTTCCTGCTTCCGTGGTTCAACCAATCAAAAGTAAGTATGCAAAATACCTAACACTCCTCCCCACTGGTTTAGATACACCAATCCAGGATTCCCTAGTGCACATAATCCCGCAAATAGGTAGGGCTCTTATGGGTGCAACCTGACCTGTGCAGCTCAGTCGTCCTTGCGTTTGCAGACTGTTTGGATGGGTTTATTGTCTCTCTGAATTCTGTTGGAACCTCCTGGAAACTTCCTATGTGTGCAGCCATCTTGTTTCCACTAGAGGCCGCACTCTCGCTTCTCTCTCCAGTCTGTTCTTCCCTGGCTTTGCTGACCTGTCACTGGACTGTCAGTATCTGATTGTGCTCTCTGTTTGGGTTTGGTGTTAATTGTTGAGGGCTTTCCTCATTAGTTGTTAGGGCCTGGTCTATTGTTTGTGTTTTTGTGGGGGGGTTCCCTTTTCCCCTTGGGGGAGTCTGGCATTTCTGGTGTCCCCCTTGTCTGTCTCCCCCGGACTTGATCTATGTGTCTCCTCCAATTTCTGCCATCACTGGTCTCGACCCGGTAGGATTGGGGGCCTGTATTTGTGTTATTTTGGCTGGTATCCATAGTGGCTTGCCTACTAGAGTCCTGACATTCCTGACATACCCACCTGGAATGTTCAGCACCTACTGGACAAATCCAATGGGTTGTCAGTGTTGTATTGTGGGTGTAGTCTGTCTAATTGCAACCTTCCTCCCCATCAATAGTACAGTGGGACTTTTGTTAGTAGTCATGCTTGGTGTTATATGTTTTATGCTTAGCTTGTTTATCTTTGCCTGGGTGTCCCCTGGGCCCAATTTTGTTAGTGTCTGCTTCATCAGTCGAATCATCCTCTCCACTTGGCCATTCACAGAAGGGTGCCCCAGGGAGGATAGGGCATGTCTTATCCCGTGTGTTGCCAGGAACCCCTCAAATTGAATGGCTATGAACTATGGGCCATTATCTGATGCTATCACATCGGGCAACCCATGCATTGCAAATAGTCTTTTTAGGGTTCTAATAACTGTGTCGGTTGTGGTGGATTGCATGAGCATTACCTCCAACCATTTGGAGTATGCATCTACTACTACCAGGAATGTGCGTCCCTTCACTGGCCCCACAAAATCTATGTGCAACCTAGACCAGGGGCCCCATGGGGTTTCCCATTTGTGTGTGGGTGCAGTGGAGGGTGCTGGTTGGGACTCTTGGCAGGCTGTGCAAGGTACTTATGTCCTTATCCATCCCTGGCCACCATACATAACTCCTTGCCAACAATTTCATTTTAACAATCCCCAGGTGCCCTGTATGCAGCATTTCTAATACTTCTTCCCTTAGTTTCACCTGGTCTCCCCATAACAAACACCCTTTCAGACCTGACAGTTCAAGTTGACAGTTTTTGAATGGTTTGACTTTTTCTGCTGTTTCTGTCTCTGACCATCCCCTCCACACCCAGTTCAAAATCCACACCAGAGTTTTGTCCTTTGTGCTGGCTCTCGTAGTGTCTGCAGCTGTCAGTGGAGCAGTTTTGAAAATTTCTATGAGAAGTGTGGATGTGATGGTGCTGGATCCTCATCTACGTCTGGCAGGGAGCATCTGATGAGTATGTCAGCATGGCCTATGTTCTTTCTGGGTCGTAACTGTACGTTGCAAGGAATTCTGTCCATCTTGTCATTCTGGGTAACAGGATGTTTGGTATGGCCCAGTTTCCTGTGATTATTCCCAGCAGCAGTTTATGCTTTGTGACCAAGGTGAATTTTCTCTCATAGATGTATTCATGGAAATGTTTTATTCCTGTTACTGCAGCCAACACTTCTTTGTCGAGATGGCTATAATTTTGTTTTGTTTTGGACAGTGTTTTTGAGTAAAATGCTATGTGGGCTTCTCTCCCGTCTGGCAGCTTGTGGCTGATTATCGCACCTATGCTGAATGGTGATGTATCGCATGTCAGAATCAGTGGAAGTGTTTCACTGTATTGTATCAATATGCTGTCTGATATGAGGAGGATTTTGATGTCTTTGGATGCTGTTTCCTCCTTCTGCACCCATGTCCAGGCTGCTTTTTTGTCAAGCAGTCTGTGTAAAGGTTCTGCAATTGTTGCTTTCTGTGGTAAAAATATATTATAGAAAATAAGAAGTACCAAGAAAGCTTGTAAGTTGGTTTTATTTCTGGTGTGGGGGGTTTAATTGCTCTTAGTTTGCTTTTGGTGGGGTGTATGCCTGAGCTGTCTATTAGGTAACCTAAGAACTCCACCTTATTTGCTGCTAGTTGGCATTTCTCTTTTTTTACTTTAAGCCCCACCTCTTGGAAATGGCTTAGCATGGCCCTTAGGTGGTTTTTTAATTGGCCTTTGTCCTTGGCTGATATTAGGACATAATTGAAGTAGGGCACAACTCCTTCTAGTCCCTGCAGGAGGCATTCCATAAGGCTCTGGAATAGCCTGGGGGCTACACTGACCCCGAATTGTAAGCGTTTGCATTTGAATGCCTCCCTATGCATGACTATTGTTTGGGCTTCTGCTGTTTCTTCATCTATCGGTAATTGCTAATAGGCTTGGGTGAGGTCAAGCTTTGCAAAGATTTTTCCCTGCCCCAGGGAATGTAAGAGGTGTTGTACCACCAGGACAGGGTATGCGCTTTGTTGTAGAGTGCAGTTCAGGATGGCCTTATAGTCAGCACAGATGCGTACTGACCCATCTGGCTTAATGGGTGTTGAGGTCTCCCATTCTGCATGGTTGGTTGGTTCCAGGATCCCCTGGGTGATGAGCTTGTCTAACTGCTCATCGATCCTTGGCCATAGGGAAAAAGCCCCCATCCAGATAAAGCCAATGTTGCGGTCTAAGTTAAATGAAATGGGGGTCCCCGAGTACTTGCCTAATTGTCTGTCAAACAAGTCCCAGAACTCTTCCATCCGGCTATCTTCCCACTTGGTCTTGGTGATGCTGTTTATTCCGGTGACCTCAATTTCCATGGGCTGGAACCATTCTAATCCCAGCAGGCTCAGTCTGTCCCGGTCTACTATAGTTAGTAGTAGATAGCCTGAGAACTTTTTGCATTGTATCTGGAACTTGCTGGTCCCAGCTACAGGGATTCTAATCCCCTGGTAATCTTTAGGGTTAGTCTCTGTTGTTTGAGTTTGTCTTTTGTTATGCCGGGGCTTAATTTCTTGATAGTGTTCCAGGAGACCATCGACAGGTATGATCTGGAATCTACTTCCATCTGACATGGTCTTCCCTCTATCTGCACTTGTACCTTTCATGCATTTGTTATGCTGGAATGGCCCATGGTCACTGTTTGGTGCATCTCACCTCTCTCAGTGGTCAGCTCATCACTTCTCTAGCTCCAGCCGAAGTTGCTTTGCCTGTTTCCTGGTTGGCTTGCTCTGGTTCGTGGTGGTGAACCTTGTCTCTGTCGTCGGCTGCTTGACTGGGCTGCCCTGCAGGCTTTTGTGATATGCCTTTCCGGTCACATCTCTGGCAGATTGCGTCTCGGAAATGGCATTCTGACCATGGGTGGTTTGCTTCGCACCTGGCACATTCTTTCTTCCCTTGTTTTGGTTCTTTGGGACTCATTCTGTTCATAGTTGGTGGATTTCTTCATCTTCATCCAGGTTGGAATCCAATTCAATGTCCTCATGGTATATGGCGGCCATCTCTCTTTATGGGGGTGGCTTATTCATCTTCTTCATTGCTGCCGACTGTTGGGAAGCTTCCATGGCAGAAACTTCTTCCAGGGCCTCCTTGAACGTTATTTTTGGTTTTTCCAACAGTTGGCTCTGGAGATTCAGGTCTCTGAGTCCTAGGACCAGGCAATCCCTCATTGCCTCATCCACATTGAGGAATTCGCAGGTGGCAGAGATCTCTCACAGGGTTGCTACAAAATTGCTGATGGTTTCTCCCTCCTTCTGGTCCCACCAGTAGAATTCGTGCTGCCTCACTAGACATGATGCTTGGGACATGTAATGGTGCCTCAGGATCCGCTCCAGGTCAGGCCAGGCCATTGTCTTCAGTTCATTGGATGATGATAATGCCTTGACCATTTTGAATACCACGGGTCCACAGTGTGTGAGGAAGACAGCCCTCTTTCTCTGTTCTGAGATGTTGAGGCGATTGTTGCCTTCCATAAATATGTGGAAGCGGTCTATGTAGGACTCCCAGTCTTCCGTGGATGGGTCAAAGGGCACTGGAGGGATGTTGGATCCCGACATCATTCTGGTTGCTGTTTCATGGGAAATGGCTGCTGATGCCATGTGGTTGTTGGTTGATCTGGTCCTTTGTTGCTTCAGAATCCCACCTTCATCACCAGTGTTGGATTGCAGGCAGAGTGAAGATGCAGGACACTCAAATCAGTTAAACTCTTTATTTTCTTCCATGCAGGACTGAGGAAATTGAGCCACGGCTGCTCTTTTTACATGGGAGCTGTCTACGGCTTCAGCCAGTGGTTCCTGTTTGTTTTTCTGCTTCTGTGGCTCAACCAATCACAGGTAAGTATGCAAATACCTAACACTGATGATCAGGTAGGAGTCATGAGTTCAGGAGATCTCTAGGTCATTGCTTCTATTCCTCCAGAAAGAAAAAATTCCATTCACAACTGACGCTTGAGAAATAAAATCCAGGTTTTTTTTCCGTAAACAGTACCCTTGTGATTCTTAGATTTATTCTCAGCATTTTTCTTCCCTTTCAGTAACTCATAGTTGTCAAACTATGTTTAATTCAACTGCATATATTTGGGGGTCCAAAGGTAACCATCTTAGCACAGGAAATAAGCTCTTAGGAAGCTCTAACTGGTGCAGATGTGCATGGTACTTTTTCTGGGAATATTTTTCAGTTTGTTTCTGAAGTAAACCACATCCTAGTAGATATCAATTTCACCAAAAGCAATATGACAGTTGGACTGCTTCAGTTTTGCACTTGTATCCCATTAATTTATTTGTCTTTCTTGTAGAAAAATCCCTAGAGTTATATCAGGAGTTACTTGATTTTAATCTTTCATAGATTCAACTGAGAGACACTGGCCAAGGAAATTCAGTTGATTAGTAGTTTAAATCCAATTCCCATAGCATGAAGAAACATCTATTCTGAATATTTAGTTTATCAGTAATCTTTCTTTTTATAGGATATGCCCCTTCATCTTACTTTATGTTTCTCTCTATACAATGAATTATCCTTTGTCTTCAACTATGTATGTATATTTCCACAAGCTTCATGTGTATGTATAATTATTTCATGAAAAAAGTATTTTGCTGATAATGCAAATTCCTGCTGGAATATTCCTTCTGAGTAGAACTGTATAACATGTGAAATAATCCTGAGAGATCAATATCACAAATGGAAAACAGAAGCAGGACCTGGATATTTTAAATCTATGTAAATACAAGTATAAATCATTCTTTTAATTTCATGTCAGTGATTTAGTAGACATCAATTATAGTCAACTTAAGTTTATCTGAGTAGCGTTTCTACAATTTATTAGGGATCTACAGTATGTGGGATGCACATAAAGTCCAAATTCTAACTGAATTCCATTTCAGATTTCTACTAGGAGACTTCCTAAGGGATTTGGAGTATAATAAAATAACAGAGGAAAGCTCCATACCATGACTACTTCCTGTCACCAATCCTTTTAAAGCATTTATGATACTGATCATCCTCAAAATGCTAAGTAACACTATCTGCCTCTAAAATGTTACAGGGTTACAGAAATAAACAAAGAAACAAATCTGTACTCCTTTTTCACACTAAAAATGAAACTAATTATTCCATCAATTTGCCCTAGTCATGTGCAAAATGTAACCATCTCATTTCATCTCAATTCATTTCATTTCATCTCATCTCATCGCACTTCATCTCACATTTCATCATAACTTCAAAAAAGGCAACTATGATCTCATAGATGCTGACCTATCATCTCTTGATTGGCACATTCTGTTCTCTAGCTGTAATACTACAGATGACCATTATAATGCATTCTTGTTTGAACTTGAAAGAGTAATTAAACTATATGTACCATTAGTTAACCCCCCAAAACAAAACAAAAAAACCCAAATTACCCATAACAATAAGGAAACTTCAATTAAAAAAAAGATTGCTATGGCAAAAAAACAAAACTAGCTATATAGCAAACTTTAAAAACCAATATAACACCTTATGTTGACAGATAAAAGCAGAATGCACTCTTTTCTTTTTTTGAACAAATTTTATTGATTTTCCAAAACAATACACAGACAAACAAAACATAAAATATAATGACATAGGATTTTTTTTTTCTTAAAAAGCCAATACAACAACTTATTTAAAGACAGAATTATTCCAAGTTATCTCATTTCCAAACAAGCACAATTTGATATATATATTTACCTTATCTGTTCATCTTCATATCTTATCCCAAACTTCTCTTTATTACTTCTTTTCCTTCTATTTATTCAAATTATATCTCTTTAACTTTAGATTGTATACATTTTTTATATCCATCTGTCTTATACATTTTCATTATTCTCTTCCAATAAAAAACAAAAAAAAACAAACAAGACATAAAACATAAAAACATAAACATCTTTCCTGAAAGTTGCTTGATCCCGGGTTAAAACTCATCATACAGACACCTCTTCAAAAATCATGTTCCTTTTATAAATCATTATTAATCATTAATCTTATTACTGTTTTCCATTTTCTATATAGCTTCTTCCTTTTTTTAACTCTCTTAATCTTATTCTACTCGTCTCAGTTCAAGTCATAATACTTAACATTCTTTGTCTGTTCTCAACTATCCATTCATTTTTTCTCTTTAAACAAAACCTCTCCTGTACACTAATTAGAGTATGACGCCTTTAACTCTTTCCCCTAACCTGATAATACTTAATATCACACATAACTTGTATTGGGATTCTGTTTAGCACATCCTAAAGTCACACAATATATTATATAAAGAGAAAAAGAAAAATTTTAATCGTACCTATTAATACTTATTTATATATTTATATCTTGAACATTTTATTCTATAAATGCCTATAATAGCACAATCTTATGTACCTTACAGAATCCCTTTTTCAATTAAATTTACCCATTGTCTATAAATAAATTTTGTTTCTTCAAATCTTGCTTCCCATCATTGAGACTTCTCACCCCCTCCTTTCTCCCTTGCTTCTTCTTTTCCTTACCCTGTTCACCCCTTTGTCTTTCCACCTCCCTTTCCTTCTTGTGCTTTCCCCCTTCCTGTTGTTTCCTAATCTTATATCCACCCTTCAACTCATTTTTATCTTTTTGGTTGTTTTTTTAAGTTTTAAAATCCCTTTTTCCTTTTCCTCTTCCTCCTTCTTCTCCCCCAATAGGGTCACATGTTCATCAAAAATGGTTCCTTCTTTGTCCCAATTATCCTGCTGCGCAATCGATTCTCCATAGGAATGCACCGCCATTTCTAGAGATTGAAAAAGAATGTCCAAGGTATCTTTCCAGTCTTGTTCTTCCTTTTTATATTTTAGATATTCAGTTTTAAATTCATCCAAAAGTGGTGCCATTATGAAGAGGAAAATTTTTTCCCAAAACAACCACCCGAGTGTTTTTAAACAAAGAAAAAAAAGTTTCCCAAAAGATGCAAAGTCACCAAACAATCCAGATAAACTATTTCATTTAGCACTTTTTCCCTTCTTCCATTTCTTTTTCTGGGGTTGCTATTAAATCACAAAATTCCAATTATAATATGTCTTTTGAAGTCTTATTAATGTTCAAATGGCTCTTTAAAATTCTAGGCAGTCTGCTCCTTATTTTCAATTTCAATTTTTTTTCCTCTCCCTCCCCACTCACAGCAGAAAAAAAATTTTTTCTTTAAATATTTAGAAATCCATATCCCTTTGGCATTAGCACAGTCTTTAGCATTTAGAATACCTTCAATGCGGGTTTCCGATTTCTCTCAAAGCTGTTCCGTTTGGAAGGAGAGTGAAAAGAAAAAAAAGTTTTCCCTTTGATATCCATTCGCTGCTTACTTAGTCTGGGAACAATGTGTCTTTAGTAGGTGTTAAATACCAGGATACTTTCACTGTTCCTTTGTCCCGGTCAGCAAAATCAGTTTCATTTCTTCACAAACCCCTCCAGCACATTTCTTTCCCTGGCTGGGCTCTTCTAAATGGCGGCCATAAAAGATCACCGTTCAGTTGCCGTCGGAGAGGGAGATTTAGCCGGCTAGGGAAGAGAGATGCGATGTCTCTCGTCCCTGCCAGAACCCCCCAGTCTTCACCACCTTCTACAAAGGTGGCTTAGCCCTGAAGCCAAATGGCTCGAGGCACTCAGGCAGTGAACACAGGCAGAAACCGTGCAGAGCCACGGAATCCTGCCTGCACTGAAGAACCACAAGCCGGAAGACCCAGAATGCACTCTTAATACCTACTATGAAATATTTAAATCACTATCAAAATGTATTAGAGAAAAATATGATTGGTTTCACTATAAAACATGTTGTGATGTTTATTTGTACGACTTTTTACCTTTTATTTTTGTACATTTGTATATTTTAATTCTTTGTATTTAATAAAGTTTTTTAAAATTAAAAAAAAAAGCAGAATGCACAAATTACCACTGCAAGCAAGAGGAAAACCTCCTACATACAAAATCCACCTGTGCTTTCTACAATTTTGTAAACACCAAACTTAAAGACTCAAGAACCATCCCACCCCTAAAAGGACTAAATAGGAGAGACTACAATGATGAGGCCATTAAGGCCAATCTCTTCAACACATTCTTCAGTTCAGTCTTTGTAAACAGCAATAGTTCATGCCCCACATTTCCTAGTCCTACCTCAACTAATTGTAATGACCTACTACATATTGACTTTACAGAAGATAATGTAGAAAAGGCACTACGTAATCTAAAACCATCCCTATCTACTGGCCCCGATGGATTATGTGCATACTTCTTTAAAAAAGCTCTCCTCTGCTATAGCAGAACCCCTAAGCATTATATATGAGATATCAGTCCCAACCAGCTCCTAACCGGACCTATGATCCTTAGCTATGGTCATCCCTATCTTCAAAAAAGGTGACCCCAGCCTGGTTGAAAACTACAGACCAATCTCATTGTGTTGTGTAATGTGCAAATTCACAGAATCAATCATTACCCAATTCACCACCCTTCACTTAGAGTCAAACAACCTACTCTCCAAAAAACAATTTGGTTTCAGGAACAAATTGTCCTGCAATCTTCAACCCCTACACTGAAAAAACATATTACCCTACTTGACCAGGGTAAAGCTATAGATGCAATTTACATAGACTTCTGAAAAGCCTTTGATTCAGTGCTACATGACAAACTACTGTTAAAACTAAACTCTTACGGCATTTCCAGATCCCTCCATAAGTGGATTACTGCGTTCCTGTCAAACAGGCAAAAAATTAGTAAAAATAGGGAGCGCTATATCAAACCCTGCTCCAGTTAATAGTGGTGTTCCCCAAGGACCCACACTCTATATAAATGACCTTTGCGATCACCTTATAAGCAACTGCGTCCTCTTTGCAGATGATATAAAACTATTCAACACCACCGACAATGCTACTGTCCTTCAAAGAGACCTTGATTATGTGTCTGAATGGTCAAACAATTGGCAACTCCAAATCTAGACCAACAAAGTTCTGTCCTACACATTGGTAAAAAAAAAAATCAATACACCAAATACAAGCTAGGCAGATATGACCTTGTTGATGATTCTCACTCTGTCAAGGAACTTGGAGTTCTCATATCAAATGACCTAAGCGCCAGAGCTCACTGTAACAGCATTGCCAAAAAGGCATTAAGAATTGTAAATCTCATCTTACAAAGCTTCTCCTCTGGAAATATCAAATTGCTAACTAGAGCATACAAAACTTTTGCCAGACCAATACTCGAATACAGCTTATCAGTCTGGAATCTACACTGCATATCGGACATTAATACAACTGAGCGATTCCAGAAGTATTTCACCAGAAGAGTACTACACTCCTCTGCTCTCAACAGAATACCCTATATCACCAGGCTTGAGATTTTGGGCTTGGATAACCTTGAACTACACCGCCTACGGTTAGACTTAAGTGTAGCACACAAAATTATCTGCTACAATGTCCTACCAGTCAATGATTACTTCAGCTTCAACCACAACAATACAAGAGCACACAACAGATACAAACTCAATGTAAACTGCTTCAAACTTGATTGCAGAAAGTACGACTTCAGCAACAGAGTGGTCAATGCCTGGAATGCACTACCTGACTCTGTTGTTACATTCTCTAAACCCCACTCCTTTAATCTCAAACTAACCACTATTGACCTCACCCCATTCCTAAGTGGTCTATAAGGGGTGTGCATAAGTGCACCATTGTGCCTACTGTCCCTGTCTTATTGTCCCTGTTTATTTGTACCTATTTCCTGTATTCTTACTCATGTTTATACTTATACCTATTATCTTGTAAGCAATTGACAAATCAAATAAATAAATAAATATTGGGGTAGTTCCTATGAGAAGGAATTGCAAGAGCATTAAAACAAATTTTGAGAGAATGGAAAGCTGCTTCATGTCCAAGAACTAGATAGTAGGAATGAAGAAGTTTCTCCATATAGGAATATGGACAATGTTCAATTTCCCTAAAGTGGTAGTTTCAAAGAACCGACTAGATTTATTCCACTTGAGTTAGAAGCCATTCAGCTGTACACAAAAATTATGGAGTGAGTATGGAACAGCTTGTGCAATAATGCAAGGACCCTGTGTGGAAGTGTTCATAGATTTGCATAGAAGACATTGTTTTATTTATTCTATAAATATTACAGGGTAGGAAAAGAAAAGACAAAGAGGATTGACTAGATCTATCTCATAATTACAGCAAGCAATTCATAAGGGGTCTCCAGTCTCAGTGGTTTGAGACCCATCCCTTTGTCTATGACAAACATTTCAAAAAATATTTTGAGTATTAGGTTAATTCTCAATGACTATAGAAAATTATTAGAAAGTTTCATTAATCTTTATTAATATCATTAGAAGAACAGTCACTAACTTAAAATATTTGCTTAAACATTAGCTTTTCCAGCAATTCATTTTATTTGGTCACTACCATTGTCATATCAATGTTGAAAACACTCTTTCTTCAGGTTAAGAATTTTAAATTAACCTACAACCAACAATTTTTAAGGCCCAGAAATCTTTTGCAGCAGTTTGTAACATAATCCTTTTCACTCTGATGCAAGTACTTGTTATCTTTTATCATGTCCATCTTTCCATTCATTTAATTGGGACATTAATCTCTATCTTTTTGTAAAATATCCATACTTTTCCTCCCCAAGCAGTTCTGTTTTGAATTGTTAATCTTTGGGGTTTTTTTTTTCTCCTGTCTCTGTTTTTCCCAGGTATCTAAATACTGTGATACTATCAAAAATGTGATTTCACATTCAATCACATCCACAGATTGACAATTGTTCCATTATGCTTAAAATATAATCTTATGCTTAAAAATATAATCTTATATAATCTAAATAAGAAACTCCATGATTACCTAGTTCTCTAGGTATTTTTATCTTACTTTCTAATCTATGAGTCAAGTTTATGTTGTAGAATAAATTTTATAAATATTGTACATTTACTTTTCACCCCAGATGTGTTTCTTCCATGAATAATAGTTTCCCTTTCTATGGATGATTGTGTGCCTGCGCACTGATATGTTCATGAGAAAGTAGAGATGAGATACTGTAATAACATTAAACTTGAGGTCATTGGCACATTTGCAGGCATTATTTCTCTCTTCATGATTTGTTTTATAAAAACCAGAGTGAAATGAGTCATAATTAAGAGGATTCATTGAACTTTCTCATTATATATATCAGTACAAGTCTTGGGGAATTTCAGACCGTTTAACCCAATACTGTGGGCAGTATAACTTATGTACATCATTTGTTCTTCTGCTGCTTGGTCAAAGACACATTGTTAAAAAAGAACAATGTACCCATTTTGTTTCACAAATGAAATTAATTGGCAAATAACTGTAATAGACATACAGCTTTAGGCTCACAGGAGAAATGCACAGATGTGTTCACCAAAAGGTCCTTTTAAATAGTTGCAGCTATGCATAATACTGTGGGAAAAACTGAGGGCTCTATTGTACATTTAGTAAAGCTCATCTTACTAGAATATACAAAGTCTGCAGGGAGAATTCCCAATTTAATAGTTCTTGTTTCTCAGTACAGAGGTGTGGACCTAGGGAATGTTGGCAACTAACGTCACATTGGTATGGAGTTCCTTTAAATTCCATGTGGCTGCTTTCAAATTAATCCAATTTAATGAGAAAACATGTGAGATGTTTTATAGTGTTTCTTAGTTTTCATTCCAGTGCTAAGACTGGCATTGAAAATCAACTTTACTCATCTTATCTCAGTGTCTATGGAGATTCTCAGTCATCCAGATCATGGTTGTCCCAAAAGTGCTTTTTCAAAAGACAGCTGGACTTTCTTTGTTTTGCTTGAAGATGTTTTGTTTTTCATCCAAGAACTGAAGAAGCTTCTTGAATGAGCAACAAAAAGTCTTCAAGGAAAAAGAAAGTCCAGTTGCCTTTTGAAAAAGCATATTTGGGATATTCATCTTATCTACTTCTATTTTCTTATTGACTGATTAATTATTGATTGAAGTGATTTCCCCCCCATTCTTTACTGTCTAGCGGTACTGTATAGCAGCCATTTTATTCCAGGTCTCTTCTAGGTCAGGTATTTCTGAAATTTCTCTCCAAAAATCTTCCTTTATGCTTATAGTTTGTGATATTCATCTCCCATTATTTTCCTCCAGGTATTCAAGGTAAAATATATGGATGCCTCTCATATTTTCTTTTCCTTTGAAATAGATTCCTCAATCCTTTGAGGCATGTTAGAGTGAAAATTAAGGACCAGTCCAAAATCATCTAATGACCTGCATAATAGAAAAGCATTGGGAACCCAGAATTTTCCAAATCTATTTTGACACTGTAACTCAGGCTAAGGAATTTGGACTGTAACTTTCCACTATCTCTTGCCATTTGCTATGCAGCCTAAAACTTCCAGATGACCATTCCTACTCCTGCATGGTCTATTATTACATCAGGGCTGTTAAACTCTCAGCCCATGGGCTGGATGTGTCATGGACTGACCATGCCCACGCCCAGTTTATTGAAGAAGGAAAAAGTCCCGATACATCATGCGACACTGCTGTAATGACGTGAGTTTGACACCCCTGTACTACATTGTTTCTATCAAAATTTTTAATAGCTAAACTTATGATGGTGGAATCTAGAGTTACAAAGTACATGTTGTATATTCACCTGAACCCTTTCTCATGCCATGTTTTAGATTTTCAAAATAAAGGAACATGGCACATTGAACTCCAGACAAAGAAAAATTGCTATGAATATATTTGTGAATTATGCCAAAATCTTTGCAGTCAGGGTAGAATTTCTTATATTCTCCTTTCAGTTTAAACACAAAAATGATTCAGATAAATCCTTCTGATGATAATGGTAAAATGATATTTGTTGAAGCCTCTTTTTTATTTGTGTACTTGGTTCAATATTTCGGTTCACTGCTTATATTTATTCTTATGGATAGTTCTAAAGCAGGCCCAGAAGTTATGCTAACTGAACTAAATTTAACACAAAGAGAATATATTAAATCCCCAGACAGAATGAAAAATCTGCTATTAGTAATAATTTACCTACTTCAACTCTTACTCTCTCTATACTTTGACAAGTATATCATTTAGAATTAACAATAATTAATCCAAAAATTAAGATGAAGTTTCTAATGAACAAATCAGAGCCAGCTTTGCAAACAAAAAAATCTTCCTAGTGAAACAATTTCCTACAATTGTTAAATAGCCTTTCTAATTATAAATCTGCTTTTGTGCTATTAACATGACAGCAAGGTACTTTTACTGAATGTGTCAATTTTTTCCCAAAATAGTTAAAGTATTAGATTCAGAGGTGGTATTCAGCCAGTTTGGACTGTTTCTGGCATGGTAGTGAAAATTTTGACTGGTTTGGAGAAGCAACAAATACCACCTCTGGCTGGCCTTGCCCACCCAGTCTTATCTCTCCTATATTCTGTTGTTTATTAGCTCAGCTGATTTGCGTGGCAGAGTGGATTGCCATGACTCAGCTGAGCTAAAAATCAGCACAGCTCATCAGCATTGATACAGAAGGTGATCTTTGAGCCCTGCACACGTGCACGAGGCACGCTCTCCAAATCGGTAGGAAAAGTTTTTGAAACCTACCACTGGTAAAATTTCACCTCTTTCTTCATCAATAACCAGCAAGATTGATCAGAAAATGTTGCAAGGGCACCACACAAGGTCCTTCCATTTAGATCATTATCAGGCAACAGTAAGCAAAGGTTCCTGTTTCTAAAAGCATAGCTGCCTTCTATCATCAACTCCCTTAAACACTTATCTCCTCATCACCATCTTATATTTAATTTCATGGATTTAGTGGAGATGGCATTGGAGCACAGGAATGGGGCAGTAATATTCTCCTGCCATGTACATATACACCAATTTTAGTAGTGGAATGCCTAATATTAAATCCAATGGATTGCAACATGTCTCTTCTGGCATGATACTATTTGGATATAATCTCTGAATTTTTTAAAAAAATCATAATATGTGTTATGTCTTGTGGCACATTTGTTTATGGGGCGATCAGATTCCAGCAAATAATTGATGGCAATATCTTCTAATTGCAGATAGCATTTCAAGTGTACAACTGTAGAAAAATAAATAAATGGATTTGAAGTATGCATCAGGCTCTAAATAATTTTAGCCAAGTTCATGGTTGCTAGTATAACCCAAATTCCAGAACTATGCAAGATTCCATGCCACCAAGGGACAGGGAAGTAGAAAAGTAATCCTCAGGTATTCCATTGCCAATCCAGTGACAGCATCTAGAAGCTCAAGCAAGAAAGTTGCTGTGCAGCAAGGATGCTGATACAAACAGCAACAACTCCAACTAAATTCCACAGCCCAAGTTTAATCAAAGGTGCTCAAACCAAATTATCTGTGCCACAGATTCTTTGACAGCCATACTCCCATCCCCCTGCCTTGGACTCACAACTGATACCACCCAAGTGGACAGATTTTCAAGAGGGCAACTGCTTCCTTTGGGTTCACTAGGTCTTTGTTATACATACCAAATCAGCTGGTTTATCCCCAATCTAGTTACAAATGTTGGTGCTATTACAAACTGACCAGGCATTTATTGGCAGTAGTTGGGAGTCCAGGCCCACTGAGGATTTTATGAAACTTGATGGCTGGAGGTGGGACAGAGCTAAGCCACGTAACATTGGTGAAAATGTAGCTGAAGTTCTATGACTGGAAGTAACCTCCCCTTGCCTTCTCCCTGGGCTGAAAGAGAGTGACTGGTTCAAAGTCAACCAGGTGGCTTTGTAGGTAAGGCAGCATAGAAATCATATGGGTTTCGAGCCTGGTGCCTTATTTCATTTCATTACTTTCAGGCCACCCAACTTCCAAACAACACTGGTCTTTGTACAACTGGTCTTTGTACAAACAAGTGCTGATTTTCTGCATTCCTCATGGTCACTTTTAACTTTGGCTGACTGTTACCATCTAATAATCTATCAGCAGGGGACCAATGATTATAAAACCATAGGAACTCCCACATTATTTCCTTTGATGAAGGACCACAAAGACATGACAAAACAGAGTAATAACTGTTCAAAAAATACAAGTGCCTCTTATGTCAGGGTTAACTGTGTCCTGGTTTGGGATAAACAGCTACGTAAATAAATAAATCCAATATCTCCTCTCATTAAGTTCTATTTATATCATGAATTAGTGCTTGTAACACTCCATGTACCTTTGATTTAGAAGATATAAATCTAGAATGCTAAGCATGATTATAGTTCATTGTTGCTTAGCCCAGCAAATGAAAAGAAACCTTGCTGACCTCTATGCAACAGGTAGCAATTAGGAAAATACAAAGCATAGCGTCTATCACATACTTTAATTTTCTCATCTAGAAATAGGTTTGATGCTCTCTATTTTCTGAAATGATACTCAGACATACTATCATTTCTAAACTTTTCAACCACATCAGCATGCTAAGATATTCAGTTTTGAGAAAGCTGCAAATACCAATTAATATGTTTATGCATTAGGTTGCTGCTGCTTCAATTCAGAGCAATTGTTCCAGTGCACTGATTAAAAACGCCATGTGTAGAAGCTACCAATTTTTATTTTTAATGCTTCTAATTCAAAAGGAGAATTGCTTGAAAGGGAATCTTTCCTCATTCTTTCATCAGAGAAAAAATATCCTAAATTATGTTGTATTTGTTGGGTATCCAACTTAATATTTTATTTATTTAAAACATTTATATTGCTGCCCACCTTATACCCAACTCTAAGTGACCTACTATTTACAAATTACCTACTAATGGTAATTTGTATTACCATTTTCCATTCTGAATTATACATTCAAGTTCTTTTATTTGTTTTTATATCAGATTTATTTCTTTAAAATAAATAAGCACATTTAAAAACAGAGAATTATTGAAATCTGCTCAGAGAATGTAACAATCTAATGTGGAATTAAGAAACACAAACCACTTCTATTTCCTGTCAATTTAAAGTCTCAATTATCCAGGTCATGTTTGTCCCTAAGGTGCTTTCCAAAAGGCACCTGAATTTTCTTTGTTTTTTCCTTTGAAAACATTTTGCCTCTCATTCTGGTCAGAATGTTTCAAAACCCAAGAAGGTTCTTGGATGAGAAGCAAATCATTTTCAAAGAAAAAAAAAACAGCAACCTCTGTTGCCTTTTGGAAAAGCACCTTTGGGGGACACTTCTATTCCCCTATCTCCTGCATTTCTATGACATACTTTCAGCTGTGTCTCTCATGTCAAAATCTGTAATGACTAAGTTTCTATTGTAGAGTTTGGATTTTATTCCATTCATCCTTTGTGAATGGTCATTTTCTCCATGGGGCTATGCTATCATGAAAAATACTTGTGGCAATACATAATTACCTCCGAGTGAAATAACTCTTGTACAGGGAAAACATATAATAGAACTGATTTTATGGATTTCTATTGAATATTTAATTCAGGATCTTCGACAAAACTGGCCAGGTTTCAAATCCTGAACCTATAATCAGGATAGCAAAGGTACACATACACATCTCAATAATATTTCCTGCATCAGAACATCAGTCTCAAGCAAATCATTTTTCCAGGTAGTCTAACTTTTTTCCATAAGATCTGCAGTGGAAAAGTAGGAGACAGAACACCTGAAATCTGGCTTACACACATTATTATTAAATACAGGAAAGCAGCTTGAACAATAATATCTGGTGGAACTCATTTCCTGACTGCAATCAGCTATGTGCATATGCAGCTATTGGGTAGAATTAACTTTTTGAATGTCATCCCAAGCTTTTGCAAAGACAAATCTGAAAATTAATAGTTTCTGCAACATGATTACAGTGGAATGGAGGTTCAAAGATTGTTTTCGTAGTTACTACTCACCCAGTGACTGTTAATTGATTCTCAGTCTGTAGATGATGATGAAATGGACAGATGGTTCAAGTAACATATGGCTAACCTGTTTGCTAGCAACAACTTTACTTCCTGATGAGTAATCTTCTGGGTTTTATAATTAGCAGAAAGATAAAAAGGAATGGATGAAGGAAAAAAATCCAAAAATTGGTAAGAATGTACTACTTATTTATTCTTTAACACCCTTTTTTTCTCAGACAATTGTTCTCTTTCTTTTTCTTACTAAATATCATGGTTTGGGGTTGCTGTTGTTGTTTTTGCCTGCTGGGTATATGCAGGTCTGATTTTGGATTTTCAGCAAATTGTTGAGAAATTTGTTGATGTGAGTAAGAATATTTAGGACACATTTTGTTATTGTTTTAGGATTAGAATATACTAAAATGAGTAGTCTTGTAATATATATTTTTTTCATGAAGTAGAAGATTGTCTGTTGAGAGTAAAGAAAGTTTATCAGAATAAGCTAAAATGGATATGTATAATTGTTCCCATTTTGTTCTGGGGAAGTGAGAGTAAATTGTGTCAGAAGACATATATAGATAAGCCAAATGACATGGGAACAGACTACCCAAGAGTCCTTTTAATGTGTGGTAAAACAAGAAGAGATGGGGGATATAGTTATGGATAATTGGATGCTGAATGAATGTTATGTTAATATAGAAGTGAGCGAATAGTGCAAAAATGTAATTTGACATGGTTTGACAGTATGAGAATAAATGAGAATTTATTTGCAAAACAAATCTGTAAAGGAGAATGACTAGTTTGAGTGGAAGAGAGCTATCAAGAAAATAAAACTTTTCTCCAAAAGAGAAGGGTAAAAACATTAAAAGGCAAAATGCCATGTATAACATGGTATGTGGTTTTTAGGGAAAGCAAAATTTTCAAGGATATAAATGTATTTGATGTGAAGTAAAAACTAGATTTAGTTACATTTTCTTGTTCTTAATCCTTTCCTTCAATCTGCATAACACTGTTCCCTTGAAAGATATTTTCTAGAGATGAAAGTACATATTTTTAATATTATTAACATTCTATTTTTCAGCCTATATTAAAAGAATATTAAATAGTGCCAATTTATATTCCACTGAGGAGTAAGCCTTACTGAAATCTTCAAACACCAACTTTTAAGTTATGTTCATTTAAAAATTGCATTAAAAGTATAAATACTTAGAACATTTTATGTTCCTCAAAGGTTCTGTAAATTGTAAAGGTAAATATATATGTACACACACACACACACACACACACACACACACGTATGTATATATGTATGTTATTCAGCTTTGTTCGGGTATTTTCCCACGTCATTATAGTTGTGCTTTTAAAGTTGTAGCAACGTTTCGGCAGAATCTCATCTGCCATCATCAGGCAGTATTGTGTATTGTGTTCATCTGTGAGTCAGACTTTTACAGTTGTTTCAGTTTTAAATTTGGGGCTAGCCTACTGCTGTGCCAGAATGTTTTTTTCTTCATCCTGATTGGTTGGGAGCCTTGGTCTGTGTTTATTGGTCTTGGAGTTTGCTGTGTTCTGCTTGATTGGTGTTTCTAATATCTTCTGTCTGTTTTGTGGCTTTTTTTGTGTCTTGATTGGCTGGCAACATTGTGTTTCTGTATTGGAGGCTTTTAGTGCAGCTTGGCTCTGAGTAAATGGACGGCTGTCATTTGTTAGGAAGCTAGGTTTCATCTGGGTGCCTGGTTGGGGTGTGTTTGAGCTGGAGGTATCAGGGGGGATCTGTTTGTGCCCAAGTGTTTGCCTGGCTTGTGGTGTGGAGATTTTTTTGTTTGTGAGTGCAGGCTTCCAAATGATTGACAGTCTGGTGGAATCATCTCTTCTATTCATGCTTTCTGGTCTTTTTTCAATCTCTATGGCTTCTCTGATAATTCTGTGGCCGGGGTTTTCTATAGTGGCTAGGGTTTTGGTGCCATTGAAGTTGATGCTAGGACCTGTGGCTTTCATGTGTTGGACTAGTGAGGAAGTGTGTTCCAGCTTTTTGACTGCACTTTTGTGTTCATCCAGGCAGGTACTTATTCTTCTATTGGTCTGTCCAATGTATATGGCCCAGCATGATGCACAGGAGACTTTGTATATGCTTGGTTTTCCAGGTCAATTTTATCTTTGAGGTTTCTAAGGATGGTTGCTATTTTTCTGTCTGTTTTGAAGGCAGTCTTGATGTGATGCCTGTGTAGTATCTTACTGATTTTGTCTGTAGTACCTCTTATGTAGGGCAGGACAGCTGTTCCATAGGTCTGTTCATCTTCTAGGTCTCCATTATATCTCAGTGTGTTTTTGTGGATCAAGCCGGTGATTTTCCTTTTGTGGAAGCCGTTGGCTGTCAGTACTTTAGTCAGGGTGCATAGTTCAGTCTTGATGTGTGTCTTGTCTGCCAGGCGTTTGGTTCTAGTAATTAGTGTTTTAGCCACGAAGTTTATCTGTGCTGGGTGGTGGTGGGATTGGGCATTGAGGTGGCGGTTGGTGTGTGTTTTCTTCTGGTATATGGTGTGTCCTAGTGTGCCATCTGTTTTTTTGTAGATTAGTACATCTAGGAATGGTAGTTGTTTGTTTGTTTCCATTTCCATGGTGAACTTGATTTTGGGGTGTGTGCTGTTTAGGTGTGTTAGGAAATTGTTTAGGTTTTCTTTTCCATGGGGCCAAATCACAAATGTGTCATCGATGTATCTTAACCATAGTTTGGGTTTGTGGGTGGCATTAGCCAGGGCTCTGGATTCGAATTCTTCCATGAACAGGTTTGCAATGACAGGTGACAGTGATGATCCCATAGGGGCTTCTTCAATTTGCTTGTATCTTTGTCCTTTGTATATGAAATATGTGTTGGTTAAGCAGTGTTCTGTTAGTTCCATGAGATGTTTATTTTTGATGATTTCAAGAGTTTCTTTTATTGGGACTTGAGTGAATAGTGAAACCACATTGAAACTTACAAGCAGTTCTTCTTGTTCCACGTGTAGATCTTTGATCATTTCCAAGAAGTGGTATGAGTTTTGTACAAGTGAAGCTGCTGCTTCAGCATGGGGCCGTAGCTGCTTTGCTAAGTGTTTAGCTAGGTTTTGTAGTGGTGCTCCTCTGGAGCTGACTATGGGTCTGAGAGGTATGCCTTCTTTGTGTATTTTTGGGAGGCCATATAGTTTGAGGCATCTGGAATTTTTCTCTTGGGGTGATCGTCTGTTGGATCTCTTTGCTCATGTGGCTGGTTATAATTTTCTTCTTGGTTAATTTTTCCAGATATGTGGTTGGGCCATGTTTATGGGTTTGTATGTGGAGTCTTGGAGTAGGCCTGTCAATTTTGTTTCATAGTCTTTTCTATCCATTACTACTGTGGCATTCCCTTTGTCTGCTGGAAGTATGATTATGCTGCTATCCTTTTTTAGGGCTTGCAGCGCTTTTAGTTCTTCTTTGTGCAAGTTGCTTTTGGGTGGTTTGCTTGTGCATAGGATGTTAGTAACTTGGTGTCTTATTCTATCAGCTTCATCTATATTTAATTTAGTTAGGCTGGCTTCTACTGCACATATGATGGATTCTGTGGGGATTTTTTTGGGTGCTATAGCATAATTGAATCCTTTGGTTAGGACATCTGTTTCTGTTTTGATTGAAAAAAGACCTGAAAGCATGAATAGAAGAGATGATTCCACCAGACTGTCAATCATTTGGAAGCCTGCACTCACAAACAAAAAAATCTCCACACCACAAGCAAGGCAAACACCTGGGCACAAATAGATCCCCCCTGATACCTCCAGCTCAAACACACCCCAACCAGGCACCCAGATGAAACCTAGTTTCCTAACAAATGATAGCCGTCCATTTACTTGGAGCCAAGCTGCACTAAAAAGCCTCCAATACAGGAACACAATGTTGCCAGCCAATCAAGACAAAAAAAGGCACAAAACAGACAGAAGATATTAGAAACACCAATCAAGCAGAACACAGCAAACTCCAAGACCAATAAACACAGACCAAGACTCCCAACCAATCAGGATGAAGAAAAAACCATTCTGGCACAGCAGTAGGCTAGCCCCAAATTTAAAACTGAAACAACTGTAAAAGTCTGACTCACAGACAAACACAATACAGGAGCCTGATGATGGCAGATGAGATTCTGCTGAAACATTGCTACAACTTTAAAAGCACAACTATAATGACATGGGAAAATACCCGAATAAAGCTGAATAACATACATGTAAGTACCCGCGAAAACTTAAGAATATGTGTGTGTGTGTGTGTGTGTGTGTGTGTGTGTGTGTGTATGTATATGTATATGTATGTATGTATAGGTATAGGTATATGTCTATGTGTATGTATTTTACACACACACATTAAGTTTTTAAAAAGGAAACTAAAAGGCTCAAGAAAACTCCTACTGTCTGTGTCTGTAAGATATTTAATCAGAGCATCCATTTAGACAATGGATTTACACTGTCTGGTTTTAGGAATGAAGCAGCTGGCAATGAGCTTAAAGACTCTTTTTGTACATCTTGTATCACAATATAAGGGCAAAGCAAATTGGCCAGACTTCCCTTGCTCTTTTTTCAACGTTGAGGATGGGAGAATATTATACTGTCAAAGTTTGCAGTGAAAAGTTGCAGAGTGATCTGTAGGTGTCTAAACAAGGTCATTTCAGGGGAACTTCAAGGTGGCCAGGCAATTCTGGCACATTTTAAAATATTTTTAATGACAATGTTTGCTCTGTTTTGCTAGAATCGTACAATTACAGCCTAATCTTAAACCTGTCTGAACTAGCAAACATGTTTATGAGGAATATTTACCTCAAGGTATGGTTATAGTTGGTCTTGATGCATGCAATCAAGTGCTCATATTTTGAAACATGGCAACTGCTGATTATCTTACTTTAAGGAAATGCATTGTTTGGAGCTATGGTGGATTATGACAGGATTGATTAAACTTTAAATTTAAAGAAACTGAATGACATTAGTTGATCACCTCTTATTTATTTATTCATCAAAGAAAACAGTCTATGAAATAGCAAAATGGCAAATGTCCATTCAAAATAAATCCGCCAGTTGTGTAACAGTTCTATTTTGGTTCAGCTTCACCATGCTTACAGGATGTCTGGAATCCAATCTGTTCCAGAGATTTGATTATAAAAACATTAGTCAATAAACCAAGCAGGATTTGTTAGCAGTATATATAAAGGAGATAAAAAAAAATAGACAAGGAATTAAGGCAACCAAGCAACTAATGACAATAATACTTGGCAATATATTAGCCTTGTACACTAAAAAAAATGTGCTGGGAAGTCGAATTAGCCAACAACAAATACCGGCAGCTTACTTAAGAAACCATGACTCAAGGCATTTGTATCTTCATCAACATTAGCATTTATTGTTACTGCAAGTAAAAAATCTCCATAAAATCCCTTTTTAAAAGTTTAATATCCACCACAGAAGAGCTTAAGTCTCCTAAATACGTAAGTGTAGAACAAGCTGAATCAGATCTTTTTTTCCTTATTACTTAGCTACTCACTTTTTTAAAAAAAGCAACACATATGTAGGGTTATTGTCCTATTGGTTTCATCTTATTTAAGAAAACTAAGTTATTAGCTTGTACCAAATTGTAAGCCCTTTGTGGTAGCCAGACAAGAAGCACAAACCCATACACTACCTTTAAAGTTACAGTAACAGCATACTGCACTTCTCTCTTCCTTAATTATACTTCCCAGAAAACTAAGGAGGGCCCTTCTGAGATGCTTCCAATGCCTCTTTTCCTTCTGTGGGCTGAGATGACTTTTGCATCATGGATGTTTTGACTTTGGCTCTTCCTCCAGCCTTCCAAGGTTATCCCCAAATATCATTACAACAATAAGGAGTTTAAAATTCTTTTCTTTTTTAGATTGGGACAATGTCCACTGAACCAGGGATGTGAAATGTGGTTTTTTCTCTTACCTGACAGGATGGTGATGAGATTGTAATGCTGCTCTTGCTGCTGCCGATTGCTACCATAGAATTCAGTACCATTTCTACTTAAGGGAATTTATTTCAATCTTTTTTAAGGAGACAGGTTGCTGCAGTCAATACTCATCCCATAAATGTGCCTGTCAGTCTAGAAAGAAAAGATACAGGTAATATGCAATGGTAGAAAAGGGAACATTTTATCTATTGCCTTCGGGCCTCAATGTTTCATGAGAACCATTTTGTGAATAGGCAAGTCTGTCTAGGTAGTCATGCCATAGAATTCAAATTCAATTGTACCTTCTTCTCAGCTCCTGTGAACATGTAGTTCACAGGAGTTCATTGCAGTTAATATCAATAGTTCATTGCAGTTAATATCTTGTATGCCAGTTGTGGCCATACAATTGGTTCAATTTCTCATTAGACATCTGCCACTAGTCCTCAACATATGACCACAACTTTCTGTTGCTAAGTGAGACAGTTGTTAATTTCTTGCCACAATTTTAAGTGAATCACTGCACAGAAGTTAGTACACATGGCTGTTAAGTGAATCTGGCTTCCCCATTGATTTAGCTCATCAGAAGGTCACAATGTCCATGGATCACATGACCACTAGGACATTACAATCATCATAAATAGGAGTCAGTTGCCAGGCATCTTAATCACATACCATGGGGATGATGCAACAATCATAAGTGTTAAAAATGGTGATAAGTCACTTTTTTCACTGCCATTGTAACTTTGAATGGTCACTAAATGAACTGTTGTAAGTCAAGGACTACCTTTCCAAGATACTGCCATTGGAAAGCATTCAGAAGACAGAAAATACAAAATGTGACAGCCCAGGTAATGATGGACATATCCCAATATACTCAGATGACCCCAATGCTTCAAGAACTGTCTGTTGGCTTCCGGCTATTGCCTTTTGGCTTCTGGTTGAAATTCAAGATACTGATTATCACCTCTGAGGACTTACATGACTCTGGATCCATCCCTCTGATATAAGGTAGGTAGGTAAGAGTAGAACCTCTGTTAAAGTACAGAAAGTCCCATGTTTGGAGTAATTTTAATGCTAGCTTAAACTACCTTTGTCAATAAGTATGTGGATTGAAATAAATATGAAGCAAATTGGAAATCAAAATATATTTTAGAACCTTCATGGGAATGTTGATGTTTTTATGCATTTTTAGAACAAGGCACACGATGCCATATAGTAATTTATCTATTGTCTTAAATGGTGATGGAAGATCATGAATAGCTGATTTTTCCTGTGAAATATATTTTAGAACCTTGAACTCTTAATGGAAATATCATTTACATTTACCATCCTGACAAAATAAGGTTTCCCACTGTTTTCATGAGATTTTATATGAAAAAGAGAGAGAACAATATAAAGCTATTCCAAAATCAATCTGATTTGCATGCTAAGGTAATATATTCCATCTTTTGTGCCATAAATCCACAGCTCTAAAAATTACTCACAGTCTTAATATGAAGATGTTCCTGGCAATAGACAGCAGACATTTTCCAGAATTTCAGATTTTAAGAAAGACATGATAGCTTCCTCAAATATTCAAAAACATTCAAGCAATTCCAAAAGCAGAATGAGAAGAAGATGGAATGTGGCTCCCAATATAAAAGGTCTATATCAATGGAAGATATGTTGCATAACCATATGTAGAAGAACACAAATACAGTCTTCATGGAAGACCCAAAACATGATATTGTTATTTGCTTTAAAAAAAAATTACTTGCCCCAAGAAGGCTTCAAAATGTCTTCTTTTGTGTGCCTCATTGTAAGACAGGATATATTTCAATGAAGGGAAAGTATCCTATTACAAAAGTACAGTGAAATATTTCTTCATGTAGAACATAGATTAAACTGTGGACCTGGCTTGCATAAATGACTCAAACAGCTGCTGAGATGGGTGGCTTTTAAAGAAAAGTAGATAAACTGAGGGAGTATACACTAAAACTAGCAATAAATACTCAGATGAGATGTTAACTATGACTTCAGAAACAGTAGCTTCTCAGTATTCATTGCTGGTATTTGTCTATTCATGTTCCATTTCTCATAGGTTATCATCTTGGCCATCATGGGAACAGTAAGATGAATTAAGTAAATCACCCTTCTTGTGTTCTTTGGAAGATATTATACTCAAAACATTCTGGAAGAAGACTCTTAATTAAAGCCAGTATCAAACTCCCATTGATAGTTAACTCCTTCCTTAATTTTCCTAATTTTTATTTGGATAAAAAGTAAAGGTGTTCAAAAGAAACTCTAAATAGGACATCTCCCTATTCTGAATAATGTTCACAGTAGACCTTGATAGACTTTGTTATTATTGAATGTTCTTGTTTCCTGCTGGACTTCACCAAAAGACAATCAGTGATCCGATCTCACAGTGCAACCAATAAACATAAAGACTGGGGCCTGCACTTAAGTGAATTGCTATAGCAGCCAATTTATAGGATCAGTAGGCACTTGGACTAGAGGAGCAGTGAGTCCTTCCAACTTGTTGATCTTGTGTGTGTGTGTGTTTTGTGTTCTAATGATTAATGTGAACCCCTAGAGTCTTGGGCTTAGCTGAGTCATGAATTCATGGTGCTAATCTGCTTCAAAGAAGGATATTGGTGGAGAGAAATGGATTCCAATTTAATAGCAAGCCTAAGCTTATCCACAAAAATACATGGGTAAAAATGTTACTTTACTTTTGAGTCTTCAAAGATTAAGTGTTACCACAAATACATACTGTTCTGTTCATAATTAAATACATCTGGTCAGGAAAAGTATTAAGAATTTCTTCTGACATAGGAAATAGTACTATGCTTTCCTATTGTCGTAATAACAGCTGGTCTCAAGGGCACTAAAACTGCTTGTCGTAAATGCTAACCAGATGCAGTGATATCAACTTCAGAAAACATACTGAAGAAATATTGCCAAAAGTCTAAGTATGGACTTTAGGTAATGCAATATATATACAATATGTATCAAAATGTTTGAATCAAAATGGAGACTGATATGAGAGTCATCTCAATCGGAGAAAGTGATAAGATCACATCTAACTGAATTACAAATATGTGAAAAATTGTTGGATGTTTTTATACAAAGATGGAACAATTTATAAGACATATTCTACTGTTCATCAAATGGTCCTACTACTACACTCAGAATTCAGTGTTACTATTTCTCCATCAAGCAATTTCATCATTCATTTGTATCAAACATAGAGAACAAGTACAGATGCTGCTGCAGAATCAACTGATTACCTTCATGCATTCAGATTGTTCTTTAACCTCTAAACATTTATTATATAAAAATTATTTAATAAATAGAAATTTAACTAAGAGTAGTATGAATAATAATAATAATATCCTTAACTCCTTAGACAGTCCCATCAAACCTTGCAGATCAATATTAAAAAATCTTGGTTTAAATCTTGGTTTTGTCTAAGAATTTTCACCTGCATAAAAAATGAGAAAAGAATGATCTACATCTCATGGTGCTAAATGTAATCTATTTCAAATGCAGATATGGTGGATCAGGTTAGCATAGCTGTTAGTAGAGCTGTTCACACACCCATGCAAGTTTAATTAAAACAAGACATTTACTGTACAAGAGACATGTAAGTAATTTAGACTGCAATTGTAACAGACTTATACTTTCTAACAGTACTGGTTGAAGGGAAGAAAGGCAACATTTTTTTTTATATGCATTGGCAATCTGCTTGGATCCACATTGAGAGAAATGAGTAATAACATATATATGGGTTTGAAATGCTTGAGCTCACTTTGGCAAAGCAAGCTCATATACAAGTGTACAGAGCGTTGCCTTCTACTGAATCAGGGCATAGCACATTAAACTGGAATAATCCAAATATTAATTCATTAATATCATTTTATATGTGTTTCACCTATTCAAGGAATGGTATAAGCAACTATTTTAGAACTGCACCATACTGGCCCAGATAGATTAAATCCCAGTTGTGATGGACTAGATAGATTATATCCCATGGTTACTGAAGTAGGCCCATAACTACTTATGTTGCTGCATTTTGGACAAATTATAGTTTCTGGATAGTCTTGAAAGGTAGTGTTGTGTGTTTAGAGACCATTACAGTAGCTTGGTTGGGAGGTTGCTAGAGTATCAGTGACAGCAAGCAGAGCTTACTGATCCAGAAATGAGTGGAACTGGCAACCAAGATAAGGTCTTCCTGGACATAGCTGCCACCTTCTCATTGAGCAGGAGCTGAGTCGCACCAAACATCCATTAGGTCTGAGCAGAGAAATGCCTCACTACCAAAGATAGTTGAGAATCATAAGTATATTAATTAATACTGCATTCTATGCTTACTGAGCACCTGCAATAATTGTATATAGAACTTAAAAAGAAAATATTGTCAACAGTGACATTCTAGTCTCCAACCATATGCAGCCCATCTTTGTAGCATGTTGATTCCAGATTGAAGTTAGCTATAAAATGTTTAACTCCCTCTTCTTCTATAGCAAAGGTTGGAGATATTAAAAAGTTGTCTATGAACCCTAAGTGATATTATTCAATACAAAAATTCATTACTTTGTACCCTAGTCATGCTCTTGCTATCTGCTTCCTGACTGAAAATAATGTCATTCTGCCTTTATTTTTCATGTCCCAAACAGTAAATAGTCTGAACCTTTGACTCCAAGTGTCTAATTCCAGTCCATTTTAATTTGTCTATGTCTAAATTGTCAACATTATTAATTTCATCTATTCTTTTTAGCTTTTTCAATTCATGCTTCTTTCTTCCCACTGTAGTACTGGTTTTGCAGCTTTTTCTTTACCTGTATGGCAACACCAACAACACCAGAAATTAGACTTTCTGAAGGTTTTAACCAAACATGATACACACCATTAGCACCCTGAAAGACCTTGAGCTTTTCCTCATTTGAGTATCATCTTCAGGAGGCCATCAGCTTAGTATTTATTTATTTATTTATTTATTGTATAATTCACAAGAAAATGATGGTGAGACAATGTCTTAGCCACGTCATTAAAGTAATTATCCTCCTCTAGCATTTCATATATCAATCAAATAAAGTGCATGCATGTGTATGTGTGTGTGTGTGTATGGGGTGGTGCTCATCTCTATTTCCTAGCTGAGGGGACCAGTGTTGTCCGAAGACACTTCTGTAATCATGTGGCCAGCGTGACTATACATCAAGGTACACAGAATACTGCTACCTTCCCACTGAGGTGGGTACCTATTTATCTACTTACATTTGGCTTTCAAACTGCTAGGTGGGCAAGAGATGGAGTAAGAACAGGAGCTAATCATGTCAAAAAATGCTTGGGTCTTAAACTGTCAACCTTTGGATCACAGGCCCAGAATCTTCATATACATGTACCTATTGTTCAATATCAATTCACTTTGGATGGATAGCTGGGAAGATCTTCATAACTTAAGTGATCCTGCTGAGAAGATATGTTCTTGGCCAACACTTATGTTCACTATCCCTCCATAGAACACTCCACCACTAATATGATGAGGCAGCACAGCAGGACTTGAGTTGTTTTAGTTAGAATCCTAGAAATTGGGCACCTAACCAAGGTCAAAAGCTGGAAAGCCTAATTCTTTATTTCATTTAAACCAATAAATTAGTACATTCTAACCATTATTTAATTTTCCCATTCTCATCTTGGATCTGCAACAGAAGCACCATAAAATGAGCCCTGACATATCTGATTTTTCATTGAAGTCACTGAACCTGTTTATTTTACAAGAAACAGTAAAAACAATAAGTGATTTTCCTCTGATTAACCTTGTGTATGTTTTATAAAAGCCAAAAATGAGCAGGTTGATGAATAAATGAATAAAAGTACAGAATAAATACAATAACAAAATTCAATTTCCATTGGACTAATTTGTAAATCACATGGTTGGGAGAAAAATTATATAGAACAGCAACTTAAAAATGTTTTTTCTGTTAATATAATCTGGGATTATTTTTCTGCAGGTCAGTCTGTATGAATTGATGGTGCTGGGTGGTTAAGCACAAATACTGCACCAAATATTGAAGATACTGATTTGCAAGTGTACTGTTACTCTTATCTATGTTCCTTCAGGCCAGAAATATTCCTGAGATATTTTTTATTTCCTGAAAGAATCTGTATAATTATGGATATAGATACATATTTAACCTAACCCTAACCCTAGCATTTGGATGCTCCTAATAATTGGACAATTACCATATATACAGATGCTCTGCATTTGTGGAAATAGAAAGATAGCCATAGATGCAGTTGATCCTAAGAAATAATCACATATGATATGAGCTTTTCCAGATGTGGAAGCATTCAGATGTGTTGCAGTACAAATGCTTCTAATTATAAAAGTCATAGTTTCAAGGATCTATAAGGCAACAGATTATGAAAGGTGCTGCAGGTAAACTTCAGCTACCCTTATATATGTCATCTGTGAACCATTTCAGCTTGTAAAAAATAATTTTAAATTATTCTCTGTGTGCACAGTTATGCACTGACTTGCTATCCATGTTTTGGGTAGTAGTAGTACTGCAACATCAGT
This sequence comes from Pseudonaja textilis, assembly GCF_049901715.1. Taxonomy (NCBI): domain Eukaryota; kingdom Metazoa; phylum Chordata; class Lepidosauria; order Squamata; family Elapidae; genus Pseudonaja; species Pseudonaja textilis. Next base: position 15,623,656 of record NC_141997.1, read on the forward strand.
CTATCTGTCTGCCTATCTGTCTATTCACCCATTCATTTGTTGGTTCATCCCATTTGTAATCCATCATGATTCTGAGGGACTCTGGGTAAATTCACAGGGAAATAAAAATTCAGTAAAATATACAGTAACTAAAATAATAAAATAAATTTGTAAAACAATGTCAATCAGGAGGAGCCTAAGGCTCAGTGGAATAAGAAGCCTTTCATTTAATTTAGAATTCTAATTTTTTAGAGATGCTTCTACTATAAAGACAGTCCTTGTCTAGCCGTGATGATGAACCTATGGCACGTGTGCCACAGATGGCACACAGAGCCATTTGTGTGGGCACATGAGCCCCAGCCAAACTTATCTGCACTGCACATGCATGTGCCTCCCAGCTGATTTTTGGCCCATTTGAGGCCATTTTCGCCCTCCCAGAGGCTCGAGGGAAGCCTCTGAAGCCTTGGGAGGCCAAAAAATGGGCCTTCCAGAAATACCAGAAGTGCCCATTTTCAACCTCTGGAGGGCGTCTGGAGTTTGAGGGAGGCCATTTTCCCCCTCCTGGAGGCTCAAGGGAATCCTCTGCCACCTCGGAAGGCCAAAAATGGGCCTTCTGGAAATACCAGAAGTGCTGAAATAAGTCCTTTTTCAGCACGCACATGTGCAGGGGGCAGGGCGCATTTCATTGTTGGTGCTGGTATGCCCATGCTATCGCACACACACACTTTTGGCACACCACAACAAAAAGGTTCACCATCACTATTGTCTAAGCTTTTATGTGTACCAAGAAGGCTTAACTCTTCTCCAGCTCTCTGTAGACCAACAGAGAATAGTTATTCTGGTAAGTGATTGTCCCTTAGAATTGTTCACAGCATGCTCAGTCAAGATTCATGTTGAGTTTTTAGTTCCATTCTATTTATTGACTGATTATAAATTCTAATTTTATTTGATATGAGTAAACTCATCAAAGTATCTTTGAGCTTTGCCATCTGAATTGAGGAACAGAGGTTGATGTGGAGCCCATGCAATGGACATATGTTCTTGAAGTATTGTAGTTTCTCAGGGATTGTATTGTATGGCTAATTGTTTTAACATTTTTATTGTTTACATGGTTTTGCGGGGCGGGTTTGGAATTGTTTATTGGAAGTTGCCAGGGTCATAAATGTGAAATGGATGTTATCAGAATTGAATAAATAAATAAGCTGAATTTCTGAATCAAGGCTTTCCTCAGTGATGTATATATAAGAGATCTATATAAGATATGGATTCTGGAACACTTTATATCATCCCTAAATTAGATTCATAGAGGCATACACAAGTTGAGGCCATATCTCACTATCATGGAGTCCCTACTTTCTTGTGTCCAGAATCTTCAGATACAATTGGAAAAACCTTTGTCCAGAGAGTTTCTGCCAGGGCAAGCTGTCTTACTAGGTTATTTAAACTATTGTCTGACTCAGTACAGCTTCCTCTATACATGTTTGTATCCATTCCCATGTGTGGGTGTAATATTGGCTCTCTTCAAATTATATTCCTCCTACCCATACAGAATATTCAAAGTGAAGTTCAGTCCAATTTAAAATATAGCACCAAAGAAATTATTGAGCTGAGTATTCATTGCTAAAGCTGCTTGTAAAGTGGTTTCCAGAGCTATGTACAAAGACCAGTTTTCCTTATCAATCCCTATCTAAGGAGGTGATTAAATCTGCAGACAAATAGTTACTAAAAACATGGTGAAACTTAATGAAAGAAAGACTAGTAGATCTGGAATGCAGACCCCCAAATGAATATTAGTTGGCAGAAAGGTATTCAGATGATAAACTCTTTGTTCACATCTAGTGATTTTCTCTATTTTTGCAGTCCAATTGTTTTTGTTTTGTCAATTAAAGAGCCTGCTCTGAGTAGAGTTTCAAGTTGACATGGACTAATATGAAAACTGTAAATTAAAAGGGGAAAAAAGATATTAAAATCTTACCAACTCCAAGAAAAGTAGCAAAATGACATTCCCTTAAGTATTCTAAAGGAATGGCAGCCTTCCTGTTCACAGCTAAGAGGCAAAGTTATTAAAAAATATATATTAAACTACTAAAAAATAAAGGGTGTCATTGTGTTAGGCCCTTTTCATTACTGTCCATGAATCTGAAATATGATTAGAGTCATTTTAATCATTCAAGCTTAATGGTTTTGCAACACCCAAGCCCTGAGGAGCAAAGAGTGAGGAGCCTGGGGTGTCATCTGATATACTCATTTTTCTTTCTTTTGTTGGTTTGTCTTTTGTTTTGACAAAATCTGTTTAGAGTTTGTGCTACATTTCTATGGGTTTCCTGTTTGAAATGGCCAGAAACCATGCTGTAAATTTGCAAGACATTTTGCTGCTTCACACTGAGTTAATGCAAAAAGGGAATTTCAATCATTGTTATGACCGGGACAAATGAAAACAGTCCAAGCAAGAAGACAGCTACTGTCACAGTAAAGTAAAATACACAGTCTTGCTTCTCTTCTCTTTTTGCAATAACCTAGTGGTTGTTAAAAAAGAAAGGAAGAAAGCCATCTATTACAGTAATTGTCAAATGTTGTAGATGTCACGCGCCACCTTTAAAACCGTACATGGTTATTTTGGGGGGCTGTCTGTCTATGATGATTTCTGTCCATTCTACCAAATCTGGCAGAATTGTTGTTTTCTGGGTCCCCTTAAGACTCCAAACAGTAGCACTATGTCCAAGGAGGTATCTTCTCTGCCACAGAACCTGTCCTATGCCCTCATTTCAGAAGCAACTCTGGGTGTTTTTCAAAATAAAAACCGGACATTAAAACAGCAAGAAACAAAACAAAAAAGATAGAGATGGCAGAATAACAAATTGGCTGGAAATAAACCAAAGGTTTCTAGGTTAAAAGGATGCTTCAGTCATCTTTGACAAAGGGTGATAAGTCAGGTTATTAATGTTGTTATTTAATTGATTTGTTTCACTGGATAGATGGGCAGCCTTGCAGTTGTTTAAATAAATAAATAAAATAGGTTAGGTATTTGAACTAAAGGAAGGAAAACACAATTTACCTTCACTGTAAAGAGCTTTCACAGGCATGACCTTGAAGAAAGTATGTGGAGATCATTAGCAAAACATGCCTTAAGCCCAAGAAGATGTTAGAAGAAAATAGAAAGTAATCCTGCCTTGATTCCCTTTGCTATAAGAGGATAGGTATAACAGTAAAATCCTACCAGGCTTCCAAAATTCTGTTACTATAGTCCAGTGATGGCTAACCTTTTTGGCACTGAGTGTCCAAAGCGTGCACATCCCTCGCGCATGCGCTCCTGCACATGTTCTCTATGCACACATCTCCCATGCATGTGCCCCACTGTTGAGCTAATTCCCCATTAGGAGAATGAGCGCATACAGGGAGACGTAGTGAGAGAAGTGTTTGAATAATACACACGCAGCACACAGATACACTGTACAGTAAATGTTGGTTTTTTTACTTTCAATAAAGGTTTAAGCCAAGTTCAAAATAAGCAGTCCAAAGTCATTCACAGGTACGATCAGTCAATTTTCAGTCCAGGGATAATCCAATAACAAAGTCCAGTGTCAAAAGCGGTTCAGTATCAGACTTACATCAAATCAATGAATATCAGTCAATTAGAAGGAACGGCAATACTCTCCAACAGAAGGAAAAAGAGACTTACTGAGATACACTCTCTTCGGAGACTAAGACTAAACAACCCAGGTTTCTGGCTCCATCTTATGGCCGTTTGAGAAACCACACCCAATTACAGTTTTGTGTTTTCTTAAAGATACAGTGTTAAAATGTCTATCCTGGTTTATATATTTCCAACCCAAATAGCTGTTAGGTGACTTACATTCCTAACACCCACCCCTGTGCATGCACCCCACCCCCATACATGCACCCCCACCCTCACGCATGCACAGCAGAGACCCAAAGACCAGTTGGCTGGCAGGAGGCACACATGCGTGCATGGCAGAACCAAGCTGGGGCAACAGCTCACGTGACCACAGAGAGGACTCTGCATGCCATAGGTTCACTATCATGGCTATGGTCTGCATCCATTATGCTGAACTTCAATATTTCTGGTGGAGTCCATTTCCTGACCTGATCTACCACAAAGGGCTGGGATCAGTGACTGGGAGCATGCTTTATTTCACATTTTCTTTATTTCAGTATTTCTGGAGTACTGAGTGTTTTAATGGAAAAAATGTATTTGAGGGGAAAAAATGTGTTTGCATGACTTGCTGATGTCTCACAACATTTTAAGTTTGGGGGCATTAAAATAGCCCCTCTCTCCCTTCTTTATGCTCTGTATCCAAAAAAGTCAATCCGAATTTTTTTTTACGTTAAAGCCACTTAGTCAAATATATTAACCAGTAAAATGCATGTTGTTTTCCCAAAAAATAAATTACACTATTAATTAAAGAAACTGGGAGAAAGGAGAAAAAAACTTGACATGACAACTTTTTTTCCCATTAGAAACATGTATTCCTAAAATACAAGATAGTGCTTGTGGACGATGGAGCGCTGATAAGGAACTTAGATTACTTAGTTGTTACTAGAAAATTTGTTCCAACTGAAGATTTTTGTTTTGTTTTGTTTTGTTTTGTTTCTAAGCCAGCAAAGCCAGGTGATTGCCTTTTGGCTCCACTACTTACAACATACTATATATTTTATATCATTTAAAATAATCTAATGTCTAAAAACAATTTCTAAAATATCTTGAATAATAATTATTAGTTATTGACAACTGCTGAAGTCCTGCCTAATTTTGTTTCTCCTTTCATTTGGGTCTAAGTGCCAAACTTGCTCTTAAGTTGTTTATTCTTTTAGAAACATAATTATGCTTTTATTTTGAAGTAAAAACAGCAGGGTAAAAGCCCAGTCAAAGTTTTCCACATCATACTGATCAGGATCATCTGAATACTTTTCTTCTAAAATAAAAGACACAAACTTAAATTATTTTTACAAAAGCCCAAATAATGTAAATTCAACCCAAAAGGTTTTTTTGGGGGTAGGAAGGATTTCAAATAAATTTAGCATATTATTTTCAAAGATATAAACACCAAATGGCAGGAGACTATTAGGCCAGGGGTGTCAAACTCACGTTGTCATGGTGGTATCATGTGACATATTGGAACTTTTTTCCCCTTTGCTAAATCAGACGTGGGTGTGGCCAGCACATGATGCATCCAGCTCATGGGCTGGGAGTTTGACAGCCTTGCATTAGGCTGATTGTCAAATAACTATTTTGGATTCAGAACATTGCTGGAAATTTCAGTTGTTAGCAATGTGGAATGTTTACCTGTCATCACAATAGTATGCCTACATCAAAATTCAAACTTCAATCCACAGTATTATAAGGTTGGTTTATTCTTGTGAGATGTATTCCATACAGGTTTAATTTACACTCATTTCTGAAAGCAGGGTTCCCATTTCAGAACATTAGAATATATGGAATCTCTTTAAGTTCCTTTGTGGCTAAATGTGAAAATTGGTATAAATAATGGAGACTGCTGAAACACAGGGCAAACATGGAAAAGATGAAAAATAGTACGAATGGGTTTTTGCTGTCATTAGTACAAGTAATCGTTGATTTACCACCGTTCGTTTACTGACTATATGAAGTTACAACAGCACTGAAAAAAGTCACATGATCATTTTTCTCATTTATGACTGTTGCAGCATCATCATAGTGATGTGATCAAAATTTGGATACTTGGCAATAAATATGTATTTATGATGACTTGTTGCCTTTTGTGGCCTTCTGACAAGCAAAGTCAATGGGGAAGCCTTGTAACGACCTTGTAATTAACAACTGCAGTGATTCACTTAACAACTGTACCAAGGAAGGTCATAAAATGGGTCAGAACTCACTTAACAACTGTCTTGCTTAAGAGTGGAAATCTTGGCCTCATTTGTAGTCATAAGTCAAGGACTATCTGTGTATGAAGGAAATGCATTTGCATAGGGATAGGGAATAGTCATCTATTCATGGTGAAATCATTCTCATTTGCAATAAGGATTCTTATTTATCTGCACCATGTCCTTCTCTGACAGATTTCGGCCAAGGCTGAACCTAACAGCCAAGTTAAACTATAGAGTTGTAGGGACTGATATTTAATTCAGAATCTTGGACTGGAGACCATTACCCCGATAGATTTTCTATGCAAAAATGATTTTCAGTATCTTTATGGGATTTAGGAAATCAGTGCCAAACTTGTAAACTGCAACTTTTATTCAGAAGATTTTAAAAACAAAAAAATTTGTCCCATATAGACATTTCTCATACAATTTGTTCAAGAGAAAAAACCACTATTCTATTCCATGCCAATTTCTTTCCCATTGGCAACAGGATTCCATTTACTCTCCAAAGCCAAGAGTTACAGTATTGGTATCACTCTGGAAATATTTCCAATGACATATTTTTAGATGGTAATATTATTTATCTATGAATGGAGATGCCAAAGCCTGAATCTGGCTCTGGAGAATCCCACTAAGTCGGGGCTGGGCAACGATGGCCCTTCTACGATCTGTGAACTTCAACTCCCAGAATTCCAGAGCCAGCATGCTTTTCCCACAGCCAAACAGGTTCCCTATAGTCAACCTGGCAGTTGAGATCCACAGGTTGTAAAGAGGCCATAGTTTCCCACCTCTGCTCTAAATGATGTATATAATGCAGCCAATCAATGAACCAATGTGTTAAAGGGGAAACTGTGCATTATAGATGCAATGAGAGCATTCACTGCATCTGCTTCTAAGCAGATAGGAAGGTCTAAATGTCCTGATGGTTTCCATTTCACTTCCTATTCTAGAACATCACCTAAATCAGCTTGTTCATTGAATCCATTGACAGTGGTGGGTCTGCCCACAATTAATAACACACTCACAGTGCACAGTTGACTGAAATATGAAAAATTTACTGATTAACCATTTAAAAATATTTAAATGCTTATTTGGAGGGATAAATGTTATAATCAGTGCCATATTTAGCTTTATATATCAACTTCACTGTTCCACTGCTCAGCATATTTGTGTGAGTCCTTCTTTTGGGCCTATTTTATTTCAATTCAATCTATTAACTTAATGGTTGGAGGGCAAATAATAATAATAATAATAATAATAATAATAATAATAATAATAATAATAATAATAATAATGTACTTACCATTAAGAGCAGCGTACAGCAGGGCAACAGTTCATGCTCTTCTTTAAATGTAGGATTTTATTTTAAAAAATATCTAGATATAATAGAGCATCTGAGAGATCCCAATAGCAAGGATGTGATACTTTCAATCTACCATTTTGGATATTTAGGTCAAAGACTCTCAGCTTGAGTTCTTGATCTCTCTGAGGTTTTAGTTTTGGATTTGGTAGTTTTTTTCCTATTTATCTTGTTGAAAAAGAAATCCGTACATTTGCTTTATCCTGTATTGAAATTATACAATTTTCAAACTGGGCTCTGCTTTTGAATACAGACTCTACAGTACACAGAGTATATTGTTCAGCAGATATACCAAAACTGAAAAAAACCCAAGGAGAAGAGGAGGAAGAAGAAAGAAAGGAAGGACCAGCACAATTGCAAACATAATAAAAATGCCCTCCACAATGCTTACTTTGAAAGTAAGTATTCCAACCATGAAACATAAAAAGAGAACTTCAGCTCTGTGTCTAGTTCGTATAACTTTGATGTGGCTAATTAATTCACGCTGCTGGAGGCATATCTTACTATAGACACATGGAGTAGATCTAGGAATCAATTCACTGTCACAGTTTATTGACATTGAAGAGTGGGTTCAATATTTTTGAAAACTTTACCACTGGGATTCAAACAAACTAGTTGAAAATGTCTTCTGGAAATATTTACAAGTCATGAAACTGTGAGGGCCTGGTTTGTTTTAGATGTTCTGGTACTGTCAGAAACACCTATGATGTTTGTAAATTTCTTGTTATGCCTAGATTCCTTTTGTAAAGCATTGTCTGGATCATACATTATAGGAGTTTTGAGTAAAATGGTAGCTGAGCAGAGCTTCTAGATCAATGTTTCTCAAACTTGGCAACTTTACAGTGTGTAGACTTTTACTCCTAAAAAATACTGGCTGGGGAATCCTGGGAATTAAGGTCAGTACACCTTAAAATTGCCAAAATTGAGAAACACTTCTCACAACACCCCCCCCCCTTTTGTTGATTTCTGACTTTAATACAGAAAATCACAAAATTGTTTTGTATTAATCATGAAGAAAAATGTATCTGTTATAAAAGGATAAACATATTTTCCAAAAGGATAAAAAATTAAGAAGCTAATTTTTTTCACCTGCTGGATTATTCTTGTCATGCCAAGAGGGATATATTTTTTTAAAAAAAACAAGTGTAATTAAAATTTAAAAAGAAAAGACAAGGAATTCCGATCTGAGTTCCTTCACCAACAGACCGAAACCACGATTGTACGTGGTTTCGATCCGTGCTTGCTGCCGGAGTGCCCCGAGCCGGCTGGTTTCAGGGCTAAGCCTGTAGAGGTGGTGAAGAGAAGGGACACTGCCAGCAGGGTTGAGGAGAGCCAAATCTCTCCTCCTCAGCTGGCCATTACTCCCTTTCCCGAAGGCGGTTGCAGCAGTGGTCAGAAATGGCCATCTCAAAGAAGAACTCGACCAGAAAAGAATGTGTAGGAGGAAGATAAGAAGAGAAAATTTTGGTTGACCGGGTTAAACTGCAAAAGCAACAATGTAAGGTACCCTGGAATTTAAACTATAAAAAAATAACATTGTTCCCAAAGAAGATTTTGAAGCAGCAAAGGAGAGAGGGAAGGGAAAGGATTTGGTTTTTTTTCTTCCCTTCCCTATACTGACAGCTAAGAGACTTAAGCAAGAAATTGAAAAAAAACTCCACTTTGACATCAATAGGCATTTAAGCTAAAAATAAAATGTCAAAGGGATAATAAAGATTTCTGGATACTTAAAAGCTTTTAAAAGCAGGAAAGGAGAGAAAAAGAATAAAAGGGCAGGATCTGGAAAAATGGAGGAGACTGCCTGGAACTAAAAGGAATTTACAGTGAAACTTCAACAAGATTCCTAAAAGATACATTTTAACTGAAACTTGGCAACAAAATAATACAACCCCAGGAAGAGAAAGTGGAAAAAAGAAGTAAGAAGAAACACCTTTGGATTATTTGGATTACTTGGTGATCTTTGGATTTTTTGTTATTGCATTTAAATGACTAAAATCAATTGGCTGGTTGTTTAAAAGTGTTTAAAATGGCACCACTTTTAGAAGAACTCGAAAATGGAACTTAAAAAGTACAAAAAAGATGCACAAGAAGGGAGAGATTCTTTTGGCTTCGTATTTCAATTCTTAGAAATGGAGATCTGGAACTATGAGAAACAACAAGAAACACTTGCAGAACAAGAAGATTGGGACAAAGAAGAAGCCATCGTTAATGATCAAGTAATTTTATGGGGGGGAAGGAAAGGGGGGAAAGAGAATGAAAAGTTTAAGATTTGAAAAAACAACAAAAAAGAATAGTTTGAAAAATAAATATAATATTAGAAAGCAAGAGAAGAGGGGATTATAGAAGAGAGAATTAGAAGTAGAGAGATGAGGGGGTAAAAAGGGGAGGGAGAAGAAGAGGGGGAAGAAGGAAAGGAAAAGAAGTTGTAAAAGACAGAAATAAGATATAGAGAAACAGGAAAAAGGTATAAGAATTGAAAGTATATTTAGAAGACACAAAGACAATGGGTGAAAACTTAATTGTAAAAGGGATTCTGCAAAGGTACATAAGATAGTATTGTTATATTACAGATAGAAATGATTTTAGAAAATATGATTAAAATGGTGGATAAAATATTTATCATAATCTAGTGGAATGTTTGTTAAGAAATAAATGAAATAAAGTGAATGAGAGAATTAAATTAGGAAAGGATGGGAACATTTTAATTATTATTAATGATTTATAAAATATAAGTGAAGAGAAATATGGGGAAAAAAAGAATTAATTATGGAAAGTGTATAAGTGTTCCCAAGGAAGTATGATATTTAATTGAAAAGAAATGTTAAAGATGTTAAGATTTTAATGATTATTAATGATAGAACTGAATTGGAATGGAATGAGAGCTTATAATTACATATATTTATAATCTTTTTTAAAAAGAATATAGTGTGTATTTTAAGAATGTACCAAGCAGAATTCAATTGGAAGTTATGTATTATATTGAATGTTACAATCTTAAAGGTATATATTGAAGCTTAAATAAGAGTTGAATGGATGTAATTAAAAGATATAAAGGTGTCATACTCCAATTAGTAAGTACAGGAGAAAATTTGGTTAATGAGAAAAGATAATATGAAATTGAAACAGAATAGACAAAAGTATAAATATAATGATTTGAATTGAGATGAGATAATCAAAATAAAGTTGAGAAAATTAATAGAGGGAAAAAACTATGTAGAAAATATAAAACAGTAATAAGGTATGGAATAGAACACAAAAACGAGCATGAAATTGAGTTTGTGTCTGTATGAAGAAGTGATAACCCGGGACCATGCTATTTTCAAAAAAAGATGTTTTATTTGTATTATGGGTTTTTTTTGTGAAAACTCAAATAAAATTTTCAAAAAAAGAAAAAAAAAGAAAAGACAAGTAGTTTTTTTTTTCCTAGCTAAATAAGTTGATTTTTTTTTTCAAGAATTCTGGCCAATTGTCAAAGCATTAATTAGCACATATAATTATTAATAATCTTGTGTCTGAATTATTGAATAATTCAGGGATGGGATTCAAATTTCTTAACAACTGGTTCTGTGGGTGTGGCCTAATTTGTGGGTGTGGCTTGATGATCCTGTGACTGGCTGGGCATGGCTAGGTGGCCATGTGACTAGAGTGAGTATGGCTAGGTGGTCATGTGACTGGGGTAGGCATGGCTAGGTGGCCATGTGACTGGCAAACCAAATATACGTGGTCCTTGCTTAATGGCCAGTTGCTTAGCAAGTGTTCTAATTTATGACTAACCTCCCCAGAGCTACTTGACCTGTTTTTGGAGTTTTGACAGCCATACACACACACACACTTATGATCAGTTATAACATCCCACACAGTCGTTTTCTGTTTTTTGCCAGTTTCCACTTCTGGTTTCCTGTTAAAAATGTTCATCGTGGAAAAGGGACTTTTTTAACAACCAGTGTTTGCTTAATAACCACAAGGTTCACTTAACAACGATGGTGTTCGCCTAACCTGGGGTCTGCAACCTTAAACACTCAGAGCCATTTTTCTATTTTCTTTTAAACAGATCTCTCTCTCTCTCTCTCTCTCCCTCTCTCTTTCTCTGTCTCTCTCTTTCTTCCCCCTTCTTATCTTTCTCTCTCCTCTCTTTTTCTTTCTCCCTCTCTCTTTCTCATCTCTCTCTCTCATTTCTCCTCTCTCATCACTTTCTTTTTCTTTCTCTCTTTCTCATCTCTCTTTTTCTTTCTCCCTCTCCCTCTTTCTCATCTTTCTGTTTTTCATTTCTTTCTCTCTCTCATCTCTCCCCCTCCCCTGTCTCTTGTCTGTCTCTTTTTCCCTCCCACTCCCTCTCCCTGTCCCTGGGGAGAAGGAACATCTGAACTGGGGCTGGGTGGTAGGAATCTGACAAACCAGTACTGAGGACCAGATGGCTGGCAGGGAGTAGGGAAATCCTGCAGACTCCCCAAAAATAATGCTTTGGGTGAGGAGGAAGAGAAGCACATTGGGATGAGACTTGGTGGGTGTCAGAGGAGCAGTAAGCATTTCATGGCTCCTGAGGGGGTCAAGCCTCCCTGCTCCCAACATCTTCACATGAAGGCATCATTGGCAGCTGCTTCCTGTTTCTCTGTAGCCGCACTAACAGCATTCAACCTGGCTGCTTCCCTCCTCCTTCTCGGCCTAATACATACAGAGCAAACACACACATCCCGCAGTGCTGGTGGGATGTGCCCACATGCCGACTCCTTGCAGAAGATCCTCCCGATGCCGTGTGTGCATGCTCTACCCAAGGAGGAGGAGGAGAAGAAGAGTTGGCAAACTTTTCTTCCTCCCTTTCCTTCACATCAGAGCTGCTCGGAAGGCAGCTCCTGTGGCCTGGCTGTCCCTTTATGGTTCCCCCCTCACCTCCACCACCCTGTGCCAAAGTACCTTAAAGGGACAGGCTGTGGCAGCTACCTTCATGCTGCAAAGGGAGGAAGAAAAGTTTAGCAACTCTTCTCCTCCTTCTCAGGTATACACACAGAGCATGCTGTGCACACATTGTGTATGCCCGGCGCCAGAGGGACTTGCCCATGCACAGAAGGCCCAAGCCTCATGTGTCCATGTTCTGTGTGAATGCCCGAGAAGGAGGAAAAGACTTGCCAAGTTTTTATTCCTCCCTCTCTTCTGACACACACTGGCCAGGCAGGTGAGCAGTGTCATGAGGTGAAAGTGTCCTCCCAGCCAGCACAGCCATGGGACTCTGACCTCATACAAATGCAAGTTTGCAGACACTCCAGGATTCCAGGCTTTGGCTGAAAGAACTGCAGACAGCCTTTCCCACCACACACTTCTTCCTCCTGCTGCCCCATGCAAGGCAAGAGGCCCGGCAGAAAGCGCCTGGCCCAAAGACACAGCCTTCCATGACAGAGCTCTTCCTGGGGAACAAAGCAAGAACTCACTGATCCATCCCAAAGGGGAGCTTCAGAGTGGTGGCAGCAGCAGCGCTCTGGGAGGACAGTCCTCGGGGCCCTGGGAAATCGTCTTGTGCAGCATAGGAAAATTTACTTTAGCAACTGGGAGTTGCTACTTTGGGCTCTGAAAGTCCCCCTCCCTTAGTGAAATGGCTCCAGGTGGCAGAGAGGAACAGGATTAGACCTGGAGCCGTTTCTTGATGGGGACTTGCAGGACCCAAAGCTAAATTTCGCTCTGCCAGGAAAGAGACTCTCACTCTCCCAACTAGACCAGCAGGGGAGAGAAGCAGCCACTGACCCAGTTGGAGCTGACACAGAGCTGCTCCATGTGTTCCCCAGCAAAGGCAAGTGGAGGGGGAAAGTGACCAGCAGTGGTGGCAAAAGGCAAGTGGGGGGAGGTACTAGCAGTGACAGGTAGGCGACTGGGGCTTGCTTGCAGAGCCTCACTCACTGATCATGAAGGCAGGGAGTAATGGCTGGTGTGGCGGGTGGGCTGCAGGCAGTCATATTGCATATATGCGATAAGGACTGACCGGGCGGAGAGGGGAAGGAAGGGCGGAGAGGGGCGGGGCCAGCCATTGGTGCGATTTGCTGGTTCTCTGAACTGTGCAGAATCATAACAACCAATTCTATAGAACCGGTATGAACCGGTAGAATCCCACCCCTGGAATAATTGCTCAAAATTTATGAAATAAACCCTTTTCCTACATTAAATGCACCTGCTCTGTCATATAAAACAAAAAATTATGTTGAAACAAGTTCTATTTCAGAACTTGTTTACGAAACATAACAATGATCACCACCAACATCCTTTATCCTTGAATTGCCAAGTGAAAGGTAACATCTGGTTTTTGAGCTACAAAACTTCTAGATCCCTAATATAAAAACAATTGGAGGCTGCTCTTTAAGCAAGATGGTATCAATACCAGTTTTTATCAAATTCTCAGTTCTATGCCAAACCTTGTGTATGCAAGAGCAAAAAATAGACAATTAGTAAGCCATGTGCAACTGCCTTCTCCTCTTCTCTGTGGGTTGCATTTAGCAGTTGTTCTATGCAATTAGGGATGCTCAATAGCTAAGACACTGAACTTGTCAATCAGAAAGATCAGAAATTCAACAGTTCAAATCCCTAGCAACACAAAACAGAGTGAACTCCCATTATTTGTCCCAGCTTCTACCAACCTAGCAGTTCGAAAGCATGTAAAAATGCAGAAAGTAGAAAAATAGGGACCATTTTGGTGTGGAGGTAATAGCATTCCGTACTCCTTCAGCGTTTAGTCATGCTGGCCACATGACCACAGAGATGTCTTCAGACAGCACTGGCTCTTCAGCTTTATAATGGAGATGAGCACCTCCCTCTAGAACTGGAAATGACTAGCACATATGTGTGAGGGGAACCTTTACCTTTACCTATGCAGTTACCTATGATGCAATTACCTTCACTCTTTTCTGAGCAGATTTCCAAATAATTATGGTAGTGGAAGATTATTTCTTCCAATTGTCTATATTAAGATTATGAAGTAAAGAGGATTCTTTTGAGATAATTGCTAGGGCATTGGGAGCCTTAGTCAGGTTAATAATTAATCCTATGCCTCTAGAAAATAGAATCACAGTTTTGATGCAATCCCAGTTGGCTGGCCAGGAAACATTTATGCTTAAACAGCGAAAATTACTGTAAGCACAAAATTATAATCAACTGGGATCCAACTGGAACAGGGACAAAGCTGTGTGTCTCCTGGAGTGCTGCCATATTCACAATTTATCTCTTCATCTGGATGACTAGTTAACAACAACAAAAAAGATAAATAAACCTACAGATGTACACTCCAAGAAAATGGTACTTGCAGATGATTAGAAATGACAGGAAAAAATTAAAAAGGTATCTTTAACTTTTCAGAAAATAAATAAAGACTATCTACTGGCAATTTTAAAAAAGAATGCTGAACTTCGTAAGAATAAATGAAATATATTGGAGACAGTATTGACTTGGACTGCATTACAAGGTTGACCTTCACTGCTTTTCCCCATAATAATGAGTGACAACCACTGCCTCGCAAAATAAGAGAAATTGTGGTCAGGAATATGCATATCTCCAGTTCCTTACAGATTCCAGAGGCTTGATTCTGAGACAAACATTGCTCCTTCTCATCTATCTTCTGGGTTGGATACCATTTATTTTAGGAGAAGATCAACTAACAATTTTGTGGCCAGAACAGACATTTTTCTTGTTAAATTGGCATCCAATGACATAACAGTGCTGTATGTCATCCTAAGGTTGAATTTTGTGTGTCACACTTTTTTGGTAGTGGATGGTTGAAATAAAATAGGTGAGTGAAGGCAATCATAGGTTCATGTGTGTATTTCAAATTTACAAATTTTAGAATTGTGATGCACAGTTTCAGTGGAATGATTTGGGGAAAGAGGAGTCTTTGATAATGAGTAAAAAGAACTGAAAATTCCTTGTGCCTTGAAAGAATGGATTGTCCAATTTTGCTTAAATAGAATTCGAGATGAATTATTCAGTAATAGCCTAAGGTAGGGATAAGGAAACTTGTGTCTTTTATCACTTATGGACTTCAACTCACAGAATTCCTGAGTGAGCCATAAAAGTTTCCCCATCCCTGGCCTACTGGTTTTTCAGTTGTAGGGGAATTCAACTTTTGACTTGAATGGGACTGTTGATATACTAATGTAGGACATATGTCTTACATTTATATATTAAACAGTCCCATTCAAGTGATACATTGATTTCCCGCACAACCAGGGGTGAGATTCAAATTTTTAAACAACTGGTTCTGTGGGTGTGGCTTAGTTGGTGGGCTTGGTGGTCATGTGACTAGCTGGGCATGGCCAACTCAACATCACTCACATTGAGGCATGCATTTCCTTGCCTGGCCTCTCATGACTGTGGGGATGCTGCAATAGTCATAAGTGTGAAAAATGGTTATAAGTCACTTTTTTTGAGTGCCATTGTAACTTTGAATGGTCACTCCACACAAGTAAAGTACCAGCAAAGGAGGGAAAAAAACTCTAGAGAAGTTCCAGGACAAGAAGTCTAGTCCTGCCAAGAATATAATAAGGGTTAACGGAGAGGAAGTTTCTGTAAGCAACACCAGAATGTTTCCTTCCTGCCTTCCTTACAGGATTAGGCCAGTAATTTCTTCTAACAACCGGTTCTCTGAACTGCTTAGAATGTTAACAACCGGTTCTAGAGAATAGGTGCAAACCTGTAGCATCCCACCCCTGCCCTACAACTGAAAAACCAGTAGGCCAGGGATGGGGAAACTTTTATGACTCACTCAGGAATTCTGGGATTTGAAGTCCATCAGTGATAAAAGAGCCAAGTTTCCCTACCCCTGGCCTAGGGTCTATCATTTTATATAAAAACTGATCCTAGGAACCCGCTGATGTAAATCATTGTTCATTTCCTGCAAGATAGTATAGCAAGTGATATTGCAATGGTGTAACTTGCAATTAAATCGGTTATTTAAATTGGTTATGGAAACACCAAAGCAAATAAATGCTTAAATTAGCCTCCTGAAGTTGCTACCCTCCAAATTGCCCTTAATTTACATTCATGTAAATCCACTCCAGATACATTCTTGACACAGTATATACAGTATTTGTTGTAGTATTATTTGGTTTTAATAGGCTGGTAATCTTAATATTGTTTTCTGTTTCCCAAGGTGTCATAACAGTTAGTAAAAAGAAAGAAAGACCTCCTTCAGGGACACTATCACTACCATTCTAAATTGGTAAAGTAGCTTCAACAGTTTAGGTCCATGATTAGAATGATTAAATAAGCTACGTTTCATTTCTTAAAAAGCAACTGATCACTGTTATTCCTCTTTTTTTTTTTTAACTGAAGTTGGTTCAGTATTTTTATCTAGCCAAGTGTAATCTGATCCATAATCATACTGCAGGCTACACATGGATATTATCTGTAAGTAATTGTAAGCTCCTTCTCTAAAGGCATGACATTGAATACAAGCACGAATGTTCTTGATATGAGTTAGCTATCGTCTTGGTGGTGGCAGCTTTAAAATATAAAGTTAAGGAACATTTAACACCTACTTTTAATATTGAATTTTTATATAAAATATTTTATATTTTATATTCCCCTTTATATAAAAGGGGAAGAAAGGAGAAATACTTATTAAAACAATAACATGGGGGAAAAACAATTATTGTTCACAGCAGTTTTGGGATTCAATTTTTTTTACTATTTTTACAATTTTTTTTACTGTTCTGTGGGTGTGGCTTGGTGGACGTGACAGGGGAAAGATGCTATAAAATCTCCAGTCAGAGATGGTATTGGCCAGTTCTCCGAACTACTCAAAATTTCTGCTACTGGTTCTCCAGAACTGGTCAGAACCTGCTGAATACCACTTCTGGTTCAAAGAGATGCTAATACAGAGAGAAAATATTTACTTTCCAATAAAAATGTTCGTTATTTTCTTTGTAGAAAGGATGAATGCTGTAATATCAAATTTATACTACAACTAAAATAATAATTCATTCTCTCTGTGTGTGTCCCTCCCTCCCTCCCTCTCTCCCCACTTATCTCCTGGTTGTATTCACTGACTACTGTATATAAAATGCAACAGACCAAGAGGCAGAAAAACATTTGCATAACTGGTCCCTACTGCCTTCTCAGGAGAACATATTTTGAAGCCACATCTACCACTATTAAAGAAGCTGTAAAGTTCTCAGCAGTGAGAAAATTACTTACTCTAGTTTAAAATGTTCTATTGTTTCCCTGCTTTATTTTATAACATTCTACATCCATTTAAATTATTTTTATTTTTGCCATTACATTATCTAGCCAACTTGTTAATGGCAACGGCATGTGCTATGCTATTCATGGGGAAGGCCTTGGCAGTGCTGAGTGGTTACATTTTCAATTACTGGTATTTTCTTGGAGAATAAGGTTGCATTTCACTTTGTTCAGAATGAGTCTGCTCGATATTGAAACATAAGTTCACCTGAGTTTCGTAGTGGAGGGTTTTTTTTTCTCAATTTGGGAGATACTAAATAATTTGGAGAGCTCCTATGATCATCCTGATCAGTATGGATAACAATGGGAATTACAATATAATGGAGTGAATCTGGAGAATATCAAGTTGGAAAACTCTAATGCAGAACTCAGCTCGCTTAGTAGTTTCTTTTTTTTAAAAAATTTTTTTAAAAACTTTATTAAACATTTATTTGACATACATTTAAAACAGACAAATATATATATATATATATATATATATATATATATATATATATATATATATATATATATATACACATACATACACACACACACACACACACATATACATTTTACAGCATATATTGAGCAATGGTTAAAAAAAATTTCTTTAGCATTGATGTCATCTGCCTTGTTACAATAACTCCTTCATTCTTTTAATGTTTTAATTTCTCTATATAGTTTATAATTAAATGCACGTCTTCTGTCATTTCCAAAACTTATCCAAATATCAAATATTACCTTTTCTTTAACCAATCATACCAAATGTTCCATATTTCATAATAGTCACTATCTTGTTTAGTTTTTAAACAATTTGGTTAGGCTATCCATCTCAGCACATTCATGTATTTTTTTTAATTACCATATCCTCTGAAGGAATGAAACACAATTTCCAGTTTTGTGCATAGGTTATTCTGGCCACAGTTATGATATGAAAAATTAAATATTGATATTTTTTTCTCCATGTTTAAATCTATCATGCTTAGCAGAAAGGTTTCGGGTTCAAGTTTTAAATTTTGTTTTATTATATTTAAAGTCCAATTTCTAATATTTCTCCAAAATTTCTGAGCACATGGGCAAGTCCACCACATCTGAAAATATGTTCCTTGTGCATAGTTACATTTCCAACAGTTGGGTGGTAGGTTGGGGAACATCTTAGCCAGTCTCGCAGGAGGTAGGTGCCAGCGATGAACCATTTTATATAGGTTTTCTTTATACGAGACTGACATGGTTAATTTGTAATTTGTTTGCCAGATGTGTTCCCACTTATCTAATGACCCACATTTTTATCTATGACCCATGTTTTTAGCCCAAATTATCTATGACCCACGTTTTTATCTATGACCCACGTTTTTAGCCCCAATTATTATAGATTCTATGACTATTTCTTCTTTTAATTTGTAATCCAAAAGATATTTATATGTTTTACTAATTGTTTTCTTTTCCACTCCTAGCCATATTTTATCTAATTCCTGTGGGATCATATTAAAACCAAATTGTTCTCTATCTTTTTTATAATGGGTTTGTATTTGTGCAAAGGGCTACCATACTATCTCCTTTCCTTGAATTTGTATTTGGTTGCTATTTTTAAGCTCTCCAGTATCATATAGTAAATCTTTATACCTGACAATATTTTGATAATCCAATAGATTTGGATATGTGACTGCTTCCAATGTAGATAGCCACAATGGAACCTTTGGGTAGTGGTTTTTTTAAATCTTTCCCCAGATATAGAACAACACATTTCTTACATGGTGCCTTTGGAAATATGAATGTTGTTTAGATTTTCCATCCCACGTGAAGGCGTGCCAGCCAAGTTGGAGATCAAAACCTTCTAATACTAACAACCTTCTATTTTCCAATTTAACCCAATCCTTAAGCCAGTTTACTATAGCAGCATCATAATATAATTCAAAATCTGGAAGGCCAAATCCTCCTTTTTTCTTGACATCCTATAATAGTTCATATTTCACACTGGGTTTTTTCCTCTGCCATATAAATTTAGATATACATTTGTTTAATTCTACAAAAAAGTTCTTTTCCAACTTGACTGGCACTATCTGAAACAAGAAAAACAATTTTGGCAAAATATTCATTTTTACTATTGAAATACATCTCAATAGCGATAACTGCAGTTTGGCCCAATTATCTAAATCTTTAACTATTTGCATTATTAACTTATCATAGTTATTTTTTAATCAATGAACATCTAGCAGTCAACCAGTATTTTACTTTATTTACCACCTGAATACCTAATTTATTTGCTGGTTCTTCCTTCTGCTCCTTTGTACAGTTTTTTGTTAACACTTTTGTTTTTTCTTAGTTAATTTTTAACCCTGCCACCTTTCCATATTCTTCTATTTCTCTTAGTAGTATAGGGCTCGTTTCTAAGGGTTCTTCTAATATAAATGCCATATCATCGGCGAATGCCTGGAGTTTATATTCCTCTTTTTTAATTTTTAGTCCTCTAATCTCTTGATTTTGCCTAATTTGTACTAAGAGAGTCTCTTCTGCCAGTATATACAATAGAGGAGCTAGGGGGCAGCCTTGTCTTACTCCCTTATTTATCTTTATGGTATCTGTATTTTCCCCATTTATTAATATTTTTGCGGTTTGCATGTTATAAATTGTCTTAATAAATCCTATAAAATTTTCACCAAATTTCATGCCCATCAGGTATTTAATAAGGAAGTTCCAATTCAGGTTGTCAAAAGCCTTCTGGGCATCTAAAAATATCAATGCCATTGTCTTGGTTGAGTGTACTTCATAATATTCTAATATATCCATAATGGTTCTTGTATTTGTTTTTATTTGCTTATGGGGCAGGAAGCCATTCTGATCAGTGTGGATAATTCTACTTAATACTCTCTTTAATCTTTCCACCAGTATTGTAGCCATTATTTTGTAATCTACATTTAAAAGTGATATTGGTCTATAGTTTTGAATTTTTTGTGGGTCTGATTGTTCTTTATAAATGAGGGTAATATATGCTTCCAACGATTTCCAATGATTTAGGCATGTTAGCGTTCTCCAGGGCTTCATTGTACAATTCCACTAATATCTCCTCTATTGTTTCTTGGAATTCCTTATAGAATTCCAAAGGAATTCCATCTGGGCCAGGGGTCTTATTTGCTTTTTGTGTTCCAATTGCCTTCCTAATTTCTTCTATAGATATTTTATTATTGAGCTTCCGGTTTGAGCTTCTTCAGTGACAGACCGAAACCTCATCTCTGCGAGGCTTCAATCCGTGCTCGCCGCTGGAGCGCCCCGAGCCGGCTGGTTTCAGGGGTAAGCCACCCCATAAAGGTGGTGAAGAGTGGGGAGAAATGGCCACCTCAAAGAAGAACTCAACCAGAAAAGAATGTACAGGAGGAAGATAAGAAGAGAAAGTTTTGGTTGACCGGGTCAGCAAAAGCAACAAATAAGGTACCCTGGAATTGAAACTATTAAAAAACAATAACATTGTTCCCTAAGAAAATTTTTAAGCTGTGAAGGAGAGAGAAAAGGGAAAAGATTTGGTTTTCTCCTTTTCCTATACTAACAGCTAAGAGACTTAAGAAAGAAATTGGAAAAAAATCCACTTTGACATCAACAGGCATTTAATGCTGAAAATAAAAAGTCAAAGGGATAATAAAGATTTCTGGATAATTAAAAGCTTTTGAAAACAGGAAAGGAGAGAAAAAGAATAAAAGGGCAAGATCTGGAAGGGAGGAGACTGCCTGGAATTAAAAAAGAACTTACAGGAAAATTTCAACAAGACTTCCAAAGGATACATTCTAACTGAAATATCACAACAAAAATCCCAGGAAGAGAAAGTCAAAAAAGAAATAAGAAGATATAATCAGGACTATCTGGATTACTTGATGATTTCTGGATTCTTGCTTATTGTTTTGAATGAGTAAAATCAATCGGGTGGTTGTTTAAAAGTGTTTAAAATGGCTCCACTTTTAGAAGAACTGAAAATGGAACTGAAAAAGTACAAAGAAGATGCACAAGAATGGAAAAGTTCTTTTGGCTTCATATTTCAGTTTTTAGAAATGGAGATTTGGAATTATAAGAAACAATAATAAATGCCTGCAGAACAAGAAGATTGTGACAAAGAAGAAGCCATCTTCAATAAACAGGTAATCTTAGATGGGGGGAAAAAAGGAAAGGGGGGAAAGAGAATGGAAAGTTTAAGATTGGGAAAAACAACTCCCCCCCAAAAAAAATAGAGTGAAAAATAAGTATAAAATCAGAAAGCAACAGAAGAGGGAAATGCAGAAGAGAGAATTAGAACTAGAGAGACAAGTGGGTAAAAGGGGGAGGGAGAAGATGAGAGGGAAGAAAGAAAGGAAAAGAAGTTATAAAGGACAGAAGCAAAATATAGAGAAACAGGGCCTACTTAGAGGTAATGGGTGAAAATTTAAAGGAAAAAGGGATTCTGCAAAGGTACATAAGATAGTATGGTTATATTAGAAACAGAAATAATTTTAGAAAATATGAAACAATGTATGATTAAAATGTCTGATAAAATAGCTATCGTAATTCAGTGGAATGCTTGTCAAATAAATGTAACAAAATGAATATTTAATGATTTATAAAACATATGTGAAGAGAAATAAGGGAAAAATTAATTATGGAGATTATATGTGTTTTTAAGGAAGTATGATATTTAATAGAAAGAAGTGTTAAAAATGTTTAAGACTTTAATGATTATTAATGATAGAACTGAACTGGAATGGACTGAGGGTTTATAATTACATATATTTACAATCTTTCTTTTTTTTTTTTAAAGAATATAGTGTGTATTATAAGAATGTACCAAGCAGAATTCAATTGGAAGTTATGTATTATGTATTATATTGAAGGTCATAACCTTAAGGTATATATTGAAATTTAAATAAGAGTTGAATGGATGTAATTAAAAGATATAAAGTTGTCATATTCCAATTAGTAACTACAGGAGAAAATTTGTTTAATGAGAAAAGATAATATGAATTTGAAGCAGAACAGACAAAAGTATAAATATAATGATTTGAATTGAGTTGAGATAATCAAAATAAAATTAATAAAATTAAAAGAGGGGAAAAACTATATAGAAAAAATAGTATAAGATAAGGAATAGAATACAAAAAGGAGCATGAAATTGAGTTTTGTGTCTGTATAAAGAAGTTCAACCTGGGACCATGCTATTTTCAAAAAAGATGTTTTACTTGTATTTTGTATGTGTGAAAATCCAAATAAAACTTTATTAAAAAAAAAAACCAAGATATTTTATTGTTCAAATTTTGTTTCTCTTCACCAGTAATTTCGGGCAGGTTCTTTTCATTCAAATATTGATCAATAGATTCTTCTGGTATTTCTTCCTGTTTATACAATTTCATCAAAAACTCCTTAGCAATTTCTTTCTTTTCTTGGGTGCATAATTTCCCTTCCTGATCTTGGAGAGCTATGATCTTTATCATTTCAATATATTTTTTATCTCTTAATATGGTATTGTTAAATGTCCATTTTCTAATTTTCCTTTTTCCTTTCCATTTAAGTTGAATGAGATTATGGTCAGCCCATAGATTTGGCAAAATCTCAATCCTTTCAATATTCTCCATTAACCCAGGGTCCATCCATATCTGATCTATTCTGGACCAAGAGTGGTGGGGGTTAAAAAAAAATGTTTTTTATTTGGATTTAATTTTCTCCACACATCTTTCAGGTTAAGTTCTCTTACCATATTATTAAAAGACGAAGGGAGCATTCTCCATTCCTTTTTTATTTTGGAAGTTCTATAATCTTTATCTTTGTCTGGGACTGCATTATAGTCTCCTACAATGCATACATTAGCATACTCAAATTCTATTATCTTATGGTGAAGCCTATTATAAAAGTCTTTTTGGTTTGTATTCGGGGCATATATTGTGACTAATAACATCTTTTTCTGATTTACATTTATTTCTATAAAAAGCATTCTCCCTTCTTGATCTTTGTATATTTGTTTATGTTGCAACCAATCCTTTATGTATACTATAATACCCCCTTTTTGTTTTTTGCAAGTGCCGAGTACATTTTACCCAAATTTATATTTTTTAAGAGGTCTGCTTGATTGTCTGGAATATGCACTTCTTGCATACAAGTTATGTCAGCGTTTTGTTTTTTTAAGTTTCTCAAATATCTGGTTTCTTTTTGATGATTGATTTAAACCATTGATATTAACTGAAAATAAAGTGATTTCTCTATCAATGTCACTGACTGTGTGAGGCGTTTCTTGTTTCATTTCTTGTTCTAGGCTGTCTTTTTCTTAGTCTGTTGCCTTCCTCTTCTTCTCTAAGATTTTGGGGTTCAGAGTGTGAATCAGATTCTTTTTCTCCAGAGTTGTTCCTCTTGGTTTCTTGTATTTAGGTCGTCTCTACTTTCTTGTTCTTCCTCGGGTCCTAGGTGTCATTCACGAAATTCCTGTGCTTTTTCAATTGTATCAATTTTGTATTTTTTGTCCTGCCATGAAACTAAAAGCCCCTCTGGGGTGAGCCACCTAAATGGAATACCATTTCTAATAAGCTGAATTGATAAAAATTGGTAGCCCCTTCTCTGCTCTCTGACTCTACTAGGTATTTGTTTCAGTGTAACCACTTAATGATCTTTGTATACAAGTGGTTCATCTCTGGTCTTACTATAGAGCAGGTCTCGTGTTATCTTCCTCACAAATTGAATTTGAACCTCTCGGGGTAGTCTATGTCTCCTTGCATAGTGTGTATATACTCTGTATACCTCATCTACATCATTTTCAATTTCCAGTTTGGGTTTCTGTAAAGCTGCCGCTATCAGATTCATCATTATTGCACGTAAATCTTCCTTTTTGTCTTCCACCACATTTTGGAACCTAAGATGAAACGATGCCTTCTCTAATTCCATGTGTACCATCGAATCCCGGAGTTCACAGTAGAGTACTTTCCAATTTTGTTCTGAATCCTCTAATTTCTTCTGCACCATCTCCGTTCCTGCCTCTACTAAATTTAATTTCTGTTCATTTTTTTATCACCTTTTCCTGCATCTTTCCAATCTTACTATTCAAATTTTGTATTTCATTTTTCACTTGTCCCATTTCAGTTCTCATCTCTGTTTTCATATCTTCATGGTTCCTTGCTATCAATTTGTGGGTTTTTACCATCATTTCCTGCATCGTAGTGAGTGTTGCCTGTACTGTTTGCAGGTTTTGAGCTGAACTAGTTTTTTCTGCCAGTAGCATTGCATCTATAGATCTCTGCCCCATAGGTGAAGACGTTGTTATAGTTTTCTTTCCTGGTTTTACATTTGTAGTTGATGTTGTTGCCATTTTAACTATCTGCCCCCCTTAGTAGTTTCTAACAAACACACACACAGGCAGGAAAACTCTATTTAAGTCCTACTACATTTCCCTTGTTTCTCCTATGCAATCTTATTTGTATTTACATTTCTCTATGCAGGACACCTAAAACATGTAAAATAATAAAGCTAGTTAAAATATATGATGAACGTCATTAAAATACCATTCATATACTAAGGTGTTTATAAAGTAGTATCAGTGAAGAGAATACAGACAATCCATGTTTAGTGACTGCTTTGTTTATTGATTATTTCCAGTTATTATGGTGATGAAAAATTTACCATTAAATTTACCATTTCTCACCTTTATGCACTTTACAAGTGAGTAAAGCAAAGGAAAGCTGAAGTAATACTGTACACATAGTGACAGATTTGCCTAGAGACTGCTTCACCTAACAATTAAGTCCTAATTGGGGTTGTTAAACTAGGGCTAACTGTAATCAGCAGTGAACTGAATTATGTAATGGCAAATGGACAGTGGTAGTCCATTGACGTTGCATTTGTTAACATGCTATTCTTCTCTTAAGTTTGGGACAAAATGCCATCTATGGCTCTTTTTATAGGTTCCTTTCAACATCTTTTAAAATAATAGATGCCTTTAATGTTTCCATAAAAAAATAATATAGAATTCTTTTTTTTAATTGAGCAATATGACAATAGAATAGAATAGAATAGAATAGAATAGAATAGAATAGAATAGAATAGAATAGAATTCTTTATTGGCCAAGTGTGATTGGACACACAAGGAATTTGTCCTTGGTGCATGTGCTCTCAGTGTACATAAAGGAAAAGATACATTCATTAAAAGTCAAGAATCATAAGGTACAACACTTAATAATAGTCATAGGGTACAATAAGTAATCAAATCATACTAGGAGCAGTCAATATAAATCATAAGGATACAAGCGACAAAGTTACAGTTATACAGTCACAAGTGGGAGGGGATGGGCGATAAGGAGTGATGAGAAGATTAATAGTAATAGTAGTGCAGACTTTGTAAATAGTGGACAGTGTTGAGGGAATTATTTGTTTAGCAGAGTGATGGCATTCGGGAAAAAACTGTTCTTATGTCTAGTTGTTCTGGTGTGCAGTGCTCTATAGCATCATTTTGAGGGTAGGAGTTGAAACATTTTATGTCCAGGATGTGAGGGGTCTGTAAATATTTTCACAGCCCTCTTTTTGACTCGTGCAGTATACAGGTCCTCGACTGAAGGCAGATTGGTAGTGATTGTTTTTTCTGCAGTTCTTTCTGCAGTTAAATATCTTAATCAACAGTATATACAAATACTATTTTATTCTTGTCTTCCAATGGTAGTAGCAGATGAATTGAAATACTTGCTGCAGTAGAAAATGTGATGCACCAAGCATGCATGATATTTAAGAACACATAAAATGTGCAATATTATTGCATGCAATGCCAGAACATACATATAAGAGATGTTTGATAGCTAGAAATGTTCAAGGAGGATAATTCGTAATTATATTTATTCTTGGCAAAGCTGTCTCTGAAAGGAAAGGCACAAAGGAATTTTTCCTGGCTCAGACCCCATCACCTCAGATCCCTAAAGAAAAATACTCAGCTCATACTCTCTACAGCTGGTTGCAACATGAACTAAAGTGATGTAACTCCTGGTATGTGTGTTCCAGGCTTTGGTGAATATCAAGGAAACCATGAGCATCAAAAGGCAGGAAAAAATGAGGTGGGGGGAGGAAGATGGATAATACCAAAAAAAGAAGGACAGAAAGGCACTGGAGAAGTCAGGAAGACACATACAATCAGGGTAGATAGATCAACATTGAAAGAGGGAATTCTGAAAGCATGTATTCTAATTGTCCTCACAATAACTAAAGCAAACTGTTTTTTAGAGTACAAGATCTGAGGCTCTCCTACTATTAATCCACTTCTGGAAAAACAATGATACGTACTAATCCCAAAGAACAAGACATCTTTGGGTGAACAGAATTTGCTATCTAGTGAAGAATACAGTTCGCATAAATATTTAGTGAGAGCTTTCACACTCATGCCTCTAGTTAATCCCATGCTAGTTTAGCCTTCATTCCACCTATAATTATCCATTTTCAAGATCCACTTTCTATCACAGAAAAGGTATTTTAGTTAATAAGCAGCTTCCAGAGGAAGGAACATGGTTTTCAAATTATGGCTGTCTTGATGACAATCTCTGTTTCAGTCTGAGATTCCCAGTAGATTGGCCCAAAATGATATACCCAGATGTGGCCCCCAAACACTGCAAGTTTCATATTAGTTAACCAAAAAATGTTCTTTATTTACAGGAAACACATTTTACTCAGTGAAGCAAAAGGGAATAGAAGAACTTTCCAAAGTTCAGTGCTATGAAATGTGAGGAGACATACGGTAGTTGTTTACAGAGGACTTGCTGGGAGATGTGAAGATTTAAGAGAAGCCTTTTTTCCTATTTCTAGTTATTCTTCACAGAACTAAGGAACATTGTTTCCCAATTATCTGAATGAATTAGCTAAGAGTGTGCATGAAAGGTACAGACGGTAAGCTCATGGTCTCTTGGGATTCCTTTTATGACATGCAAAAAACTACAAAAACATATGGCAACAGCATAAAAGCATGTATTCCAGATATGCTGTTAAACCAACTGATCCATTTAGATAGCTTGGAAAAATACCAAACTGACAAATGGATTCTAAACAACAGTTTTTAATTTGATGAATTAGAATATTTAAAAAAAAACAAATCCAAAGGCATAGCTGAGTTTAATTTCTTAAATTCCATACTCTTGTCTTTATCAATGAACATAAATAAGCTATTGTAAGGAAATAGTTTAGATAAATGTAAATATCAATATTGGAATACTGCCACAAATATATTAGTTCATAATTGTGATGCATATCATTTCAGAAAATAATTTCTAAAATGCTGTAACAAAGAAAGCAAGTGGATTTTTTAAAAAATTATATGAAATTTTTTCTTACAGTTTATTTGGGGAAATCAGAATTATTTAGTCAGAATAAGGTTATTTGGGAAACAAAAATAAAAAACTAAAATTTAAAAAATCATAGAGAACATGACTCAACTTTATTTGACTATGTGACATAATGTACTTCTTCTAAACATCTATGATGCCACCACTACATCCATTCCTAGGTCCTTGAAATATAGTTTTAAAATGATCACCTTTGCTTCTATCATCTTTGCTTCTCTTCAGTAATGTTGAAATTAATGAGCAAAAATCAGTGTCCAACCCTGCCTCCATCCTACCAACCCATATAACATAGACAAGAAGGCAACAGTGAAACAGAAAGAAAGAAAGAAAGAAAGGAAGGAAGGAAGGAAGGAAGGAAGGAAGGAAGGAAGGAAGGAAGGAAGGAAGGAAGGAAGGAAGGAAGGAAGGAAGACAACACAAGCATCCTAATTCTTCACCACCTGCTGAAGATAACCTCTTCTACATCCCACACACATTTTGCTTGAGTTATCAATGTCACCTTCTATTCTCTTGGCCTAGAATAATTCAGGAGTTCCAGCAGGAGCTGGGTAAATTAACAGTATTTCCAATGGATAATGGCCTGTCTCCAAGTTCCACAGAACTCCAGTTTTCCAGTAAAAATGCACCTTCAGGAATTTGTTTTGTACTTCAGCTGAGCAAAAATAAAAGTAGTCTACCTGTTGAAGTAGACCAGAAATGCAGGATTTGTTGCACATCTAGTTGACTCAAAGATCTTATATGAAAGTTGCTGAAATGCTGCCAAATTAGCCTTACTGCATTACAAACAGTAGCAATTTATTATTTGAGTCTTCCATTGAGAGATTCAGTCACCTAGATAAGATTTTTAGCACATAGACACATCATATTTCCAGGACTGGCTGCCAAGCTTCATGCCAATGGATTACTCGGATCACCCAGCCAGAAATACCCTACAGCAAGTTGGATACAAAGTATTGAGAATATTAATAATAAAATATTATTATCTGATGGTATTTCATGATACCAACATTTACTTAGTCTAGTCTCCAAGAAGCCTCCAAGCAGCATGCAATTATAATGCACAATAGTTTGCTGAGTACATCTTAGTAAATCCATGCAATTGGAAAAATACTAGAAGACAATGAATAAAAAATGGCAACCATGGAAAAATGGTGGTAAGGTAATTTGACTCTTGATTACAAGTCTAAATGATAAAAGGAGATAAAATGTTGAAAAGATGGGCTGTGACCTGAGAGCTGAAGGCAGATGATACCTCATATACAGTATATTCAGAGCAGGCTGTCTAAATGAGAAGAAGCATAACAAGATCAGATAAGCAAAGACCTTGAGTTAATTAAGAGTTGTATAATAGGATTGTGAGGGCTAAATCTGAGTTGATTAGTAGCTACTGTTCTAAGACCAGGCTGGCCCATGACAATAATGATGCAGATATGTGAACTGCTTATCCCACCTGTGATAGGATGGGATGGGATGGGACGGGACGGGACGGGACGGGAAAGGAAAGGAAAGGAAAGGAAAGGAAAGGAAAGGAAAGGAAAGGAAAGGAAAGGAAAGGAAAGGATGGAGTGGGGTGGGGTTGGATGGGATAGGGTAGGGTAGGATAGGATAGGATAGGATAGGATAGGATAGGATAGGATAGGATAGGATTGTTTATTGGCCAAGTGTGATTGGACACATAAGGAATTATGTATCCAATCACACTTGGACACACAATTAAAAAGCAGTCTTTCAGTCTATCAAACTGGGCAATAGGAGGGAAAGAACATTTGAATCTTGATTCTACAATTAATTTGGTTTGCATTTTACAATTGGCAATCATATGATTATTTTTCAAATATTTTTTCTAGTTCTTATACTAAATGTAACTTTTAACAGAGAACAATCTTCTTCTATCACTGCTTGAAAAACTTTTGGTTCAAAGAGCTAGGAAAAGCTTGATGAGCGAAACAAGGGTCATTTGTAAATGCCTTAATGATGATTGGGGATTTGTCTGTGTTATATATTATGCTTGGTTGTGCAGTCAGGCAGATGTTTAAATTGGATTTGGCATTTTTGTCTATATATTGAGTCCTTCCCAAGGACCTAGAATAGGCAGATGTTACTTAATAGTAATAAAGGTATCATTGCAGGATGTAAGCAATTCCAAGTAAAGCTGAAACTGCTTCTTGGATGAGAAGTGAAATGTCTTCAAAGAAAAACCAGAAAGTCTAGTTGCTTCTGGAAAAAGCATCTTTGGGACAACTGTGACCTGGATGATTGAGAAGCTTAATAAACATTCCAAGTAAAACTAACTTTTGAAATCGACTGATGGTAATTTTGTCAAAGCTGATGGGGTTCAAGTGGTGCTGCAGTTGTTTAGAGATTGCACATCTGAGAGTGGCTCAAAAATTTCATATGGAAGTTGGTGAAATATTGCTAATTGGCCATGCTGCATTACAAACAATAGCAATTTATTATTTGAGTCTTTATCAGTAGATATTTAGTTGTCGGGATTTAAACTAATTATATTTCCAGAACTTGCTGCCAAACTTCATTACCATGGATTAGTCAGATCACTCAATCAGCAAAGCCCTACAGTAAACTGAATATAAGCATTTTGTTTATTAATTTTAGAATACTATTATCTGATGGTATTTTATGATAGCAAAGTTTACATATATTGTTCTCCAAGAATCCCCCAAGCAGCCTGTAATTATAATATGTAATAGTTCGTATTTGCCACAGTAGTTCTCTTTGCAGATATTTATATTTTATTTTTTTCAGCCAGGAGTTCCTCTGTCTCTTTCTTCAACTTTCCTGCTTTTAGCCTTTCACGGGTCTTGTTATCTACTTTGTCTGCAAGGTTTTTTCCTTTGCGATGTCTCTTTTCTGTTCTTTATTCAGTCTTTCTTATAGGATAAATTGGTCTTTCTGATATTATTTATTTGATATTAAAATTATTTGATTAGAGTGATTTGAATAACCAATTGATTGATTGGTTGATTTCAGTAATAAGTAATCTTACTTTTGATTTGTTCTCTAACATATCAATTAACATTTATTAATTACCAACATTCATTAAGTAACTGTCTACCTTTCACATTAACTAGCTATTGTAATTGTTTAGTGTACTATTGCCATTGACCATGCCAGCCAAAAACTCCAAACCAAAACAAAAGAAAAATATCTCTACCAATGACCTCCCAGACTCCTGCACATGTTTCAGATGTCTTGAAACCATCAATGAAAGTGAAATTTACATCAAATGCTGCGACAATCTAGCCCACGTGGCCTGCTTAAACGCAAACAAAAGCCTAGCTGATATGGTTAAAAATTCAGATACATTCTTTTATCTATGTCCACCATGTTCTCCTAACCTAAAAAAGCTGAGTACCCTACCTGACAGAGTTGAAAGCATAGAATCACTCATTCACTCAATAGAAGAATGCTTAGCAATGCGTTTTGAAATAACTATACAAGCAAGCCTAATCTCTCTTGAAAAAAAAAATACAGCACAGATAAGTGAGAACCTATCAGTTCAAAATCCAATCCCACAACAACCACAACCACTACCTCAACTACAATCACAACTACAACCAAAAATAACCACCAAACCACAGCCACAAACAATTACTATCCCTTCAAGTAATTCCACAAATAATATCTCCTTACTCATCAGAGACACCATGGAATGTGAACAGAAACGTCCAAATGCCATCTTATTTGGTCTCGAAGACACCAATGAATCAGACGACATCACCAAAGTACATAATATCACAAGCAACTCAGATACAACAAACATCTCTCCTGAAGATATCATTGAAATAATCAGAGATGGCCCTTGTACAAATACAATGATGGCTCTATGGCCCCAAGATTTTGTAGAGTTGCATGTTAAAATGAGTCCAGCAAATGCATACTCATTCATACAATAAACACCATTGCAAAAACCAATCCGAACCACAAAAAACTTCACTCAAGACCAGACTTATCCATACTGCAAAGAATCCACTCCCATGAACTCTGTGAAGAACTCAAAAATCATCTAGACAATGGAGAAAATGACTTATACATTGACTACTGAACTGATTGCATCAAAAGAAAGTCACACAACCCACAACTCCGCATCCAACCCCACCCCATCCAATCCAATATCACTCAAAACTAGGCAGTAGTTTTGGCACTAGGCAAAACTAGGCAACTACCCCTATTTCAACCACAACTGGTCTTGAATGCAAGCTACTCAATGCAAGAAGCCTTGTAAATAAAATACCTGAATTTCTCCTTTTACTAAATACGGCTAAATTCGACATTATATTTGTCTGTGAAACATGGCTCAATACATCTCTCCCTGACCCCATTACCACAGTAAAAGACTATCATGTTTACTGATCAGATTGTGAAATCCGTAGAGGAGGTGGTGTTGCTATCTTCTATAAAAAGTCCTTATATCTAAAAAACATCCAAGTTACACAGGGGCTTGCTATTCCTGAGACCATCGTCTGTGAACTGTCCTTAAATATCACATTTCAGTTCTTACTATGTTACAGAGCCCCTGATTATGACATCAAACATGCAAACAAGCTAAATACACTACTAACATGGGCAGCATCCTGCCCACATGCTTTTATCTTTCTTGGTGACTTCAATTTACCTCATATTAACTGGACCCTAAACAAATATGAACCCGCACATGCAACCTTATACAACACAGTAACAAATCTGGGACTAGAACAACTAGTAACCAACAACATTAGACTTAACAACTGCCTCGATCTCACCTTCTGCAATAGTTTGAATTCAATTTACAGAATACAAATTAAAGAACCCTTTTCCAACAGTGACCACAACATGATAGACTTTTGTCTCAACATACGTCCACACAAAAATCATCACAATGACGGAATCCCCAATTATAACTTCAAAAAAGGCAACTATGTTTTTATAAACAATGATCTCTCATCCCTTGATTGGCAATTTCTATTCACTGGATGCAACACTGTAGTAGACATATTTTTACTTGAAGTCAAAAGAGTCATCAAACTATATGTACCATTAAAAACTCCCCAAACCAGAAAAAACAAATTATCCATAACAATAAGGAAGTTTCAATCCAAAAAGAGATCACTTTGGCGGAAAAACAAATCTGGTCATGTTGCCAACTTCAAAATACAAAAATTTATGCCACCAGATAAAAACTGAATGCACCAATTATCACATTAAACAAGAAGAAAACCTTCTACACACCGATTCCACCCGCACTTTCTACAATTTTGTAAACAGAAAACTAAAAGACTGAAGGTCCATCCCACCTCTGAAAGGACCTAATGGTAAAGACTGCAACAATGGCACTATTAAAGGCAACCTCTTTAACACATTCTTTGGCTCAGTATTTGTAAACAGCAATTGATCATGCCCAGTATTTCCTAGCCAAACCACAGAAAACTACAATGATCTAATACATATCGATTTTACAGAAGACAATGTTGAAAAAGCACTACACAATCTAAAACCAACTCTATCTATTTGACCGGACAGAATATGTGCCTACTTCTTAAAAAAGCTATCCACTGCCATAGCATAATCTTTGAAAAATCTTTCAGGACCAGCTCCTTGCCAAAACTAGGGTCACAAGCCACGGTCATCCCCATCTTCAAAAAGGGAGACCCCAGCCTAATTGAAAATTACAGACCAATCTCTTTATGCTGCATCACCTGTAAAGTCATGGAATCAATTATTAACCAATCTATCATCCTCCACTTAGAAACAACCTACTCTCCAATAAACAATTTGGTTTCAGGAAAAAACTATCCTGTAATCTGCAACTCTTACACTGCAAAAACATATGGACTACACAACTCGATCAGGGCAATAGACACAATCTACATAGACTTCTGTAAAGCCTTTGATTCAGTGGTACATGACAAACTACTCCTAAAACTAAAATCTTATGATATCTCTGGACACCTGTGTTACTGTATAGAAGCATTCCTGTCAAACAGACAACAAATGGTCAAAATTGGGAGTGTCCTATCAAATTCTGTACCTGTCAACAGTGGTGTCTCCCAAAGCAGGGAGACAACTCTCCCAAGGTAGGACCAACTCTTCTTACTCTACATAAATGACCTCTGTGATAATATCAAGAGCAACTGTGTTCTCTTCGCTGATGATGTAAAGCTATTCAACACCACAGACAATACTGCTACCCTTCAAAAAGACCTTGACTATGTATCAGAATGGTCAAGCAAATGGCAACTTCAAATCTCAACAAATAAATGCTCTGTCCTACATATTGGCAAAAAAAATCAGAAAAAAAAAATACAGGCTGAATAGTCAAGATCTTGTTGACGATCCAAACTCTGTCAAGGATCTTGGAATACTCATCTCAAATGACCTAAGTGCTAGAGCCCACTGTAACTACATAGCCAAAAAGGCATTAAGAGTTGTTAACCTAATCCTACATAGCTTTTTCCCTGGTAATATCACACTACTAACTAGAGCATACAAAACATTTGCTAGACCAATACTCGAATACAGCTCATCAGTCTGGAAACCACATTACGTATCTGATATTAACACAATTGAGAAAGTCCAAAAATATTTCACAAGAACAGTTCTCCACTCCTCTACTCATTGCAAAATATCTTATGCCACCAGACTTGAAATTCTAGACCTAGATAATCTAGAACTACACCGCCTTCGGTCCGATCTAAGTATAGTATATAAAAACATACACTGCAATGTCCTACCTGACAATGAATACTTCAGCTTCAACCATAACAATACAAGAGCAAACAATAGATACAAACTCAAGGTTAACCGCACCAAACTTGATTGCAGGAAATACGACTTCAGCAACAGAGTGCTCAGTATCTGGAATACTCTACCTGACTCTGTGGTTTTTTTCCCAAACCCCCAAAACTTTAACCTTAGACTGTCTACTATTGACCTCACCCCTTTCCTAAGAGGTCTGTAGGGGATGTGCATAAGCGCACCATGTGCCTACCATGCCTGTCCTATTGTTTCTTTTATTGTTTTTATTTTTCTTATATGTATCCATGTATTCATAACTATGTTTTTACTTATACCTATTATCTTGTAAGCAATTGAAAAAAAAATTAATTAATTAATTAAAAATATTCAGTAAGGCTCTATAGTATACTAGTTTCAGTGCATAATCTTCACTGTCCTTCAGAAATTCTTCTAATGCAAGGGTGGCAAACTTGATTCCATTGAAGGTCGCATCAGCGCTGTGTTTGACCTCGGGCGGCCAGAGTGGATGTAGCGAAGATGGATGTGGCCAGCTCAATGTCACTCCTGTCAGAGGTGCCTGTGGTGGCCCAAGTGCTCTGCCAGAGAAAACAGAATCCTGAGCTCCATTTTTGGCTGTGATAGCCTCCTGCAACTCTCTGTCAGTGAAAACGGAGCTCAGGAGGCTCCACATGCAGTTTCCAGGGCAGCCCCATGGGCCAGATCTGATCCCAGGCCTTGAGTTTGACACCCCTGTTCTAATGCCCTGTTTTTTTCTTCAGTTATTTGATGTACCTGAAACATTCCTCACCCATCTATGCTCCTTGGCAAATAGAGTCTGACAACATTGCTGCATGGATAAAAGGTATGATTCATTGTTATTATTTTTCTTGCCTTTTATTTCAGCTTGAATCCAATTCACTAATCTAATTGTACATTTAATGACTGGAATTTCCCAGTTGTCAATGGTATATCCACCACTGAGTTTGCACTTTAAGATCTTCTTCACTTTCATGATATGTTAACTGACCTTCTTCTTGATTCAATGTACTTGTTGTCAGAAGATTACCCAAATATTTGTAGTAATCTTGTACATCCAGTCTGATGTACAATGATATTATTTCTGTATGACATCTTGATTCCTTCAGTTTTCACTATCTTTCCCCTGTTGATGGCAAAGATGGCACATTTATCCAGTCAAACTCCATTGCAATATCTTGGCTTTATATATGAACAGTGTTGAACAGCAATTCTATCACAGATGGTGTTTTTCTATATGATTTTAGATTCTTCAGGTAAAAGAGGTGGGATAGCCTGGCAGATGTTTCTGATGTTTGATAGTCATGACCTGACTTGTTCCTTCTTCAGGAATAAATGCAGTGACAAACAGTGGTGATAGTGGATCGCCCTGAAAGATTCCTCTTTTCAAGTTAACCTCTCTCAGTCTATCATTGTTGATTAGCAACTATGTCTTCCATTATTCCATTGACAAAGTTTCTGATGTTTCTACTGATTCCTGAATTATTATTATCTTTTTATTTAAATTTATTGGCTGCCCAACATATATGTGAGGGTGTGGGAGTGTAGATAGATAGATAGATAGATAGATAGATAGATAGATAGATAGATAGATAGATAGATAGATAGATAAACAGACAGACACACACACACACACACAGAGAGAGAGAGAGAGAGAGAGGGAGGAAGAGAGGGAGAGAGAGATATGATATAGATATATAGATACACACACATCAATTTTTAACTCAAAATTGTTTACTTAATGACGTGCATCATCCTCATTTAACAATGGCAACCAGGACTTCTGGATCTGCCTTCATTAAGCAGTGCAGTCACATAGGTGTTTTTCCTTAACAATGGAATTTCCAGTCCCAGTTAGCATCATTAAGGGTGGACTATCTCTGTACTGCACAAAATTATTGAGAACATTTTTGTAGAAATAAATAAAAAATAGAAACTCTATTAAAGAGTTAGGTATAGTTAAGTATGGCACAAAATACCATATTGAACAAATGCCTGAACAGACTTAATTTTTTAATGTCTCCCATCTAAACTCATTTATGCAAAACCAGTCCATAATTTTCTAATTCAACCAAGGATTTTTAGAAAAATGGTTTTAGTAATCAGCTACTTTCTAATTTGTTGGTTAAACTCAACACATCAATAATGAAGTCTTGATTGGTCAAAAAAGCAATCAAACAAGGAAGCTGACAAAAAATAAAGAAGGAAGACATAATGATGAGTAACCAAGCTAGAGGCCCAGATCATCGCTTTCCAACCATCCTCTGAAATGAGCATATATGTGAACTCAAGTGTTATTAAAGTAAATTGCTTGGTTACCATGAAAATCCATTGTGAAGGAAGAGAGAAACCAATGATAATTCTTTGCAATAATAATATATATTTATCTCTGCATGTGCAATGAGAAATTTTTTTATCTTTCTTTTCTTTTTAGAAAAAAATTCTGCACTATATTACTGAGGATTAATGAAGTATTATAATCCAATTTGCAAATGGAAATTTTCAAATGAACAAAAAGCTTTTGAAATGAGACACAGTGGAGATAATCTGTTAGCATTTAGCGGGTTAGGATTATTAATGACAAATCAAATCAAATTATGAGAAATAGGAAAGACTAATAGAGGATGTTAACATTTTCTTCTCTTGTATTTCATAATTGCATGGAATTGTATTGCTTAATGAGGATATAACTCATTTATTAGCTCTGTAAATGTCATCTTTTCTTCAAACATTTGAATCATACTAATACAAACATTGGATTGTGGATTACATCAAAGTATTTGAACATGTCAGTCATATTTAACAGGACAGAAAAGATTTTAGTTATTCCTCTCTACGTAAGTAGCAGGAATTTTTGGTCTAGTAATGACTTCCACTGAAAGAAATAGGAAGAAAATGCATTCTAAAACTTCCCATTCCAAAAACATATTTTTCAAAAGGTGTGCTGAC
This sequence comes from Pseudonaja textilis, assembly GCF_049901715.1. NCBI lineage: Eukaryota > Metazoa > Chordata > Lepidosauria > Squamata > Elapidae > Pseudonaja > Pseudonaja textilis. Next base: position 15,661,081 of record NC_141997.1, read on the forward strand.
AAAGAAGTAGGATACAAATTGAATAATTATGAAAAAGTATGAAATATGTGTTACAATGTCAGATACAGATATGTCGCTCATGTGGTTTGCATCACAATGTCACAACTCTCATTCCATCAATTGCCTGTCCTGGGCCCCCAACCCCCATGGACAACTACATCCCAAATACATTGAAACACATTTTTAGAAGACACAGAGGAAAGACAGGATTAGGGGGGAAATGCTGTGCAAAATTGTCCATAAGCAGAAGCAGATGTGTAGACTGCCTTTGGTAAAGCAAATTTTACTTTGTACAAAAACTTCTTGAAAAATGGAAATCTAAACTCTGTAAAATGTTATAGTAATGCAGTTCCATACCAGTTTTACTACAGCATTTAAAAATATTCCTCTACAACCCACTTCACATATCCATCAAATCAATACATTAATTAACAGTATTGAAGACATCAGTAATATTGAAAGGATATATGAGGTCCTAAATGCTCAGGAAAAATTCAGTTGAGCTTCATGGAACATTTTGAATAGATATCTTTTAGATTGGGTTGTATTATTATTATTATTGTTATTGTCCATAAAGAATCAGTAACACCAAAATATAATAAATTATAAAAAATCTGAAAGGTTTGTTTAATGTCAACCATATATTGGATATTTAAATAAAAATCATTATTCATTAACTTTTGGATATTATTCACATAGGGCCTTCATTCCGTTTTTATAAAAGGAAGAGAAATGGTCACCCAAACAACATGAAATATTTTAAAGAGATCTATAACTACTGTTTATTTCTATATTAGTTAATACATCAAGCACACACCCATATGCATACAATATGGGTTTTGTCCAGGTTATAAGAGTTGTGTTTGGACACTCAAAAATAACTGATTACTAGATAAATGTTCTTTTAGGGAATTATTATCTATTCTATACTATGACCATTTTTCATGGCTGCTTTGCTTTGCTTCTCTTACTTGGTTCCTTAAAATTTCAGTCTGGCATATAACTAACACTTTTCAAGAATGGATTCTTTTGATCTCCAAACCCAGTAATTCTAAAGCACGTTCTTTTATTTTCCTCTTACTGTAAAGAAACTTACATCTATGAAAAGCAAGTGCTCATTGCTCTTTCCAAATACTTCATTATATCAAGAGATACTAATCTGTGCTAGCCAAAGTTAAAGAAACAGTCAATAGATAAAAATTGTCAATATTGGCAACTATAAAAGGCTTTGATTTGGTTTAATAGATGGGAAGAAGTGTCTAAACTGGCTGGGATTTGCTTACATCTTTCCAACATGAAGGCTCCATAGCCACACAGAACTAAGTCTTCAGAATAATGAATCTTCTAAGAGTTTGCTTTCTTGTGTCTATCATTCTGTGATACAAAACATAGGGCATAAACTATTTCTTATATTGAAGAAATTCCATAGGGGAAAAAAGGCAGCTAGTGAGCCTTTCCAGAAGAAACAAAGCATGGATTGGCTTGGTTTGTTTTTTTTAAGCAAACTTTTGGGGAAATACTTTTGTCAAGAGATATTGTATAAATGATTCTAGTATAGAAATTATATTGTTACTGTAGATTATAAATCCACAAAAAATATTTTTTTAATTCCCTTTTGGGGTGTGTGTGTTACTATCTATTAAATCAGTCAATTCTTTAACTATACTGGTTTGATTTATATTCTATATTCTTAAAATAGCACAATATACTGATACATATAATTATGTAAATAGTATTATATATCATTAAAACTAAAGAAGAAAAAAGAAAGAAAAGAGTATGAAGGCTTGGATAGATCAGATATATGTTTCCCTGCTTCCCGCTTGGGCGTGGGATTGGATTAAATGACCGACAAGGTCTCTTCCAACTCTGACTATCTGTATCTCACAAACAACACTCCAATATATGCATTGGTGATATTATATTAGTGACATCATTGCACAAATTAGATGAATTGTGCAATGTGTGTGATGATGTCACTAATCCTCTGCAGAAATTCATAGGAGACACTTTGGCTGGCTTCGTCCATTGTTCTAAGGCAGGGATCTTCAAACTGGCAAGTTTAAGACTTGTGGACTTCAACTCCCAAAATTCCTCCTCTGGTCTTGTTAGCTCAGGAATTCTGGGAATTGAAGTCCACAAGTCTTAAACTTGCCAAGTGTGAAGACCCTTGTTCTAAGGCATGATACAAACTTATTTTGACTTAATATGCCATTTGCGCCTTGTTATTTGACTTATAAACCACACTGGATGGCTTAGCATATCATGTCAGCCCATCCAATTTTGGCTTATTTCACAAACCATAGTTGTAATAAATATAACTCAGTGGGATGTGTAAATCCAAGTGGTGACAAGCTGCAGAAAGAAATGGCATACTACAGGAAACTGCTTTAAGGAGATTCGTACTTTTGTCTATATAGTTCAGCTGTAGTTATGTTGACAGGCAGAAGAAAACAGGTTTCAAGCAAAATTAAGGTTAAGGAAATGTAACAATTAGAACATGAGACACGATACATGTGAAACATGTGGTCTATAAGTGAAGTTTAATTCCATTCATACATTACTTGCAGAGATCCTGATTCAAAGGACAAAAAAATTCTTCAGGTAAGGCAAGTTAAATTCCCTAAAGACCATAAACTGGGGGAACTCCACCCTCACCACAACCATAGAGTCAAAGAGTTCAGGCAAGAAGATTGCATGCAGAATGGAAGATAGCACAGGGGCAACAAATTCAAATTATCTCCAGAGACAACCTAACAGGGTTTCACATCCAGTCATTTATGGGGCATAGGCATGAAAGACCACCACAGTATCCCATAGTCACCCCTCTACAGTCCACTATTTTGCACCACATTTTCAAAGCTGTTATCACTTCATAGCCTTAATCTATTCAGTCTCTTTTTAATCAGGTGAATGAAGAAAGCACTTGGCCTCTTAACAAAGCCACAAATGTTTACTTTCATATTAAAAGAGACTTTATGAAAGAGGCTTGTCATAATACAATCTGGAATTATTATTCAAGAATGATTAACTACATTATAGCTGGTACATCTCAAAACATGGGAGCGTCTAGCAGACTAATACAATAAAAATACTGTATAGAAGAAAAATAAATCTTCAGTTTTGGAAGGCTGATAATCATCTCACAAAATAATATTAGACCTAGACTAATGATCAGTAATTACAACAAATAAAAGGAGATAAAACCTTGCAATATACAGCTTAAAAATCATATTATCTATCCTAATAAATTTGTTCAAACTTGCAGAGGAATCAGTTTAAATACATGTCATTTTATCTTTCATTGTATTTTCAGCTGTTGGACTGAGGTTTTATGCTGCATTCTTTTTAGCATAAAGCAAAGAATCTCCAATCCTCTTCAACTGCCTCAGCTGTGGGAGCACATTTCCCATGATTAAACCCAGAGCTAACTCAAACATTCTTTCTCGTATATTTTCCTTTTGAATTTGAAAGCAAGGTTGGAAATTTGGCTGGTGTTAATAGACTCATTGCTTTTAGCAACAGCATTGCAAAACTCCTTTTGGTGGCCAGCACCTAATGGAGTTGTTTGTCCCGACCTGGTGGCTCTCAAGGTTTCCTAGAGTAGAGCACAGGACAGAAGAGGATTCAAATGGCCTACCTATGCATTAGATCAGTATGGTGGTTTTACAATGACATGGGCTAACCTTATAACTGACACAAGAATTGCATCCCAACTATTCCCTGGTCAGATAAAGAATGGCTTGTGATAAATCACATACTGTATTCATATAGACATACAGTAGTTATATTTATATAGGTTCTCCACACCAAGAAGAATTCATGTCCAGAGAAATGTAGCCCAAACCTCTGGAATTAGTCTTGCTAGAAGGTATGATAATGCTAAAGGAAACTATATTATTTTGTTTGTTTGTTTGTTGTGGTATTGCAAGCAGTGGAAAATCATGGGCAATTAATAAAATTGCATTCCTTGTATTGACATGAGTCTTCAATCAATATAACTAAGGAATTCCCAAAATTAAGATTGAAATAGATTAAGATACTATGTTTTGACATGTAACAATTGCTTTGCTCAGGAAATAACATTTTGTAACTAGCAAATAATTACTGAAGTCCTACAGGTTCAATTATGTTTGCTTACAAATTGGACCACAAACACCTTTATGGCTAAAACCATTTTGTTCATGCAAAAGAAATGTATCATCTTCTCAGACAATCCAGTCAAATGAGACATAATTAAGGATTAAGTTCTCAAGTATTAAATCTGATGACATGGGACTCTTGAATTTATTGGGAACTGAAAAAGCTTTAGTTCATGCATCTCATCTCATATGTATCTGCTTTATTGGGGTGTGCATTAGACTTTTGGAAGTTAACTATGCAACCTCTGATCCACTGAGTCATTGTTCAACTTTGTCATCATTTCAGAGATATTCATTTACTTAAACTGATATCATATCTGATTTGAGCAGAGGTGCTTAGTATATAAACAGATAAATAAATGCTTCTGCTCTGTGAGCTGCATTTGTATCTAGTTTGAGTCCAGTCCAAATTCAAGATGCTGGTTTTAATCTTCAAAACACTTTGTAGCATGGGATTCAGTTATTGGAGGGAGTGTCTTTCCCCAGTTACATCAGCCCATCCCATTAAATTTCAGAAAGAAGTTATATTGAAGGTACAATTCACTAAGAACCTATATGTTGGTCTCAGGAGTTGTGCCATCTTTACTGTGGTAGAGAATATCTCTACTGTGGTACAGAATATCCTCCCCACCCCCCCAAAAAAATAATTGCCCCATCTTTTTTGATTTTCAAAAGGCCTTCAAGATCTGGTCATGCTACCAAGCCTGGGACTCCCAGAGAACCAGAGTTTTGTCTCAGTGGGTCCATTGCTGAGTGGGGCATTTTTATCCCCTCTTTTCCTGGTTAGTTTTTTTGCTTTTATGGTTATTTATTACTGTGGCATTTTAGATTTTGATCTGTTTTATGTTGGCCTATTTTATTTATTGTTTTGCACTGTCCAGGTACTTGGGAGTACCTTCCAGGAAAAAGATTTTCCCTCATTATGGGTGAGAGTTCTTAACCCGTCCTAAACAGGAGTCTTTTTTCCGACCCCAAATTTTAACCTTTGGTAGAGGGTGGAGTAGTATTAGTATGCCAGGCACTACAGGCGCTCACTTGGGCTAAAGATTCTCTAGCATCTCAGCACCGTGTGCAGCCATACACTTGGTGCAAGAGCCAGGGCGCATCATGTTGTAAAAGTCCGTCGCGTCTCACTGCATGGGACTGAACACATTATGGTTACAGTCCACCCCTCACACTGCGTGGGGGGATGGATCTCGCCCAAACGAGAGAAAAGGAAAGCGGCCACGCACCAGCCGGAGCTCCACCAGCTCCAGCTGCTTTCTTTATTTTACCGTTCGCTGGAGTTCTCCTTCTTCCAAGAGCCGCCCACTAGGAAAGGACTGGAGAAGCTCTGCTCCCGCCCGCTTCAAAAGCTCCACACAAGAAACGGGGGCGGGGGGGCGGAGAGGAAGCGCGGGACATGCCTTGCGCGGGGCAATTGCCTGAGTCTACCTCTTGTCCCACTTGGGCTGGCCGGCAAACTTGTCTGGCCAACGTTTCCTAGGGGGGAAGAGGAAGAAAAAAGTCAAGCGATATTCAATGAACGGAGGCTCTTCCGCCAATGCGTCCGCTTTCCCTCGGCTTTTCACACGAACAATCCCGGATTGAAAGGGGTACGGGGAGCAAAGAGTCCCCGGAGAGATCGCTGAGCAACGTTACTCCTTGATTTATTGATTGATTTATTTTTTTCCTCCCTCAGTTTCTCCACGTTTGTTATCGCCAGTGCGGGAGCGATGAATTTCCTTGAGCGGGGTTGCTGAGGTATTATCCCAGCCGGCAGAGTTGCTAAGCTTGGCTCCAAGTCAGGCGCTTTGAAGGTGGGATGTGAACGTCTGCAACTTTCTCGGGGGACTGAGCCGAGAAAGAACCGAGCCAAAAGAGCGGAGGCGAACGGCAGCGGCTGCTCCGCCGGCAAACAGTCCCTGGCGAAGAAAAGGATGGGCTACGCGGGCGAAAGCGTCTGACCTGCCGGAGCAGAGCTGAGGTAACGCCCGGCTAAAGCAGTTATTCCGCTCCTCAGGGGTTTTCCGCCGGGCTGCTGCAGGAGGTCGTCTGTTCCCTTCTTCCCGCCGCCTGGACGGCGTTGGACCACTAGGCTCCTGCCGTTTGCTGGTTTTTTGTTTTTTTGTTTTAATTGTGTGAATATGCGCGCGCGTGTATTTTAGCAAACGAAAAAAATGAATTGCGGGTTCCGTTTTCCTAACTGCGTGAATGGAAAGTTTGAGATCTGTTTTGTGTGCGGGTATGTGTTTTTTTTTTTCTCCTCACAACCTTCACTTTAGATATATTTGGGAGCTGGAATGAAATAGAAATTCATTAGGAAAGGACGTTAATCTCCCCCCCCCGCCCCCAATAGTCTGTCAGTTTCTTTGAATATATAATTGTAATGACTCAGAAAATTAAGGGCATTCTTTTCTAATGGGAAGCATGTGTTCTTAAAAGATATTCACAGTGTTATATGCACAAGCAACTCCAGTGTTACTTAATCCTATACTTCTGTCACATTCCTCTGTTGCTGACCCTAGTGGAGCTGGTGAAGCCTTCATCCTTTCTCTCACCGCCTACTCTTTCTCTCCTTTTCTTTCTCAGAAGGAAATCTGAGGCTACTTTGGGGATAAATTCGTGGATCTGATCCTCCCTTAAACAAGAGAGATCCATTCTGCATGCTAGAATTTCACAGAATGGTCTGCAAAGTTTGACCCTAGCTGGATCTCTGCTGAACAAAAGGTTAGTGCTTGACTTTACCATGATCAGATTCTCAGCCAGCATCCTCCACCATCACTGACCAAACACTACTATCGCATAATCCGCCCTTGGGACCTACATAACACTTAGGGCATTCTGAGCATAGGTAGGTAGTGCTTTAAATAGTCCCTAGGGGGCACTGTGCTACAGTATGAATATTCAGAAGTCAAGTTGAATTTTATTTAAAAACCAGAAGAGGAGGGGAATGTCTTAATCTTATGTATATATTTTTCTTCAGGTTTGGAAAACAATAAGTGTTTAAGCATGAGCAAAATATCTCAGAATGGGAGCTGTATCTAATAATGTACTTCAGGCAGATTATTAAATAATTTGCTTTGATAATGGCTGTACCTTGGAATTGTAAAATGATATAAAATAATGCTGAATACTTATGTAAATTAGCAAAAAATACCATATAATACATTTTAAAGAAGTACTTCCTGATGTTCATCATATCGGTTAAATCGCTAGCTTGGTAAATATTGCTCTCTTTTTACAATTATTCTTTTCCACTTTTTGGTTACATTATTATTTACTTTTAAGATGTGTAGCTTTCAAAATTTCATAGTGGCAAAGTAACATTCCTCATCCATTTCTCCATTTGTATCCTCACAAGAAATACTGAGAGATAGGCTGAAAGTGGTAATAGACCTAAAATAGCCCAGTGAATTGCAAGTCGAGTAAAAATATGAATATAGGGATATTTCAACCTAGTTTCCAACACTTCAATCACTGCATTTTGTTAATATTAGTAGAATGGAATCAAACTTTACCATTTAACTCAGTATATAATTCAGACTCAACTCTATCTGCTTCTCTAAAGCCCATATCAATCTATATAAATATTGTCACAGCTTGAAGCAATTATTTTGGGATCATGTCTATCATTTTATTTATAATTGTGCCCTTTTTTCAAGGTGTTTAGAATCCTTTCTATGGATGTCTTCCTTTCCTCCAAAGTTCATGCACAAACCTATTCTGTTGAGAAACAAGAATAATTTAAACATTCATTGAATTTTATGGGCATGTATGAATCTCACTGGATATCTGCCCAGGGCTCATTGCACATTAATCAATGATTAGCCAGAGCAAACTGATTGAATACCTTTAGGCAAGTAGTCCATCAGGTAGAATCAGTGCTGGCTGGAAAACCATAGAGTGCTTATCAATAATTCTTTATTAACCTGGAGGGCTTGTTTAAAATGCTCTTCCATAATTCTATCAAGATCTTGGAATAAGCAATCACACACACGTGTGTGTGTGTGTGTGTGTGAGAGAGGGGGGAGGGAGGAAAGGAGGGAGAGAGAGAGAGGGAGAGAGACAGGGAGAGAGAGAGATACAAAGATATACGAGAGTAGCATGGAATACCTGTTTGTCAGAATTAGATGTGAAAACCATACAAAATAATAAATCATGTCATATGAGTTAACTACAAAAATATGTGCCAAAAGTGTATATTACTGTATATTTAAGTTGAAGAAAAGAAAACATACGTAGAAGGCTATACTAAATCTAAATTACAGGATGTTAGCTTTCAGTTCCATGTTGGGATAACTGTCTAGACTGTAACACTAATTTGATAGTAGAACTATCAGCAGGGTGTTGGGGGTCTGTTTTCAGAAAGTCTACTTGAGTTGGATTTCCTTTTCTGTGTCAAAAAGAAGTTGAATGACCCAGAGTACTCTGTCCCAACTTGGTGACTCTCATATGTGTTGGATTTCAAGTGCTATAATAGTCTCCATCAGCATAGACTTTGCTCATTTTAGCTGGGGATTAGAGTAGTTGATGCATGATTAGGCATTTCAGAAAAAGCTGGAGTACATTTAGTGGTGTATTCTTCCATACATGGTTATTAATCTAGTGAGACTTTAGTCCCAATTAAAGAAATACAATAATTCTTGTAGGCTTTTGGTAATTGGAGGTCTGTCTCTATTTAAAACATTCAAATAAATGTTTTTCTTGCCTTCCCACCAGTACTGGCCCATGGCCAAGTTTCCAGCAGAATATCTTTGCTCATCATCAGTAAACGTGTGATCTCTCTCCACTGAAAAGTGCTAGTTTGATGCAGACTTGGCACTCTGCCATGGCTTAGTGAGACATGAAGAATTTAAAATGAGCCTTAAACACACACAGGGATTCCTCCATTCTAGTTCTCCACTTGTGCATATAGCTTCTTCTTGGAATATGATAAACCATAATTTTCTATTAAACATAAAACAGTAAAATATGGATTGTGTTTGTGTTCCATGCCACAATGAAACCAAGTAGTAACTAATTAAGCCGACTATAAAATGGGAAGAGAGGATGAGAAGAAGCTACATAGGCCTAAGGCACATTCCAAACTCATTTACATATGTAGCACAAAACTGGTTTCACATCATGTCTGAACCAAGCTATTTGATGTAATGTGTGGGTATCAAAATCTTTGCCAATAGTATGGAACCTATAATGAGTGCAGTTTGATGTTGCAATTTCTGAATTATGTGTAAGAAAAATGAAGATTAATAGCACAATATGAAGAAATGTTTTCATTAGCTTTTATATAGAGATTTATATCAGATGGGTTTGCCCCATGAAGATGCAAATATAAATATAAATTCTAAAAATACCTTATTTATCATAACTCTTAGACTTTATTCATTCCAGGAGATCAGCTGTTGATAAAATGCTGTTATATTTTTATTTAAAGAAAAATAAACACTGCAGTGCAAAAGAATATATGCCATCAATTAATTCATTTATCTATTTATCCCATTTGTTTCCCACTATAATCATAAATATTTTAAGAGCAAAGGTGTGTATGCATATGTGTGTTATGGAATATCTACAAGTACAAGTATCTATACTTTGATCTAGTAAACAGAATAGGATAAAGTTTTCTATTTAAGCTATTAAGGGTGACTTCATAGTTTAAGTAAAACCTGCATATTTTATTCTCTTTTTTTAGACCCTAAAAAACACCCTAAAGCTGTTGTTTTCTGGTTGGTATGTATTTGCTGACCCTCAAGAGAGTGATGAGGAAGAAAGATAATGCCAAAGTATAGAGTACATGTTCCATTGCTATTCGGATTATTTTCAGAAAAAGAAGAGAGAAATCTCACTGCACTGTGCAACATTTTAACTTAGAAGTTTGAGTCTGAGATTTTAAATAGTATCTTCGGATGTTACAAATTCTGTTTTGCTCTAAACAGGAATTATAGGAAGAGTAGGTGATGTAGATTAGTTCTCAAAAGAAAAGAAAGGCAACATATCTAAATATGACCAGTTTTATGAAAAATACCTTGTTAAATAGAACTTTGATAGACATACCAGAGTTTTTTGGTTTTGTTTTTTGTTTTTCTTTTTAAGAAGGGTATTCTTGTCCACAAATATTTGAGGGGGCACTCTAACCACAAATATTTCAGAAGTTTACTAAGCTGATGAAACTTTTCAGTTGTAATGGCTTGCATATGATGCTGATAGGAAAGGTACTTTTTTGCTTGCAGATTTAAATGTATACAGAACTTTTGAAGACTAATGGTTCAGCTATGAACTATTATGAATAGGAAGTGGTTTGTATGATTAGCAGGAAGGATTATAATATTGGCTGTACTTGGTAAATTTGTGACACCATTTGACCCAAGAATATGGTTTCTCCGCTGCTTCTCATAATATCCCCTGCAGTATAATGGTGGCATACTGGGTTAGGCATGGCAATGCAGATCTTGGTTAAAAGGGTAAAAAGATACTCAAGAAAAAAAATTGAGTACAACAAGCAGAAAATCAGAAAAATCCATGTAAAATTTGTTGGTAAATAGAAACAAAGTGAGAGCTTGTATAATTTACATCAGCTTTAAGTAAGTAATTTTTCTTATAGGAAAAAAAGTTTTCAGATAGGAAATTGAGAGATAAATTATCAGAACATCCGACATTTATGCATTTTTCTGCAACACTTTTTTTTGACACTTTAAAAATGTTGACTTATACTGGACATAGTTAATACAGAATAAGGTTAGTTTTGCTTTTTTTAAAAAAAAATATGTGTGATCTCAAAATTGTGTTAATTGCTAAGAATAATAGTGAATCCTGATCTTGCATTTATAGACCTTGTGGCATTGCATTACAGTAATTTATTTATTTGGTTGGTTCTCAACTAATGTTTCACTTCACCCATAAAACAAACTCTAAATGTCATATGACCCAATCCAATAACAACTGCAATTTAGCAACTTCATATATCCCATAGTAAAATATAAAAATCAGCAAAATTGTAATAATATAATACAATGCTAAGCAAAATGCATGCAAAAGATTAAATCCCATTTATTGGATAGAGAACCCAAATCTAGGCACTCACCTCCCAATAAGCTTCCTAGTAAGGTCAGATTTTAATGACTTTTCTATTGTCTACAGAGTTTATGCTGGGCCTATCCTATCCTGGGGACAATTCTACTCTATAGAGTAATATTATATTCTTAATTATGGAAATAAATCAGGGATCCTTTATTTCCTGTTGTTGACTAATGTGGTAACATCTGGGGTTGGGGATTCAGTCTCTTTTGAGGGTTAGCACATAGAAGAGACACCCCCAACATCAAATAACTTTCCAGGGCCTACTTCTGTTGTTCACATGTTGTATTCAATACTGGGAACACAGTGCTTAAAATGAAACTTATTGTACTCTCAGAAATGTCAGTTTTGATGCTTAATATTAAAAGCTTGTGTTAGACTAGCTTTCTTGTCATTTATTCTAATTTGCAAAGCATTCTAAAGCACTAAACCTATTAACAAATGCTTCAATTTGGAGACCTTGATTGCTGTATCTGTGTTGTACCTATCTAATAATGATTTTTTTTCACAAATGAATTAAGGGTGAGCAAAATGAAGAATTTTAGGAAGATGCAAAGGCAACCTAATTTGGGGACACTATCCATGGTGCTGATTCTCTGCCTGGGGATTTCAGAAGTCATCCTGGCATGTCCTCAGCCATGCGCCTGCTATGTTCCCAGTGAAGTTCACTGCACATTTCGGTCCTTAGGAGCCGTGCCATCGAAAATTTCTAAGCATGTGGAACGAATTAATTTGGGGTTTGTATAATAATTTTTCTATGGAGTTTTATATTCTTGAATACAATTCTGTGAAATTAATCCTACATGTTATCTAAGTATTGTTCATTGTCAAGGAAATAAACTGCAAACTGAAACAATACTTTTTATAAAGAGATTAATGACTGTTGTAAATCCTTTAATTAACTGTTATAATTCAAAATTTTTATTACATGTGAGATGTTCTCCATCCCCATCAATTTCTCACTAAATTTGTTTCACCTATATCAGGTGAATCAAATAAGAGCCAGTTTGGTCCAGTGGTTAAGACAGCAGACTAGAAAGTAGGAGACCATGAGTTCAAATCCCACCTTAACCATGAAAGCCAGATGGGTGATTTGGGTTATTCTCTCTCAGCCTAACTCACCTCTTAGGGTTGTTATTGTCAGGAAATTTGGAGGAAGAGGGTATGTTGGATATGTTTGCTGTCTTCAGTTATTTGTAAAAATAATGAAAGCATGATACAAATCAATGAATAAATCATACCTGCTATTGGTACTGTTTTCATCTTTTCTACCCCTATCTTTTTAGTTTAATGATTTAGCCATTATGCTAGAAACCAGGAGACTGAATTCTAGTCCTGCCTTAGGCATAAAAGCCAACTGGATGACTTTGGGCCAGTCAGTCTCTCTCAGTCCAATCCATCTCCCACGGTTGCTTTGGGAGAAATAAAAGGAGGAAGTCATACTAGGAAGTAGTTTATTTACCACCTTGACTTATTTATAAAAATAATAAAGGCAATAAATACATAAATAAATCTGTCTTCTTGCCCCCCTTGTATTTTTTCCTAAATCATGAAGAGCTTTATTTCAACAGCACACATTTTGCACATAAAATTCTGCAACTGGTTAATATATTTTGCTTTTATTTGGATTCTGACCTTACCCTAGCTTATGTAATATTGTAGGGGTGGTGAATTCTCTAATTCAGATATTGCAGTCAGAATGACCAGACAGCATGACCATAAAGGAGATGTTCTAGGAGTTGTATTTTCATATTGCCATATTGTAACAATAGCCTCAAAACACAGAATTATATATATATTCCTTTATTGCCATTATGCCCACTATGTCATGTTCTAGGAAAAAATATTACTAATGTATTGAAAACATTTTCATATTTTAATTTAAAGCTGATTGAAACATTAGAATAAGATTAGATCATTCTTTTTTCTTATTCTTTTGATTTTAGTTTCATAGTGCATTCTATCTTCTAAGTACCTCAAAGTGAGAAAGAAGTCTATAGCTTGAATGATGTTTGACAGATGCTGTTTGAAATAAATGAAATATATACTGTGCAGATCCTTCATTTTTGCTTCCAGTTACCTGATGATAGCATGTAATCTGCATATTGTCAGTACTGATATTTTCCAGCAGTTTGAGAAGAAAGAGGTCATATCAGCAGCTGGAGCAAATATATCTACTTTCTCCCTTGCCAAGCACAGATGCAGCTTTTGCTGACATAGGACAAACTAAATGCTAGGTAGAGGAATACCTGATGTACAATCCCTAAAATCCTTATTTCCTTTAATCCAGACATCTGTTTTTCCTATCACAACAACCAAATACAACGCGAGTCGCTTTCAAAATAGAAGAGCATTTGTTGATCTGGGTGATGCTTTGAAAATTAAAACTCATTTAACGTAGCATTTTAGTTGCTAAACTTTAAGGTTTCAATAATTTATTATATAATAAATAAATAAACCCATTAATATAATTTAATATTATATTATTAAAAAGCAATTTTGAATTAGGCTGTGGGCCAAAAATTATCTGTGATTTTTTGGTGTATCTTTTGTGTATATCTTTGATTTTTGGTGCTGCTGTTAATATTTGGGAAAATGTAGAACATAAAAATATAATTGGCCTTTTGAACAATTGAAAGTGGATTTTATTTAATTAGAAACTATGCTATGTTCTTTTAACATTTCAAAAGCTGGCTGCAATAATATAATGAAGTTCTTGTAAAATACAGATGTTTATGTTAATCTGTTCTTGGCACTGATTCTACCAGATTTATATTACCAGTTACTGTAAATCTTAACAATTCAGGTACTAGTTTTGGTTTTCTGCTTCCAGAACTTATTTTGCAGGTGTCCATTTTTAAATGTTATCTACATACTTTTTTTATTCATTTAAGGAGAATGTTATCAGAGAATGCTATTCTGATTGGCATTTTTCATGAATTTAAATTCCAAGTGGAATTTATTTATAATTTATGAAAAAGAAAAGGAAGGAAGGAAAGAAGATATTTAAAAGCAATTTTTAAAATGTCAGTTGTAGGTACAATAATACTGTTAAAATGGTTTGTTAACTTTATAATTTATGGATAAACCAAAGTTACTCATAATGACAAACCTTTTCGTTAAAGAATAATGGTGAATAATGAAATAAAACTCCATTTCTTTTTTTAATCCAGGTTCAACAGCATTCAAACTGTATCTGAAAACTCATTTGCGGGACTTTCAAAGCTTGAACTGCTGATGCTTCATGGCAATGATATCCAAAATATACCTAATGGTGCTTTAAAAGATCTGTCATCATTACAGGTAAACCCAGAAATATTTACTAAATAAATAACAACAATTAGAGCCTATTTCCTAAGCATTGGTGAACTAAAGTGTCTTCCAGTAGGCACCCAAAATCTGCCTATAGAGAGATCAGTGATTTTGTTATTAGAAAATCCATCTTTGTCTATAAGATATTATAAATAGAAGTGCCTGCTCATACATACTAGTGATTTATGAAACTTCAATAAATATACAACTGATTTTAAACATTGTACAATAACCCTAACTCATTTTAATTTTTTTATAGCTAGAAATTCTTGAATCATCTTATTAAGATTTTACATGGCATAATAGAATAAGGTCTTACACTTAATTTCCTGTGGATAAATTTTTATGTATCTAACTCAAATTCCCTTAATTCTGATTCTCTAGATTAAGACATTAAGTTATCCTGTACCACTGATGAAAAATTGAGAATTGTAATTTAGCTAAGTCTGAAGGGGCACAGATTTGTTTTCTCTATAAAAACATGTTTTTTCTGTAAAATTCAAATATCAATAACGATAGTAACATTAATTTATTTGTCCATTTAGGTATTCAAAATAAGCTATAACAAACTGCAGGTTATAACTGGCCAAACCCTCCAAGGGCTTTTCAACTTGATGAGATTGCACCTGGACCACAACCGAATTGAATTCATCCATCCAAATGCTTTCAATGGATTAATTTCCCTCAAACTTCTCCACTTGGAAGGAAATCTGCTTCAGCAGCTTCATCCAAACACATTTTCAACATTCTTAGTTCTTGATTACTTCAGGATGTCAACAATAAAGCATCTTTATTTATCTGAAAATGCCATTAGAACATTGCCTAAGGGCATTTTTGAAAGGATGTCTCTTCTAGAGAATATTTATCTTCATGGGAATCCCTGGTCTTGTGACTGCAGGCTGAAATGGTTCCTTGAATGGACTGAGAAATCTGCAGGTAAGAGAATCTTTGTAACACATCACTTAATGAGCAATCAATATTTTGATTACGATTCTGGTCATAAATTGATAACAATCTATATTAAATTCTCTTGAGGTGTTTTCATGTAATATATTGTATAAATCCAGCCTTTCTGATTTATCCTGTAATCTGTATTTAAAACATACCATGTTTTAAATACAGATTACAGGATAAATCAGAAAGAATATAATTTTCACAATTCACCATGCCATCAAAATTTTGACAATTCACCATGCTATTCAATGAACAAAAATGAAAACCACTTCTCTCCAATACATGAAGAATAAAAATACTAAGATGAATACACTTCAAGTGGCAATGGAATTTCTTCTCAAAATTAGTAACATATTGTTCAATTTACAGTCAAGAAGGCAAAACAGGGAATCTTCACACTTAATATATTTCTGATATTGTACAATATTAGGTTGGATGGAACAAACTTAACTTTCCCATAATGTAACCATTTAAGTAGGTATTAGAGGAGTCTTTTAACCACTAAAAATTGTTCACAAAATTCTCTCTGGGGTTGCAAGGGAAGTTTTGCATTTATGAGCTGAGATTTCCAAGTGATATAAGAAACAACAAAAATAACTTTATTTGGCTTTGCTGTGTCAGATACCAATATTGCGGAATAGTCTGAATAATTATGAGTTTATCTATCTATTAAAAATAAAATTTTAGTGCCCCATATCCGTGGTTTCTTAGGGAGCATTTTCATCATAACTATACATAAGTAATTAATATAATAAAACAAATTAAAACCAGCAGCAGCAACAATAATGACAACAACAACAATAAGAATGTAATATTTTAAAAAATGCAAAAAATTCCATACCAGCAAAATAATGATTAATCATGCTGGTCAAAGAAGATGCTGTATACGTGACCTGATACCAGACGAATGTCATTTGGTTTTAATCCTATTCATTCTACGTACTTTTTACATGTGTTATATTTCTATGATCTACTTTATACCTATTTTTTTTGCTCAGTATTGAATATTATATGTATAATTTGTAAGTGTTTCTGACACAAACAAAAAAGTGTTTCACTTCTTTAAAGTATGCTCTGCTTTTTTTAAAAAATAGGAAATATTTGCATGGTACTGTAATGTTGATAACATGACACTAGGAGAAACTTCTGGGAATGGCATGGTACAAACACCACTGTTGAAGAGGTCACTGTAGTAATCTGCCTTGACTACTTTTCAGGAATACTAGAAGAAATTATCCATTTCATTGAACAGTTTTGGAACCAGTATATGCCAGATGTTACAAAGAGCAAAGGATGTTTGGATGCCTGCTAGATTAGTCTCATTAAAAGTCACCATTAATAACTTAAAGGGATTATGGGATGACTAGTAGAACTCAAGAAAAGATCCTTCTGAGATCTCAGTTATATAGGTAAATGTCTACAATACATTTATTATAGCTACAAATGGGAATAAGGAAACATAGGATAAAACCCAAGAGAAATGAAGGTATTTCAAATTTTACAGAAAGCTTTATAATATTTTCAATTAAGTATTGTCTGATTGTATCTGTATTTCTATAAAAATGCATAATAGTGATAACATTACATGTAATTAGATTTATTTTATTACATAAACTTATTTATGAACCAATGAGCTCTATTGGGTACTATGAAAATAAGTGAATAAATATAAAATGACACATTTATAAAAATGTACATTATCTAATTTAGATAGCATTTAATTCAATTTAGTACATTATCTAATTTAGATAGCATAAACATTATCTTGAAAAAACATGAACAAACTAGATGAAAAATAATTAAAATAAGTTCAGACCAATTAAAAAGAATAATCAAATTAAATTCAGAGTATAATTTAAAACATGGAGCAGCAGAGAAAGCCAAACAAAAGTCCTGTGAATTCAAAATGCCTTTTCTTTTTGTCTTTCAGGTATCCTAAAGTGTAAAAAAGATAAAGCCTATGAGAATGGTCAGCTTTGTCCCAAATGTACTTTTCCTAAACAATTCCAAAAGCAAGATATTCTAAATATGAAAGATATTTCCTGCAAAACGCCAATCATACAGTCTCCTTTAAAACAGAGCATCAACATCAAGGAAAATGATGAAGAAAAAGAAGATGACATCTCTGAGTTACTAATAGAAGAATTTCAGTGGCCTCCATGGAATATTACTCTGAACTTGACTGATGAACACAAAAACTCAGTGGACCTCAAATGTGAAATTAAAAAACCAACAGACTCTACCAAAATCCAGTGGAATCAGATCTCTCCTTATGAAATTGTGGTCAATGATACTATTTCTCTGGATATGGAATGCTATATGAACCGAGAAAACTATGAGAAGTTGTGGAAGCTTATTGCATATTACAGTGAAACGCCTGTCAAACTTAAAAGAGAATATGTGCTCACTCGTGAACCTAAATTAAGCTATCACTATAGGCAAGGTTCTGATTATGATGATGCTCCCTATTACACAGGTGTGAAAGGCAGAATCTTTGCTGAGCCTGCCTGGGTGATGCAGCCATTCGTACACATCCAATTAAACAGACACCAGAGCACAGGAGAAATGGTAGTCCTCTCTTTTTCTTCCCAGGTTTCTCAAACTATTCAACCTCATGAAAACAAGCCACAGAAAAGCAGCTGGGTTATGATAGAGAAAGACCAGCATACAAGAGCTGCTCAAAGTGTAGTAGAAGGTTCAAATGCTCAGCTAAGCTGTAATGTCAAAGCATCAGAAAGTCCTTCTATCAGGTGGATTCTCCCAGATGGGACAAAATTGAAAGCTCCATTCAAAATGGAAAGCAAAAGATTTTCTGTTCTCAGTAGTGGCCAGTTAATCATCAGGTCAGTGGCCTATGCTGATTCAGGGATATATCACTGTGTTGCCCAAGTGAGAGATGATGTAGACACAGTAGCCTACAGAGTTCTAGTGCAACCCACAGCTATTCAGCAAGTTGAGTCTGAACTAACAAAAATTGAAAAAAATGTGGGGGATTCCATCCTGTTGCCCTGTAGTGCAGTGGCTATACCAGATGCTCATTTAAGCTGGATACTTCCAAACGGCCAAATGATTAATGATTTGTCAAACTCCTCTAGTGGATATTTGCTACAAAATGGTACCTTGTTAGTTCCATACAGTCATGTAGGTGACAGTGGTTACTACAGATGCGTGGCCATCAATCAACAAGGATCAGATGAAGTTGTTGTTAAAGTAACAGTAAATAGGATGGTTTCTGACAGGTCTTCTAAAAGGATAAAATTTAAAAAGCAACCGGGTTCAGGAACCTCAGTAAGGGAGCAGGTCATTGGAGATGATGAGGGATCAGGTGATAAAGAGATTTACATTATACCAAGCAAGAAATTTCATCTCAAAAACTATGAACAATCACTTAAACAGAAGAGCGATGACATTTTTCAGGTTCAGGTAAGGCCAAATAAAAAAGGGAAACGTAAAATGAAATTATGGAAAGGCATTGATAGGACTGAAGAGATTAATGTTGCTGAGGGTCGAAGAGTATTTGAATCCAGGAGGAGAATTCATATGACAAACAAACAAATTAATCCACAGCACTGGGCTAATATTTTGGCAAAAGTGCGAAGAAAAAGTCTTCCCACACTTACAACCACTTATGTTCCTCTTCTAAGTACCACATCTGAGATTCCTTTTACACAATGGACCACAAGAAGTCATCTACCTATCTCCAGTCTTCCACCAAGGAGTGCTGTGGAAATCAATGGAGAAGAATCTTCAGCAGATACTTCCCATTTGGATGAAGCAGAATTATTTTCAGTCACCATTCCCTCTGTCATCAGCATGCAGAATTATAATCAAGACCAAATACTTTCTTCAGCAGTGCGTGTGGAACATAAATTCTCAAAAATGCCAGAAGTTCCATTCCACACGGAAACTTCTGTAGCACAGGAAATCCAGTTCTCTCCGACTATACAGACACAACCTTGGGATCATAGCAATTCAAACATAGACCAATCAAAAGTAGAACCAAAAAGGACAGAAATTTTTAATGGAGAAATAAATATGATCTCAAAAAAAATTGTACCTTATACCCAGAGCACTTTAATGATAGTCAGCAATAGAGAGAAAGCCACACCTAATCCATATTCAGAAATTCCAGTCAAAGATCCTATCCTTACCAAAAGCCATAAGATTAAAACTAGCAAACAATATTTACAAGCTAAATCTATGAGTAATGTAAGTAATGTCACAATAACTTTTACACATGCTGAAATCAACAACTCAGCTACCATTGTTACATCTGCTGCTCAAATGACTAACAAATATGACAACATTGAACAAGTAATTCCTTTTAATCCATTTACAGATTCTAAAAATCTAATATTAACAAATGTAAATCTTGAAAAACCAAAATCTTCTACTACAGAAAGAACTATTCATCCACTGAAAAAGAATGAATGGATGCTGATAGCTGCTACTACTAACAAACCAACAACAGCAACCATAATAACAGCATATGAAAGAAAAATAAGTACACCTGAACCAGTGATCAGTAAGCATTCACGAAGAAGACCATATGGGAGACGGAGAACAAATAGATTCAAAAGACCAAAACCAATTCCTCCTACAGTTTTTAATGTAGAAGAGATAACTTTTGGTCCAAAAATATCTAAACTTGACAATACCACTCAATCCATGCCAGGTTTTATGGCTGGGTATCAGAAGCCAGAGGATGAAATACAAAAACTGAGTTCTTCATCATTAATAAATACTGTACACAAATCCAAGGATGCAACAGCAACTTCAGATATTCAACTTCCTACTTTATTACCTAAGACACCATTAACTCTTTCTAGTGTCATAAAGGATCAGAAAAGTCAAACAGTGACATCATCATATCATTCAATGACTAAGTCACTTCCAAAGCAGCTGCATTTATCTCACAATCCAGAGTATAGAATAGCTACAGAAAATAAGTTACCCATATTAGAAGTGACAAATACACCCACAGCAAGCATTTTAGGAGAAAGCTCAACATCATCTTTTGGTCTTACTTCTTCAGTGATTCCAGAACTTGAAGAAAAAGCTAACTCTTTCTCATCAGACTCCCCAAATGTTATTGACTCAAGGGTAGCTCAGTCAAAGACTGCTACTCAACAGTATCTATCTGTTAGCCAAACAGAACACCCTGAAACTCTGCCATCTTTAGAAAAATTGTGGAACTTTTCAGATTACCTATTAAAGACTACAGCGGAACCATTTTTTCATAAAGTTGAAAAAGTAATTCTATCTCACTACAGTTCAGTCTCTGATCATACTTCTATACCTACAGAAATGAATCAAATTCTTGATCTCTGGCAAAATAAAACACACATTCTACCAACTTCAAGACACTCCAAAGAAATTACTAGCCAGATCCATAATCATGAAGATGAGATTGCAATATATAGAACTGAAAAAAAACATCCCTCCGTTGTATCCAGTTCAATGCTCACTCCTTCTCCCCCATTAACACCAATGAATCTTAATTTATCGTATAACTCTTCAACAAAGGAAAATCACACACCTGTTAAATTAACATATCCAGATAGGAAGATACCCAGTGTTGATAGTATAAGAGCCAGATATAGCTCAAGACAGAATGAACTTTCCACCACTCAACAAAAACAAGGTAGTAGCAGACCACACAGCAGCTTTTCATTAAATCCAAATATTCCAAATCAATCAGCTGGAAAAAAAACAGGTTTTTCACTTCCAAAGTACACTCCTGTGAGGGGGACTGTGAAACCTCCATATCTCATTGCACCAGGATTTTTTCATCATTTTATAACTCACCAAGTGCCCCTTCATTATACCAATAAACCAGAGATAACAGCATATGCAGCCTATACCACACAAGAGAGAAAAACCTCTTCGACCTTCCCTACCCCCACACCTGCTCCATTATATAAACCTAAAATGCCTATTTTAGGCAAATCTGACAACCAAGATGAAATCAGACAAAATATTCACTCCAAAGTTTTTGTCAACAACTTTCTTCCTGAAAGTAGAGATAAGCCTGGAAGAACAATCAGTCATGTTATACCATATTTGCACAATGCTAGAACACCGTTTCTGATCAACAGAACCAGGATATTTCAGCACTTGGGTGTGAACTCTAAACCACTGGTATCTAATCTACCAGTCCCAGTAAGCACAACTGAGAAAACATTTCTCTCTGTTACCAAGAAGATAATGCATAGCACTTCTTTAAAAGCCACTACTATCCCAGTACCTTCTATATCCTTGGATACTGTACCAGCATCTGGGACAATAATTCCTACCTTCACTACTCCAAAAATAAAATCTCAAGTGAGTTCAACCTTGCAGTCTTCCAGTGGTATCTATTATAATAATCCAAATGTCTTATTTGTGCCTAAATTGGATAGAATTAAGGTTTTCAACTCAAGCTTCATTCAGTCTCCTGTGCCTTTAACACAACAAGGAGAAAAACCTAAAATTATCACTAAAATGTCTACCATTCTTTCCGCTCTTGCCGAGTCAGATGTTGCTATCCCATGTGATGCCATAGGAGAACCCAAGCCTCTCCTTTCTTGGACAAAAATCTCTACAGGTAACCTTTTTAATCCTCTCATTTCAACAGCAGTGGGATATAAAATCATTCACGTTGAAAACTTTTATACATGCTTATTTTACATAATCGTGTATTTTTGTTTCTTTTGATGATTTCAGACGTGCAATACATTTATAAAGTTGTTCAATCAGTAAAATAGATTGTTGCATCATGCATATTTGCAGACTTTGGTGTGCATTATTGATGCAAAATAAAGAATTATATCTTGATAGGAATCCCCATTTTTATTGTGAAATTCATTGAAACTATATTGAATGGGTTAAATCAACAAATTGGTTCCATAGACATGTTAATTCCAGTCAATCTGGCTAAGAGCATAGGATCAGGGGTTTAAAATATCTGAAGAATGCCCTAATATATGTTATAGGGTGTGATGCTTTTTTTAATATAAAAAGGACACCCTTTAAAATTTAAAAGGACACCTTTTAAAATTTAAAATCACTATTTTTTATTGACTGATTGAAGCAAATAGTTAGATTTGGTACTTACATTTTACTGCATCTTAGATTTTACTGGAGTATTGCAGTGCATTTCTAGGCATTTTAGAAAATGTTGAAACAACAATTTGTGTTTCATTTTCCTACTCTGATACTTTAGGAGCCACGATGACAGCCCAAACAAAGATACAACGTTTTGACGTCTTGAAAAATGGCACACTCTTTATTCACAGTGTTCAGCTTCAGGACCGTGGACAGTATCTGTGTGCTGCTGAGAACTCTCATGGCATTGATAAAATGATTGTCCTGTTGACTGTCATAGCCCAACAGCCCAACATGCTAGGTTCTCGCTTTAAGGATTTGACTGTTTATTTTGGAGAAAAAGTGACTATGGATTGCCAAGCCACTGGAATCCCAAACCCACACATTTCTTGGATTTTTCCTAATCGTAAAATACTTCAAACTGTGAGTACTGTGGAGGGAAGGGTTATGCTATATGAGAACCGAACCTTGCTCCTGAAAGACGCTAACTTTCAAGATCGGGGAATTTACAAATGCATAGCCAGCAATGCTGCAGGAGCTGACAGTATTGCTGTGAGACTTCACATAGCTGCCTTGCCTCCAATTATTGAGCAAGAAAAAGAAGAAAACTTTTCCCTCAATGTGGGGCAAAGCATTAACATTCACTGTAGTGCAAAAGCAGCCCCTACCCCTGGTATCCGTTGGGTACTTTTTGATGGGACTCAGATTCGGCCCTCTCAATTTGTCCATGGTAATCTGTTTGTTTTTCCAAATGGAACCCTTTATATACGTCATGTTTTGCCCAAAGACAGTGGGAGCTATGAATGCATTGCAGCAAATATGGTTGGAGCAGTCAGGAGAACTGTGCAGTTGCAGGTCAAAAAGCAATCAACAAATGCCAAGATCACAGGAAGCTCACCCCAGAGAACAGATGTAACCTATGGTAGCACCCTGCGACTGAATTGCAGTGCCTCTGGGGATCCTTGGCCATGGATCCTCTGGAGGCTTCCTTCAAAAAGAATGGTGGATTCTCTACAGAGGTAAAGATTTATTTTGGTATTCTAGCTGTAATTTGTTGTATTTTGATTTTATAGGTAATGATTCTTTAAATCAACATCATCCTTTCATTACTTCCAGTAATATCTACATTAAGCCAGGGATGCATGGACTTTGGATCCATGATTATCTATTGCTTCCTAAACTATGGGGGTAAGACTTTCAAAGTCCTTACAGAAGTTGCTCCCAAACTATTAACTTCTGGAAAATAAATATATTGATTACTTAAATTAATTGAAATTACCTCATTTGTAATTGGCCATTTGAAATCTGGTCCTAGGTTCCCAAAAATTGCACATCTGTTTTAGGTACCATGATTATAAATTATTAGTTTATATCTGAGTATGCAAAGATGCATTAGAATCTAGCTATATATATCATAGTTTCTGAATATGAACTAATCAGCAAATGTATTATAATTTTCATACCATTGTATTTCTCTTTCATGTAACATTGCAACTTTTGTGGATTAGTTGATTTTATATATGCATTTTCAGAAATAAGCCAGGTCAGTCGATAGCTGAACTTGACCCTAAGAGACAAATATACTGAGGCAGGAACTAGGTTACAGTTTCAGCCTTTGCAATGCTTTATGTATCTTGGATGAGTTGATAAAGCTAAAACTACGCTTTTCTGATGTTTGAATGGGGAGTAAGACAGGGAGAATTGGACATCTTTACTTCTTAGCAGAGAATCATTTTCCAACTGCAGCAGTGAGGTCACTTTCTAATTCCATATTCCAGTTTATGATGGAATTATATCTTGTTCCAGACTGCAGTTTCTGGTGGAGTATATGCTTAATATGGAAAAGGTCACAGATTTCACTTCCTAGCCTCAAGTCTTTCATGATGGGCCAAGGAAAGCTCCAGCATACCTTTGAAAAGTTAATACCAAAGCAGGAGTAGATTAACGGTCCCCTTTGCAGTTGTCTGGCAATGTTTCTTATAATATTTGTAAAATGTGCATAGTCTAAAGATGTACAGTAGATACAGTGTGGATCAGTTTTTTTGCTTTAGTATCACATGATACTCTGTTAAAATTAGTGAAGGAGTGTCTAATATGTGAGTTAGTACTTTAGTCAAATAATCTCAAAAATCACTTAGCAGGAATTGGAGAAATAGCGATAGGGTACCCTTATATTAAGGCATGTCATAAATTCCCCATTACAAGTATCAAGACTCTCTCTCTCTCTCTCTCTCTCTCTGTGTGTGTGTGTGTGTATCTATCAAACTTGGATAATAAATGCTCAGATACTTTTTGAGGATGATATATTTGACTGAAATGGTGGTACTCTATCATTTCACATAAGTAATCCTTTTAATTTACATTGCAGAGGGAATTTAATGTTCCCTGCATAGAAAATATATTTCTTCTTTTATGTAATATGAGTTCATTTTAAAATTATCACATCTTCGTTGCACAAATCTGCATAGCCACTGTAAGGGAACCAACAGTTATTAATTTTCTATACTTTATTGCTGTTGTTCAATTCGTTACTGCTATTTTTGTCAGCCCAGACATGATAACCCTATTCTCTAGCTCAATCTACACATTCCTACATAGATTAACACTTTAGCATGGGAAGATTGATGAGTTTTAATTACCCATTGTGTTATGAAAGGGGCAGAACCTATATTGAATAGGCTACTCTATGGCAAACTAGGAATGATAGAAAGGAAATTAATTATAAAAAAATCATGGGGAGAAAGTATAAAAGTATCATCTAAAATACCAGCTACAGATGAATGAGTAATAATTAAATGCCCTATTTTCACAGCTTTGAGTCTCAAGAATACTCGGCTGAGACCTAAAACTGCATTCTACACTAAAGCTTTGGTAGTTATGACTTGATAACTACCACAAAATACTGAAAGCATGATCCAATGCTATTTTTATGTCTTTATCATATTGAGCCTTCCATCTCACAATTAAAGAAAACAAAAATATAAAAACAGCAAATATAAAATAAATAAAATTCACATTAAAAGATAAATATTAGAAAAACAAATGTACAAAGCCTAGGCACAGAGAAGATAAAAATTGTGACCTCAATACTTGAGCCATTTAAGCATGTTTCTAGTTCCCTGGAAGCCCGATAACAAATCCATGCATTGAGAGACTTCTGGCATGCCAAAAAGGGTTATTAAAATATTTAACATATTTTGCCATAGTATATTTAATGAAAATATTACAAGAAAGGAGCAAGCATGTATTCAATGAAATCTAATCTCTTTACTGGTCCCAAGTAATCTTTCCTCTCTTGTTTGATTTGACCTTGAAAGACCAAGAAAAACCAGCTTAGTCTAGTAGTTAAGGCACCAGGGTAGAAACCAGGAGACTGTGAGTTCTAGTCCTGCCTTAGATATGAAAGCCAACTGGGTCATTTTGGGCCAGTCACTTTCTCTCAGCCCAACCTACCTTACATAATTGTTGTGGGAAAAATAGGAGGAGGAAGGAGCATTAGGCATGTCCTGTTTATCACCTTTAGTTATTTATTTTAAAAAATAATGAAGGTAGAATATAAATGTCATTGATGATCATTGGGTATGTCTTAAATTCCTTTTATTTTTTTATTCTTATGGAGTTTGAATTGAATGGAAATAACTGTAAGTCCATTTTTAACTCTCTTTTACCCACATACCACAGAACATATAAAATCAGATTTTTTTTCATGTCTACATGCAGGATTCAGTTTATAAATAAAACCACAGTCTTCAAAAGGGAAATTGGAAGTAAATAAAAACATCCTTTTATTAAAATTAAATCAGTTTCAGTATGGGATTGTTGGCCTGAAAATGAAGATAATTATTTTTGAGGGTGAAGGTTTGTTCTTCAAGCTTGTGGGTTGATTTTTGAACATTTCCTTACCAGGCTAGTAACATCTCCAGCAGAGTTTAGGGGATGCCAGTGTCATTGTCCTTCTGCTTATAAGGGCTTTGTGTGATCAGTAAGTCTTGTGATGGTGAGGTCACATCAGGTGAGGGTCCCATCGGGTCCCATTGTGCTGGGTCTTATGATGGGTCAGTGTGGGTGTGTCAAGAGAGTATCTTATGGTGGATCTTGTGACGGGTTAGGTGTGAGTCACCAGTGAAACCCTTGTGATGGGTCTTGTAATGGGGAGGTTATATCAGGTGAGGGTCATTGGGCAGCGGAGTGCTTGTGGACGGGATTGCATGGGTTGGTTGGATTTTGATTTTGAGGGGTTTGTAGGATGGTTTTAAATCAATGGGTCTGTTGATGGAATTGTTTGTAGAGTGCCAGGCTTCAATGAACTCATGAGTGTGGCAGGTGGTAGCGTGAACAATTATTTTTGTGTTGCTCCAATCAAATTGGTGCTGTTTGGTGTCAGTGTGAGTAGAGAATGGGGGTTTAAGATCACGGCATTTGACTGCCCGCTGATGTTCGTGGATCCTGGTTTTTTATTAACATGATGTTTATCCCATGTAGAATTGATTGCAATTGTTACAGATGGTTTTGTAGATTACATTGTTT
This sequence comes from Pseudonaja textilis, assembly GCF_049901715.1. NCBI lineage: Eukaryota > Metazoa > Chordata > Lepidosauria > Squamata > Elapidae > Pseudonaja > Pseudonaja textilis. Next base: position 15,688,158 of record NC_141997.1, read on the forward strand.
CTTTCATTCTTCTGTATCTTGTCTTATTCCATATCAAGCTTGGAGAATGAACCTTCGAAGACCTGAGCTACAGATATTCACCACTATTGCATAATTATTTTTGTTTGTTGATAGCTCAACAGATGATGGTTTAATAAACATATTCTCCTTCCTTTTTTCATCTTTAAAACAGTTTGGACAGCAGAATCAAGGTACTTGGCAATGGAACTCTGGTTATCCACTCTGTCACTGACAAGGATGCAGGAGACTACCTGTGTATGGCCCGCAACAAGATTGGAGATGATTATGTGGTCCTCAAAGTAAATGTGATGATGAAACCTGCCAAAATCGAACACAAGAATGAGAATAATCACAAAGTGATATATGGAGGAGATCTAAAAGTCGATTGTGTTGCCACAGGTCTACCAAACCCTGAGATCTCCTGGAGTCTTCCAGATGGAAGTATGGTTAACACCTTCATGCAATCAGATGACAGTGGAAGCCGAGCAAAGAGATATGTGGTATTCAACAATGGAACATTATATTTCAATGAAGTAGGGCTGAGAGAAGAAGGAGACTACACCTGTTATGCTGAGAACCAGATTGGTAAAGATGAGATGAAAGTGCGGGTTAAAGTAGTAGCTGAACCTGCCACAATTAGGAATAAAACCTATGTAATTCTCAACATCCCATATGGTGATGCAGTATCTGTAGGATGCAAAGCAAAAGGGGAGCCTACTCCAAAGGTATTCTGGTTATCCCCAAGCAATAGACCAATTCCAACCTTATCAGATAAATATCAAGTGTACATAGATGGGACACTTCTCATACAAAAAGCCCAAAGATCTGACAGTGGCAACTATACATGTGTAGCCCGCAATAGTGCTGGAGAGGACCGCAAAATTGTTTGGATCCATGTCAATGTTCAACCCCCTAAAATAAATGGTCACCCCAGCACCAGCACCTCAGTCAGAGAAATGGCTGTAAAAGACAGCCGGAAACTTATTGACTGTAATGCAGAAGGCATCCCATCTCCCCGGGTCATGTGGGCTTTCCCAGAAGGAGTGATCCTCCCAGCCCCCTATTATGGCAACCGAATCACTGTACATCGCAATGGGACACTGGATATTCGTGGGGTAAGGCACACAGATGCTGTGCAGCTGGTGTGTATTGGCAGAAATGAAGGGGGAGAGGCCCGCCTAGTTGTGCAGCTTCAGGTTGTGGATCAGGTAGAAAAACCCTTCTTTGGGGATCCTGTTACTGAAAGGATTACAGCCACTGCGGGTCACAGCATCAATCTAAATTGCTCAGTCCATGGGACCCCATCACCCAGAACTGCCTGGATCCTTCCCAATGGTACTGAACTGATGAAAAGCAGTCACCTGCAGAGATTTTACCACAAAAGAGATGGGATACTACACATCAGTGCTCTGTCTGCAGCAGATGCTGGGACTTACCGTTGCACTGCCAGAAACCCAGGGGGCTATGTAGAGAGGGTGGTCTTCCTCAAAGTGGGAGTGAAACCAGAAATCAGCAAACATTATAACAACCTGGTAAGCATCATCAATGGAGAGACATTGCAGCTTCACTGTGGCACCCAACCTGGTCAGCAAGCTCGTGTAGCCTGGACTCTGCCTAATGGAATGGTGTTAGATAGTCCCCAAGCTATTGGACGATTCTCCCTGCTTGAGAATGGCTCCCTCATTGTACGTGAGGCCTCTGTGTTTGATAGAGGGACTTACCTATGCAAGATAGCCACGGATTATGGCTCTTCCCTTATGAATGTTCCTGTGATTGTGATTGCCTATCCACCCCGGATCACAAGTGAACCAGCACCTGTCATTTATGCAAGGCCAGGGAATACAGTGAAGCTGAATTGTATGGCCATTGGAATTCCTAAAGCAGACATAACTTGGGAACTGCCAGAGAAACTGCATCTAACCACAGGAACTCAGTCTCGTCTGTATGGAAACAAATACCTTCATCCTCAGGGCTCCCTAATCATCCAGCAAGCTACACAAAGGGATGCCGGCTTTTATAAATGCACTGCTAAAAATATACTAGGCAGTGATTCCAAAGCAACCTATATACACATATTCTAAAATTCTAGCAAATATCTTTGAATATATAGAGATATCTAAAATCCTTGTCAAGTGAACAATGATAGTAAATAAAGTAGCTGAAAACAAATGGTGAATCATGCAGGTTAATATTAATAAAGTAACAAAGTATAATTGAGACAGGTATTATTTTAGAGAAGGCTTAAGAACAGTCTCTATGCTGTTAATAGAAATTCTCACCAACTGCCTTGGAATTTAACACTAGAGCAAGGGGGTATACAATCAAAATTCAGTGGGGATCACTGTAAAATGGATGTGTTTGAATATAGCTTTTAAATTTGATTTGGAGGGACCCTACATCCATTTATCAATCAAGCCAAATTTGTTTGGATTCTATTAAAGGGGATTTCATGGGGATCACCACTGTAATTAATTCTTTTGTGCAATGCATAAAGCCTAAAACTAATCCTTAACCCGATTTAGGGCATGCTATGTATTCTTCTGATTTTCTCTCTCCCTTACATTAATATATTCTCCCTTACATTAATATATTCATATGTAAATATGAGTATACATCATCTTGATATAATTGACCCTTGAATGTGGGAGCATCGTTTTTGAGTTTCCTGCTCCCATATTACGTCACTATCTGCCAGTGAAGTAGGGTGCAGAAATTCAAAAGTCAGTTGCCATGATGGAGTAAGTTACAAAGGAAAAACAAGAAGACCTTTTCCAGCAACAATCTTGCAAATCTAGTAATAAATAGTTTTGGCCTAAATCTCACTTATAAATTTAATCCAATTATTTAGTGTCCATTTGAAAATTATTTATTCTCATTTATTTTCCATAATTTGAATGTTATTGGACAGGAAGCAAATTAGAATGTATTGTAAATATGCAATATTTACAAACAATGCTAAAATGGGAAACATTTGTTGACAATTTTTCATAGCCCATTTCTACTCTATTCTAACCACAAATAATCTTAAATTCTGTTTTCAAACAAATACCTTAAGACATACCATAGCAATATTACTTTAAAAAAAAGTTGACACAGGAAAAAAATTGCTTCTTTCTCATTGTTGGCTGCAAGCTATTCGTTTATATCTCTTCCTACCACATCTAGTTTTCAAGCTTTGCTGTAAAATTAGTCCTAACTATTCTTCTGTCACAAGGGTTAAGGAAACTATGGCTCTCTAGAAGTCAAACTATGATGCTCAGTAACCCAAGGTTGCAAGGGCTTTTGATACAAGCCATATTGCAATTTGTCCTTAAGTGTTACAATTTGTGTAATGATGTTGTGATAAATATGACTTCACCTATAGCCCTGAAGATTCCTATGCTAGGAACCATGGTCAGAAATCAGGAATGATGAGAATTCAGCAACTTCAAAATGTTCCCCCTTTCTCTTTTGCAGTTCTTTTGAATCTTTCAATTAGCAATAACTGGGTAATAACCCTCTGATTTTGTTTCAGCATGGCAAAACAATAATTACTGTAAAAGTAAAAATAGAACTCAGCAACAGAATTCCTAGTTGACATCCTTTTATTTTATATTTGTTTATGTGTGTTTTTCAGACTATGAGACTAGAAGAATATCAGTGACAGGCGTCTCAGTATATAAATTATTGGTCTTTACAAGACTCTGATATTTTACTGTATTGTATGTAATATTAAGATCAGTATACTGTGTTTTATAATAAAAATATTTTCCACATTTTTTTCATAGTAGCTTTTCTATTGATAACTTTAGGGTGAAGATAAGCTGAACAATCCAATGAGGGCGTATAAAAAAATACTCCATTCCATTTTAATTCTTAACTGTTTAATTATTTAATTAATGTTAAAAGATTTAAAAGTGATATTCTTATTTTTAAATGATTTGCCAAAAGATAACAATATGTTATATGTATGTTATATGTATATGTTATATACAATAACATATAGATACTTTAGTGGTTTGAGCATTGCACAATTAGTTCAACCTGGGTTCCTATCTTGGAGATCTAATGAAAGAGCTTGGAAAACACATGATGAATATAATGATAAATTGGCATTTTAAATCCATTAAGGTTCCCGTGCTTAGTAAGCTTTTTATTTAACCAATAGGATATAACAATATTAGATACATGCCATCAAACTAGTTCCAAAGTTTGCTGCACTGGACTAAAAAAGGATGGCTCACCAAAGACAAATGATTGCAGATGAGGGCATAATTACCCTATTGAATATTTGCAGAGAAATAGGTTCAAACAGAAGAATAGCATATGTGTAATTTTCTGCTAGAGTTATATCTACATATTGGATGCTTTTGACACAAATATGTACACAATGTTGATTAAGCTACCTGACTTGAACCTTTGTTTTTAGTGGAGTGCAACTTCTATTTACATTGTCCTCCCATTCTGATCTGATAAGTGCTACTCTCAGTCTTGTTACTGTTATTGAACCAGGTTCAAAAGAAAAACTTAGATGAAGAAACTGGCTGAGATATATGGGAAGAAGAGCTTCTCATCAGTTCTAAATTGGACCTATGGGGGGGGGGGGAAGGAAAGGAAAGAGCAATACAGGTAGCAACAAAAATCAGAAAAAGTAGCAGCAACCATGACTATCTAGAGAAGCAGATTCCAATTAGTCTAGTTGGTATTGCAGCTAAATAAATACTCATGGATGTGCTGCACAACATTCTTTGTGCAACCATAACTTCAGATATTCATGCTGATTTTTCATGAATATGTTGTTCCTCATCATACATCCACATTTTGGAGAATGGTGCATATTACAACAATAACTACCTGTTTACTGTTGATTTTCTCTATACCAATAGGGGCCAATTCAATTCTCTTGTTTGATAATTGTAAGAGCAAGATTTTCAGCACTTGTATAATACATATATGATCTAGAAAATCACAGCATTTTGCCATTGCTTTAAGGAATTTGTAATAATCTTGAAATCTTAATGGAGCCATCAAAAAAAAATTTAAATGGAAAGTAGCCCTTGTTTTGTTGGAATGAAAGTTATTTATAGAGTAGTTTTGTGCACACAGACAATTGGGTTGACTCCTTGATGTAAAAGATGTCAAATAGTGACACTGCACACTTAGTTTCTCTTTTTGGGGTGAGGGAAGCTGATTATGCTTCCCTCATCCCAAATTGATTATCAAATGACTATCAAATTAATGTCAACTTTTAGCAGTCGCATAGATAGATTTTCTCCATGACTAGTTGAAGAACTTGATCTCTTCATACCTTCCAGCAGTGCATCAATTGCCATTTCTAATTGAGTTCACATTCCTTTGCTTTCCCTCCACCTTTCCTAGCTCTAGAGTCTTCTCCAAGAACTAGGTCTTTGGATGAATTGTCTGAATTATGATGATTTGAGCCTGGTCATTTGTGCCTCAGAATTGATTTATTTGATGATTCCTTTGTTTTTCCCAGCTCCCCACAATATTCTCATGAGTCTTCTCCCAATACCAAAGTGCAAAAGGATCAATAATCTTTCTATACTATTTCAACTTTTGCTTCTGCTGAGTGTCACAGGGAATACCAATTGCTTGCACTATTCTGATCTGACTCAACATAAAATCTGAATACTCTTATCTTTTCCAAAGCTTTCATAGCTGATTCACTAAAATCTGCAAAATAAAATGTTGTCTTAATTCAGAAATATTTCTGCTCCAGAAAGAATACATTTCTCAGCTCACGCTGTTTGTTATAGTCGTAGAAGAAGAGGAGATGATTTATTTATTTAAAACAATTATGTAGCTTCTCATCTGACTCTGGGTGGCTCCCAATTAAAAATTTAAAGATATATAAATCATTTAAAAAACTATAACCCAGTTAAAACATTAAAACAACAAAAACCTGGCGCCAATCCACTTTAACAATCTATCATTGGGAGTTAATCTACTTCCAATGCTTGGGGAAAAGCCAGGTCTTATGGCTAAAAGATGGAGGCCTGTCAAACTTCAGGATATAGAGTGCTGCCATAGAAAAGGCAAAATTCTTAGTTCCCATGAGATGACACTATTTGGGAGAAGGGACCAGAAACCACCTACCCACTCTATCTGACTGGTAGCATGAGATTTCTTTAGAGAAAGGGATTTTCACAGAGACCCTGGCCATGTGCCATTCTGGGGGAACCTATAGAGATAGAGGGAGAGCAGGAAAGAGAAAGAGAGCTGTTGATAGATTATAGATTAGATAGCTAGAAAGTTAGATGGATGGGCAGATAGATGATAGCTAGCTGAATGGATGGATGATAGATAGATAGATAGATAGATAGATAGATAGATAGATAGATAGATAGATAGATAGATAGATAGGGAGAGGAATGATGAAAGAGAAGAGAGAGATTCTTTTATTGGCTTGATTCTCAAACCTACAATGATCTATTTAATTCACACAAGCCTCCAAGAGTCTATAGTAAGATCATTTCAATTCACAAACCAAGATTTAGATTATATGAAAGGACCACCAAGGAATTAACAGGAGTACCTCTATAAAATTTCCATCCTATCATTAAGTGCTGGATGCTTTGAGAAGTACCTATTGGTTCTTGGCCTCATGAACTTATGCTATATTATGACCCAGTCAAAGTGTTGCTAAGTGTACCAAAAACCTTGGAGACAGTAACCAATTAAACAAGACTGTTCATATCCACAAAACTTTTCAAAACTTTTCATTTTAGGTTTAGCTTTGTTTCATGTTGATGAAGAACTAGCAATAATCTGATTTTGTGGATTTGAAAAGTTTAAATGGATGCTGAAAAGTGTGGAAAGTGTATTTGTAGTTCATATCATGATCCAAAATTTTGTTTTAACAGACAATGGAAATATAAGCAAATATGAACAGTCTTGGAGCGATCAGTGCATGACACAAGCAGGAATTTTATATTATCAGGCATAGTCCATGGAGATCCTACCTCAAGGAATTTATACTCCAGTTACAGTGTCACAATACTCTTAGGTATTTTTGCTCCAATAAAGTTAATGTAATGGGAAATGTAAAAGTCAGCAGTTATTAAAAATGAAATCACCTTTGTAAGAAGGGCACTTCATATATAAATCTACAGGAAGAGAACAGAAATAACATAACACTTTACAAAGTTAACACCCAGTTGTGAACTTTTCTCATAAGGATTGGTTGGCTTGTTGGAAAAGAATTTCATTTGCTGGTACCTATTCAAGAATCTTTTGTTTCTTCTATTCAAGTGGTGTGGCCCTTATTTCTCCCCTAAATATTTTTTAAAAGACATCATGTTTTTTAAGGTGCCATGCTTGCCAAAATTAACAATTGGTCTAGTCACTGAGGGCCACTGACTCTTAAGCTCCTGCTGGTTTAGCTAAATTGAAATATGTATACATTATCCTTTCCTTATGTTTTTACAGTAAGTCTAGCAATAGATGGGTAATATTAACACTGGTGACAAGACATGACAAGCACAATATCATCCACAGAATGAAATCATCCACAGAATGATGATTACCATTAATTAAATGGTGTAGTCACATAAGTAGCCAACTTCTATGCTCATTGCAATTCAGTGAAAGTAAACCAGACACAAATTAGCATAGGACTTGGCAAAGATATTACATAAGGTGATATTGACTCATAACTATCAGCTCTTCAGTGTAGCCCAGATAAGAAACCAAAACCATGAGTACTAATCTGCCTTTATTGTATGGTTATTCTAACAGAATCTTGCAAGTTGGAAAGTGTTTTCTTCCTCTCCTGCCTTTCCTTTCCAGAAAACTAGAGATGAACCCTTTAGAGATGCTTTTTCCTTCCCATCCCTCATCTGGATTCAGATCTCTCCTATCAGATTGTAATTTAGGCTGCAGCATTTGTCCTGTCTGTCACTTAAATATGAAATTTACAACATATTAATCTAAGAATATCTTCTGTGTGGAAATAATATTGTCTGAGCCGCCTCCTATCATTTCCTATATTGTTTCATATAGCTACTGATTGATCCAGCTGTTCATTGATATGCAGTCTGATTTCTGCATAATGACATGCTTAAAAATTCAAATATAGTTGTGGAATCTGTTCAGTAATTCCAGTATTTTACCATACTTTTGACCTCTGTAGTTTTTTGATTAGAATTGAAAGAGTTATACGCAATGCCTTTAATGTGACTATAGTAGCAAAGAGTTTCTGCCATTTATATTCCTTCCTGTACCTATTGATCGCTGCTCAGTGCAACTATTACCAGGTTCAAACTAAAACATGCAAATGAACTAAATACATAATATGGAAGAAAATAAAGAAAACCAAATGAATATGGAATAAGAAAACAATAGTTTATTAATGAGATATGATTATTTCTTGGATGCTGCTGTTGAAAAGCACAGAATTAAAAATGAAGATTACAGAAGCTACCAGGCACATGGAGAAATATTAGATAAACCGCACAGATTTAATACCAATAGCAGATATATGTTTTAAATTATATAGATGAATGTCCCACTAGATTGTGTGATATAGATAGAACTATACCTGGTTAAACTGGCCTCTTTCCTACATCAAAAATATATCTTCCTCATAGGTAAAGAGTACACAAAGAAACAGAACAAGGTAAGCATTGCTTAGGTCTGTTTTTTATTACAGAGCTTTGAATGCCAGAGTAAGAGTCAGCTTTAAGTTAGAATAAATAGGAAACATATGAATCATTCATTATATTTGGCAATGCTCTATGAATTGCACTACTGTAGCTGGTAAAGTCTTGTGCATGTAACAACTAAAAATCAACACTACAATTGACAGAACATATGAATGATGAGAGCAAAAAAAGTTTTTGCAAGTATGTACCTATAAAGAATTTCAACATTTCCTATGAAAAACAGAGGTACGAAGCAAGAAAAAATAATCTATAACAAGACAAAGTGCGGTATCAACCTACTGTAACTTGGTCAAATGAAAGCAATCTAACATTTGTTCTAAAACTAATTTTGGACTAATTGATGAGCCCTATTTTTGTCAAGCATTTCTTTAAATGAGATTCTGAAGATCTGTTGCCATTGGAATTTTGTACACTGTTCCAATTTACTGCTTAAGCCTTCCTTATTAACAATTCAACTGTTAAGTTCATAAATCAAAGAAATATATTAATGATGTCTTATATTGTTCTACTTCTCATTTCTCTTAATATTTTTGAAAGTTAACTGTGACTTCCAAAGAGATCTCAAGATGCTCTATGGTAAGTTGCTACCACACATTCTATCAATTACAACTGACATGGAGAAATTGAAATGAGATCTTCCATCCTCAGACTGATACATTATAGGCATTTTTAAAGTAGTGTACAATTTAGATTTGATAGCTTTCTGTGTATTCACAACCTCTTAAAAGAAAAGCCTTGTTGTTTGTAATTGTTAACTTTTTTTCTAATAATAAATGTAGTATTATTTCTTTGTGTTTATCACTTACTTAAATCTTAGGTAAAAAGCTTCATCAGGATTTTTCCTTGAAATGTATTTGGATTGTTCCTGTAAAGACCCACTGAAATCCAGTATTTCTTTACTTGGCCAACATTTCACTTATTTCAGAATTGCCTTAGAAGTAAAAAGCCAAGTGACTTCATGCCAGAAGAATTTTCCACCATTTGCTTGGTTTTATAAGAGATCCTTGTTTAACTAACATAAATGTATAGTTTAAGTCATGATAATTATATATTGATTGGTTATTTGACAGCAAGTTGGGTTTGTTTGTTTGTTTTTATTTTGAGCTACCATATAAATAGATTTTCTCCATGACAAACTGTATCTAACTTGGCCTTTGGGGACCTCCAAGATTATACCTGCAGCCACTGTAACTGAACCCATCCATCTTGCTGCTGGTCATCCTCTTCTTATCTTCTTCTCCTTCATCTTCTTCTTCTCCTTCCACCTTTCCCAACATTATAGTCATCCAGGGAGCTGGGTCTTCATCTAATATGTCTAAAGATAACTTGAGTTTGATCATTAGGACTTCAAGTGAAAATTCTGGGTTGATTTGTTTGATTTCAAAAATTAGAAATAATTCCTTCTGTAGACGTTTTTTTCCTGAAAATACTCAATGTGGCTGTTATTAGGTAAATCAGCCAGTTGGTTGACAAAGACTTGTTTTCAGTTTGTTTATTTTGTCAGTTAGTTAAAAATCTAACAACATAATTTTACCAATTAAAACACCTTTTCCAATAGCCTGATGACTTGGGAAATTGTTACTTTCTTCCAATTGCTACAGACCTATAATATACCATAGAATATTGAATACTAGCTGATAACCCAGCGTTGCCTGGGTATTTATTTATCCCAATCCTGTATTAGACAGGAAAAGGAATACATTATATCTATAGTATCAAACTTCCAGGAGGAAGAACAAATAAATGCATTCATCTCCCTCTCCCTCTCCCTCTTTCTCTCTCTCTGCCTCTGCCTCTCTCTCTCTCTCTGCTCACCAGGTGCCACAGTCCACAGTCCACCATGCAGACCAGGAAGGGTGCACCTGCAGTGGGGTGGGGGACAGCAGTGGTGGCAGCTGAGTGTGTGTGTAAAATGCTTGATGAACTCATGCAGGCAGACATAGAGCATGCCCAGGCAGCAGACGTGAGCCAGGAAGGCAGACTTGCTTAGGTGCAGAAACACCAGCAACTCTGGAGACACCTGTGGAGGAGGAAGAAGGGGGGAGAAAGGGCCACCCCTCTTACCCCACCACTGTGCCCACTTGCAGCCCGCCATCCAAGAAGTGGCCGCCTGAGTAGCTGCACAGTGTAAGCAGCAGCTCATGGATCATGGCACCTCATGGGGACAGGGCTTGAGTCCCTCTTTGCAGGAGCCCCAATGATGTCCCCAGCCTCCTTAGGGCAGAGCCAGCTCCAGTTGCTAGATCGGGCCTCCTGAGAATCCCATTGGGTGCCGAGGAGCCCTGGCAAGGCCTCCCTTGCCACCTGGACTCCCAGTGACAGATGGGGTCCTTCAGGCACTTAGCTTGGCAGCCTGTTTAGTAGCTCCAGATCCTCCCTCTGAGTACCTTGTCAAAAATGGCTTGGGTTTTGCATGCACTGAAGTCGGTTGCTTGGAGGGGGGTTGAGGGCTGGTTAAGGGAGTGCCGAGATGCCAAAACGGTCTCAGGAGAGGCCGGGTGATATGAGAAGTGGTGGGGAGGGGAGGGGCAAAATACAAGGCGGGGCCAGGTGGAGTGATTTAGCTGGTTTCCTGAACTGAAAATACACCCACACCCACGCACACAAGGGGTGTTAGAGGTGTCTTACCCCCACAGTATTTCTTTCCAGAGAGTAAGTCATCTTTGTACCAAGTTTGGTGAAATTGCTCAAGGCATTCCAGAGTTATGCTGAAACAGGCATACACACACACAAACACACAAACACACATTTTTTATATAAATAGAAGAAGATTATATACTATAGAATAGTATATAGTATATAATATGCTATATATTATAAAGCTACAATATATCTTCTTCCAATTGCACAGCTATAATATACCTTCCATTTTGCCAAACTTTCATTAACTATATCTTTCATTATTTTTTGTTTTTGACTTTTGTAGCAGGTAAATTTTTAGAAATCATGTAATTCATGTTAAAATTTAAAACATTTCAGGGCAAAGTTAGCTATAGCGCTTGGCCAAGCAAGATAGCTGTTTCAAACCTTGGATGATAGGAAAAGTTTTGGAGATTAGGACACACAGCTACATTCTCTCAAACCTATCCTGGTGCCATTATACATTTTTGAAGATTCTCAATATTCTGACATCAGCAGTAAAGTATGGAATGATTCTGTCAATGTCTGCACATGAAATTGGGGCTAAGTCTTTTATTTTAATGAAGTAAACAAACTTTTAAAGAAATGGACAAACTGAGATGATTGCTCCTCTTTATGTCCAACTTCAAAAATAGGTTAGTAGTTATGGTAGGATTAACTACATTGTGAACTACAGGAACTTGGTAGCTTTTAGCCAATCATCCTCTGACATTATATGGACCTTCTGTGAGTTTATATGCAGAGTTACAAGAATTGACTAGGAATTATTTTTGTGCTCATAGGTCTCAAAATCCTATACCAAATTCTCAAAAGATGTCCATATTTAACAAACCGAGAGCTAACTTGGAAGATCTAATGAGAAAAGTGTATGCTTGAAAGAGCTCTGTAAATCAGTTAATGCAAGCTATTGATAAGCATTAAAAATGATTATATCTTCCTGATTCAAAGAAGATGTGCGGTATTTGCTCAAGAAAGAATACATATTTATCCTATTATCTGTGTATATGAATTTGATGCAGATAAACATCTCAAAAAGCAAAGGAAGATAATATTTTGTTGTTCTGTTTTTTTTTTTTAATCATTGCTTTACATTTTGACAATGGTCAGGAAAAGCAGAATGCAGTAGTGTCAGTTCAAGGTTAATCGATTGGGGACCATCTCATGTGAACTTGAAAAGATAAACATTTGTTTCACCCCTTCCTGAAATGCACCCATAAGGATTGTGATGTGTATGTAGTCTTCTGGGATAAAATAAATAAAGACCACCCTATGACTGATTGAACTTGCAAGAGTACAATTAGAGTTCTTGCCATGAAAACTTACATGTTTGCAAAACTGGTTTTCCACTGCCTGCTTCCTTTCTATTCCCTCCCCCCCCCATTTTTTCCCATAAAAAGGCCAGTTCCAGTATTATATTTAGGAAAAGAAATTGAACCACAGAGATGAAGTCCAACATACAGGTTTTTCAGAAAACCCTCTATACAAAGTTTTGCCTGATATTTTTGATATCAACTTCAAGACAGTAATTTATTGCCCACCAGGTATTTCAGACATGATTTTTTATCATTCCCAACCAGCGTACCCAATAGCAAAAAAATATGAGAATGCTGCACAAGGCTGCTGCTTAAGTTATTCCTTCTAAATATAATATATCTGGGTTAGGGTTAGGGTTGTGTCTGGTAGTTGACCACTGGTTCCATAGAAAAATGGGCATTGCATTCATTTAACAGCCAGGTAGAGCTGAAGGCAAGAATCTGATGCTGTGACAGGTCTTCTCAGCAATCCAATTGATTTTTCTATCAAAACTTACTCAACTCGTAAATTGTTTATTTATCTTTTGCATTAAATTCCTTATGGCCTCCCAACTAACAAAACCTCCCATAAAACAGAATGTCACAGCTTGTTCTAAAAGCAACAATAGCAATCAAAACATGTCAGGGGCTTCACAAGCACACTAATTCCAAGCCAGGGACCAAAGTCAGGACTTAACAGTTTCAGAAATGGTTCCAGATAGGGAGAGTACCATCCATATTTCTGAAGAAATGTTGCTTTGGTGAATAGAGCATCAACAAAGAAGACAATCTTCCTTGGTCCCACCAAGCTAAATTGAGAACACTTGGTGTGTACCTACTCTGCCTAAACAGGAGGCAGAATCTGTTGGAGATACAGTAGGTAGTCCAAGTCTTGTGCCAAGTAGATGGGATCCAATGGAAGAAAGTAGATAGTGCAAGCACTAGTTTCTTCTGGCAACTGTTAAAAGTAGTTTTGTACACAGTTCCAAATCTAAAATATCTAATTACTAAGATAAATCAAATTTCAAAAACTGAAACCTTCTATTTCAAAAGATTTCACTGTAGTAGGCTTCTTAGTTTCAAACCTTGACAGAAATTGACTGAGACGTTTGATAATATACTTTTGAGAGACTCTAACTTTCTGGTAGTGATATTATCTGGTGTTTTTGGTAAGGTGATTAAAGAAGTAATCTCTGAGATGAGAAATTTGTTTAAAAATAAGTTTAATATTGATAGCTTTGTTTTTTCACTGCTGGATTAACAAGAGCTTTGCAGAACTTTTAATTTGAGGACCAAAAGGTTCTTCAGAGGGTACAGTATAGAAGTGTTGCACAGTACTTGTTTGCTCCTTAACCAAATGTATGTTTCCTCACATTACAAGGGAAAAACTCTTATACTTTATCAGGTAAAATGACAATAATATAGATTACAGTCCTTGGTAATTTGTCTTGATTTGTGGAAAGAAGAAGAGACAAGAAGCGTATTCTTAAGATAGTCAAGAATGCCAGCAAGGACTGTGATGTTGATGCTATTATACATCTTGGTACAAATGATCTATCCCAGAAGGATGTACTTTCTGTTCAGAAAGATTTCTAGAGCTTGGGATATGAACTTAGTAATATGAGCTGTAGGCTTATCTTTTCAGAGGTTCTACCAGTATACAAGGAACAAAAAGGGAAAGGGCAGCATGTAGCAGAGTTTAATGTGTGGCTAAAGAAGTGGCATAAAAGGGAAGCCTTTGGTTTTATTAGTCATGATGTCTGCAGCTGGTCCAATGAAAAACTGTCCAGAAGAGATGGTTTGCATCCATCAAAGAAAGGGACTGAGTTACTTGGCATTAAACTCACAGACTTACTGGATAAACATTTAAACTGAACAGCAGGGACAGAGAATTAATGGATTCAGAACATTTCTGTCCCCAGCAACCTAAAACTAATAAGAATACCAGTGCATGTAAAATAGATGTTTGTGCAGGTAAGATTATCAACCTTGATGCCAACCAAAACCAAGTACTTAATAGTGAGTGCCATACCATGTGCACTAATTAAACAGGTGGCAAGAAAGTAGGGCCAGGCAGGTACAACGCAAATTATGTAGACAGTAAACACAGTGTCAGACATAAAGATCTCAAGTGCCTATATACAAATGCACAAAGTCTGGGGAACAAGCAGGGTGAACTCGAACTACAAATACATGAAGGTAAATATGATATAGTTGGAATAACAGAAACTTGGTGGGATGAAACCCATGACTGGAATATACTGGTAGAAGGATACAAACTATTCAAAAAAAAAACAGACCCCCATAAAAGTTAAAATAAGCAAAAAAAAATAGTAAGAGAACACCTGTCTGATCTTGATGAAAACAAATCACCCGGGCCTGATGGATTACATCCCAGAGTTTTAAAGGAGCTGGCAGAGGTCATCTCAGAACCCCTGCACCATATCTTTCAAAAATCCTGGAGCACCGGGAAATACCAGAGGACTGGAAAAGAGCTGATGTGGTTCCCATCTTCAAAAAAGGAAAAAAAAACAGACCTAGGAAACTATAGACCAATCAACCTAACATCAATACCTGGGAAGATACTGGAAAAGATAATAAAAAAAACAGATCTGCCAACATCTAGAAACAAGTAAAGTAATAACTAGCAGTCAGCATGGGTTTGTGAAGAACAGATCATGCCAAACCAATCTTATTTCATTCTTCAACACAGTGACTAAATTAGTAGACCAGCAAAATACTGTGGACATAATATATTTAGATTTCAGCAAGGCATTCGACAAAGTAGACCACAACCTACTTTTTAGTAAGGTAGAAAAAAGTGGAATAGATAGCACCACCATTAGATGGACTTGCAACTGGCTGACAAACAGTACTCAACGAGTAGTCCTTAATGGGTCTAAGTCTACATGGAGGGAAGTAAGCAGTGGGGTGCCACAAGGTTCTGTCTTAGGCCCAGTACTCTTCAATATCTTCATTAATGACTTAGATGAGGGAATAGAAGGGGAACTTACCAAATTTGCAGATGATACTAAGCTGGTAGGAATAGCTAACACCCAAGAAGATAGGCTCGAGATCCAGATGGATCTTGACAGACTAGAACACTGGGCCGTATCTAACAAAATGAAATTCAATGTAGAGAAAAGTAAAGTCCTACACGTAGGCAAGAAAAACCAAAAGTACACATATAGACTGGGTGAAACCAGGCTCAATAGCAGTAACTGTGAGAGGGATCTTGGAGTCTCAGCTAAGTATGAGGCAGCAGTGTGCAGCAGCAGCCAAAAAAGCTAATGCAATCCTAAGTTGTATTAACAGAGGGATACAATCAAGATCAAGGGAAGTACTAATACCACTCTATAAAGCCTTAGTAAGACCACACCTAGAGTACTGCATCCAGTTTTGTTCACCACATTATAAAAAAGAAGTTGAGACTCTAGAAAAAGTACAAAGAGCAACCAGGGTGATTAGGGGACTGGAGGCTAAAACGTACAATGAACGGTTGCATTGGATAGGTACTGGGCTTGGCTAGTCTAGTAAAGAGAAGGACCAGGGGAGACATGATAGAGGTCTTCCAATATTTGAGGGGCTGCCACAGAGAGGAAGGAGTCAAGCTATTTTCTAAAGCACCTGTAGGCCAGGCAAGGAGTAATGGATGGAAACTGAACAAGGAGAGATTTAACCTGGAAATAAGGAGAAACTTTCTGATAGTGAGAACAATCAACCAATGGAACAGCTTGCCCTCAGAAGTTGTGGGAGCGCCATCACTTGAGACTTTCAGGAAGAGATTGGACTGCCATTTGTCAGAAATGGTGTAGGGTCTCCCGCTTGGGTGGGGGATTGGACTAGATGACCTACAAGGTCCCTTCCAACTCTGATTATCTGTTATCTGAAAATTGGGGGAAAACTGCAGTGTAGAAGTTACAGACAGAAGCATTTGCAGGCCTATAACCAACTTTTCCTGGGATCCTCAGGATTTGGAATAAGATACCCAAAAGCAGAGGCATAAATTTATCATAATGTCAGCCAATGTCAGCAGCTTTATCAATTCAAGTGAAAAAAATGTTTTAGAGGTCCTTGGTGCTCTCTGAGCTGGCTTGTTTTCTTGCAGATGTTTCATCACCCAAACTAAGTAACATCATCAGTGCTGGTGTCTAGCATTGATGATGTTACCTAATTTGGATAATGAAATGTCTGCAATAAAACAAGCAAGTCCAGAAAGGACTAAGGATGTCTCATTTCAACCTTGAGCAACAAGTATTCTCCTTTATTGGGGGTGGGGGGGATTTGTTTTATGATTTTATACACCACAGCTAGAAAAACTTTCAGAGTAGTTTATAAATAAAAGAACCAAACATGAAAAGATCTCAGAAGAATTGATAGTCTCTCTCTTCCTCTGTCTCTCTGCTTCTAACGTAGCTTGATAAAAGGTAAACAGATTTTCCACATTAAAATGAATGCTATCACCCACAAAATACGTACATTTTGTGTAATGAAATACTTAGGCAAAAATAGGGCCATATAGTAAGTCCAATGTATCTGAAATATTTGTTTATCATCTGCCTATATGAAAGATTGGAGTTTATTTTGCATTAGTTCCCCTTGGATAAAGTTATTTCCTAAATTATATATATTATCCCTGGGCTGTTTTGATCGGTTGATAGAATAAACCAACTGTATTATCAAACATTTCTTCAACAGAAAGTATCATAATTAAATTATGTTGCTTCCGGGCCAACTGAAAATCATGTGCGTAGATCTGCCAGTGTTAAGTTGGAGATAGTCCAAAAATGTACTTTTTATGAATATGTTTGAAATAAAGAGAACAGAACATGCTCAGCTAGTAAAATGCTTCCCTGCAATTGGTATATGATCCCCTTTGGGATAGGTAGTGGCTATGATTGTGTAGTTTATTGCCAGGCACCACCAGTGGTAGCTTTTGCTTGAAGTATTCAGTTGTTTTAAGCCTTTATTTAAAAAATGGCAGATTCCAAGAAAGACAGAGCTATGGTTCTTAAAACAACTAATAAGTATGTCTTATCTTGTCTTATATCTTCAGGCTAATATAGAATGGAACCCAGCCTCTCCAAAGAATTTGCAATGTTCTCTAATATTTATTTTGAGATTGCTCTAATTTTGCATTACAGATTAATGCATAAGAGGAGTGAAGCAGAACGTTGATTAAAAATAGGATAATATTGAAATAGAATACACTCAGTTGATCCAAAAATAAGTGGGCCCTGCGCTTGCAGGAAAATGTTAGGGGGGGGGAAGTCATATACTTTATAAGTACATAACTGAAATATGGCTCACGTCCAATACACTGTATATGTATTGAGATGTCATTATTTAAATGGGGAAAGATATGGACAGATAGATACAGTGTTCAATGCAATTTGAGTGGACTAGCAAAAATGCTAGCATTGTACACTAAGCTAAGTAGCAACCAAATCAGTTGTTCTTGCAACCCACTAATTTGTCAAGTCTCAATCTTGTAAATCAAGTACATGGAGAGCGGAATACTTTAAGCAATTTCATCAGGTTTGTAATTATTTAGATGGCAGTGTAATAGAGAAGACATAATTGTGACATATTATAGATTTCTGGTTGAAAACAACACACATCAAGCAATATTGTCTGTTGAAAGACTGCTGCTATGGGTGCGCCAAGTTTTAAAATGGTTTGCTCTTTAGCACTCTTTTTTTAAAAAAATCTGTTTAATTTGGTCTGACAATTTTTGTAATGAAAGTTCAGTGTGTATTTTGGCATGAATCATACAGTAACTGGATGAGCTTTAACATTTCAAGTCCCTAAAAAGTAAACAAACCAGTTTTAGTAAGTGAGATATTAACATAAAGGGATTCTTTTGAACTTTGTTCATACTGAACAGCCCAGGATGAAGAGAAGTCCTCTATAATTCTATTTTAAAATATAGAATTTCATTTGGGGGGGGGGAATCACTAATACTTCTATTGTTTTGGCTTTGTTTTAAATCTACAAATTCTGCACATTCTTTTACATTTGCAGAATAACAGAATAACATAGTTAGAAACTGTTATGTCCTGAGGACTCAAGGAGTTCTCACTCAGGTCCACTCACTTTACGTGGGCGTTATTTCCCCCATTCCCATTGGTTGGCTCTCCCCAGCAGCCTGCTATAAAAGCAGGCTGCGGGGTCCAACCAGTTGCTGATTGCTGCGAGCCAGTTCCAGGCTTGGCAAGCACGGTCAGCCCTTTATTGTAAAATAAAGTATTGTTGCACTCATGCTCTGGTTCAGCCTCTCATTGCTCAAACAAAACACTGGCGACGAGGATGGGATGGCTACCAGAAGCACCTTGCAACCGCTGAGTCACTAGCCACCGATCTACAGCCCAGAGAGCGATCGGCTGGCGACAAGAAAGCGCTGATCCGCAGCCAGAGAAAGCGGTCTGAGTCAAATAGTTAGAAGCGTCTGTAGCCGCTTGTTAGCCCGCCACGGGGAAAGTGAAGCGCTGCGAGCGCAGCCGCTCTGCATTGGCGCGAAATTCAAGCGGGTGTCATTTGAATTTCGAGCCAGTAGGAAATCACAGCGCAGCGCTGTAGAAGTCACTAACGCCCACTTTTTTGGCGCGAATCAAGACACCTCCAACGGCTAGCAGCCAACGTGGTAACCCAGAGAGAGAAAGAGAGGGTAGCAAAAAACCTCTCCAGAGCTGATATCACTAGTAACTCACGAGCGTTCGTAGTCCCAGAGAGATTTTTCCGCAGGTAGCCCAGCCGTTCCAGCACCATGAGTTCCAATCCAGTATTCCCGGCGTTTAAACCAGACGAAGAGAAGTGGGAATCGTATAAGAACCGTTTCAATCATTACATCGATGCGGTCGGCCTGGCGGATGCGGGAGAGCATCGGAAAAATCCTATTTCCTAATCTACTGCGGAGCCACCGTTTACTGATACCGCTGCAGCACTCGTGGCGCCGAGAGAATTGAAAAAGCGTTCCGTGGTCCGAGTTGCTTGAGATCCTCACAAACCACTACGCTCCCAGGCCTTCACAAATCGCCAGGAGGTTTACGTTCCGAATGAGGAAGCAATCAAGTAAGGAGACCATCAGCCAATATATGGCCGCCCTCAGAACAGCAGCCCTGCACTGCGGGTTTGGAACATACCTGGAGGACATGCTCCTCGATCAATTAGTTTGTGGGGTCAAGGATCTCAACCTACAGAGCGACTGCTAGCTAAAAAGACCTCAACCTTGCGCAAGCAGTAGAGGAGGCCCGAGCAGCCGAGCTAGCAACGAACTCAGCCACCGAAATTCAGGGCCCAAGCGCCAAGCTAGCAGCGTTCCCAGTCCATTCCGAAGAGGTGGAAGCGGAGAGAAGGCCACAACGATGAGAACGATGTCCATCGCCTCACCAATGACAGACGGTCGCAGGTAGGGGCCAAACAAGAATACACCGGTCCACCCAAGCACATCACTCTGTGCCTAGCCTGTGGGGATCACATCAAAGGGCCACCTGCAAGTTTAAAGGAGCCGTTTGCAACAACTGCCATAAGAGGGGGCACATTGCGAGAGTCTGCCAAGCCCCCAAAGCGCTGCACACAGACCCCGTCCTCGCACTCGGGACCACAGAGGCAAGTATTAAACTGTCGCACGCACCGCCTTGCCAGGCGTACTTGCCACTCTGTTAGTAAAATTTCTCTCTCCGTTTCCCTAGAAGGTAAACCGTGCCACATGGAGGTTGACACAGGGTCAGCGCTCTCAATAATCTCGTGGAACACCCTCAAGAGACTCCACCCCAGCCTATCTACTACCCGGCTTCAGAGATGCCAGTTCGGTCTGAAGGACTACCAGGGGAAGGCCATTCCCGTGATCGGCAGAGGCAAGTTCTTTGTCAGTTTTAGAGCTTTTAAGGGCCACCTACCTCTAGTGGTAGTTAACGGCAATCTACCCACCTTATTGGGGCTCGATTGGTTTCCCCACCTCGGCCTAGGGTTAACAGGAGTCCATGCTGTCTCAACCTCAGACACTGACTCCTTATTCGCTGACTACGCAGATGTGTTCAGTGAGGAGCTGGGGTGTTATAATGGAACCCCCATCTCGTTCACCGTTGACCCCCAGGCAGTCCCAATCAGATTAAAACCACGTAGAGTTCCATTTGCTATTAGACCAAAACTAGCGCTGAATTGGATAAGCTACTAAAACAAGGGGTCATTGAGCCAACAGATTTCGCCAAGTGGGAGACGCCCATTGTCACACCCTCAAAAAAGATGGTAGCCTGAGAATTTGCTCGGACTACAAGACAACAATCAATAAATATTTACAAGTTAGCGCCTACCCTGTGCCCGTCATTCAGCACTTATTGCACACATTCGAACCGGGCAGTATTTTTGCTAAATTGGACATGTCTCAAGCATATCAACAGTTCCCTGTTGATAACCAAACAGCGGAACTTCAGACCATCGTCACTCACAGGGTGCCTTCCGATGCAAGCGTCTCCAATTTGGCGTAAGTGTTGCCCTGGGTATTTTTCAGTCCCTCATGGAGCGGATTTTACAGGGCCTCCCTGGTGTAGTACCCTACTTCGACGACATCTTGGTCTCGGCCAGGGACAGACCCCAACTCTTCCAGAGAGTGCGAGCAGTGTTAGAGAGGTTCAGACAGCATGGCCTCAGGTTAAAAAAAGAAAAATGTGCCATTGCCACTAGACAGGTGGACTTTCTGGGTTATAAAATTGACGCCTCTGGCATTCACCCCCTGGAGTCCAAGGTTAGGGCGATCCACGAAGCTCCCACACCGACCTCCAAAACGGAGCTACAAGCTTTCTTGGGGCTCCTAAACATTTATGCATCCTTCTTGCCCCATAAAGCCTCAGTAGCCGAACCCCTACACAGACTACTAGACAAAAAGTCACCGTGGCACTGGGGGCACAAAGAAGACCAGGCGTTTAACGCCGTCAAATCACTACTTACGTCAGAGGCAGTGCTCATCCAATTCGACCCCAACCTTCCTTTAGTACTGGCAGCAGACGCATCCCCTTTTGGAATTGGGGCGGTCCTTAGTCACAGACTCCCCAATGGCGCCGAGGCCCCCATCGCCTTTTTCTCCAGGACGCTCTCGGCCACGGAGCGAAATTACAGCCAAATAGACAAGGAAGCCCTAGCAGCTGTTGCAGCCGTGAAAAAGTTTCACAAATTCCTTTTGGCCATTTCTTGAACTGGTCACCGACCATAAGCCCCTCCTGGGCCTACTGGCCGGCGACAAACAGACACCTCAAGTCCTTTCCCCTAGAATGACAAGGTGGACACTTTTCCTAGCGGCCTATTCATACAAACTTATTCACCGCCCGGGCAAAACTCTATCCCACGCCGACGCTCTCAGTCGCTGCCCCTTACCCGCTCCGGCTGAAGACCCAGCTCCTGTCAACGCCATTTTTGAAATCACTCAGTTGGACCTACCCATCACCGCCCTTGACATCGCCGCTAAAACCAAGGCAGACCAAGCGCTCGCCCAGGTGCTCGACTGGGTGAGGAGGGGGTGGCTGGGAGGCAACGTCGATAACAAATTCGCACCCTTTAAGACTCGCATGCAGGAGCTGTCCAGTTTGCAGGGTTGTCTACTGTGGGGCACTCGAGTGGTCATTCCGACCTCGCTGCGTACCCGAGTCCTGGAGGTGCTGCACGAGGACACCCGGCATTGTGAGAATGAAGGTGTTAGCACGCAGCTACGTGTGGTGGCCGGGTCTAGAGGCGAGGACATTGTCAATTGGGTAAGTTCCTGCAGCATTTGCCAGGAATCCGTCCTGCTCCCCCCATCGCCACCCCTACCAGATGGGGAGCGCCAATGCCCCTTGGTCTAGAATCCATATCGATCTGGCAGGCCCGTGCATGGAAAGATGTTCCTAGTGGTCGTGGACGCTTATTCCAAATGGATAGGCGTGGCGCAGCTATCCACGACCACCACACTAGCAATCACCAACGTGTTAGCGCCTGTTAGTTACACATGGACTACCCGACTCCATTGTCTCCGATAATGGCCCACAGTTCGCATCAGTAGAATTCAGCCGTTTTGCTGCCAACCTGGGCATTCGCCACATTTTCACAGCCCCATTTCACCCTGCCAGTAATGGGTTGGCTGAAAGGGCCGTCAGGACCACCGAAGAGGCCCTCGCTAGGTTTGGCAGGGATGACTGGCACCACAAACTCGCACGGTTCCTGATGAGCCAACACTCAACCCCTGTGCAGTCACCAATAAGTCCCCAGCGGAACTTCTGATGGGCCGGCGCCTGAGGACTGTATTGGACAGATTGCACCCACAATACTGCCCTGACTCTCCCCTCGCTTCTCGTCGGGGTTAGACATTTTGTTACAGGAACCGATATTCGCAAGGAATTTCGCCGGGGACCCACTTTGGATTCCAGGCGAGGTCATCGCCATCACCGGGCCGAGATCGTATAGGGTCAGGCTGGAGGATGGTCGCGTCTGGAGGAGACATATAGACCAGCTTAGAAGGCGCCTCAGCACCCTTGCCAACAAGAGTCCAGAGTCTCCAGTCGAAGGGAACCGCCTCATCCGCCGCCCAGCCACATCGTGCCCTGCGACCAGTCTGCACCAGCGGTCGTTCCGGTCAGCCCAAACTCGGACAACAGCGCCCAGAGAGTTGACCAGCCTGATCCAACCCACGAGAGCTCGACCCCAGTAACCAACCCGGTGTTTCGAGGATGCCCAGTCCAGAGAGAGTGTTGGCGACACTATGCCGGCTCGACCATCACAGACTGGTACTGAACAGACAGACAATGTTCCCGAGTTGCGCCGTTCCGGGCGCCAACACAAACCCCCGTCTACCTCAAGGACTATGCATGTTCGCATCTGGGGGAAGGGGTGTTATGTCCTGAGGACTCAAGGAGTTCTCACTCAGGTCCACTCACTTTACGTGGGCGTTATTTCCCCCATTCCCATTGGTTGGCTCTCCCCAGCAGCCTGCTATAAAAGCAGGCTGCGGGGTCCAACCGGTTGCTGATTGCTGCGAGCCAGTTCCAGGCTTGGCAAGCACGGTCAGCCCTTTATTGTAAAATAAAGTATTATTGCACTCATGCTCTGGTTCAGCCTCTCATTGCTCAAACAAAACAGAAACCTCCAATGTTGGAGCTTCTTGAGACAAGCTGTTCCACTGATTAATTGTTCTAACTGCCAGGAAATTTCTCTTTAGTTTTAGGTGGTGTGATGACCCAGGGCATGGCACAAAGGCAATACAGTCAAATAATAAGTAGGAGTCCCTTTATTAGCTCCAACTTTGCCCCCAATATCCTGGTTACCTTCTGGTCTGGAGAAAAACTCTCCCAGGAACAGCCTTTGGTTTCAGAGATTCAAGTCCAAACATTGTCAACAAAAACTTTAACTCCAATCAAGGCAAGATTAAATTAAAATTAATCCAGCAGGGCAAGAGAAGGAAATTCAGATGTGAAGGAACGGCAGTAAATCAACCCCGTTGGGAGGGTGCCAGGAATGCAGATAACCGAAGTCAACACAAGATAAACTCACATTTGTTCCCGAAGATGCCACTCTCAGCTTGCATCTCTTTTAAACTCTCTTCCCAAGTGTGCCTAATGAAGAGAATCAAGGCCCTTTCTTCTGCCATAAGCCATGAGACTACGTTGCCCTTTTCTCCGTTCTTCCCTGTGTCTCCCAGGATAAAGAGGGGGTGGGCCTGGGTCTTCCTCTGAACTTCCTCTCCCTTGTTCTACCTCTTCCCTGCTCTGCCCAGCTGGACTTTGCCCTTCCCCAGTTTTCTCTACAGCCAACGGAGCCACATTCCTGCTCCCTATCAGCTCTTTGTCTTCCTCCTCAGTTTCAGACTCTAACAGGGGCATGACAGGTGGCTTCTCTCCTTGATTAGTTTGTATTCCCTAACCCAGGAGAGTCAGATAAATTAAAGGTATGCCATTACTTCTGTTGGTAAGTTGAAAAAGTGACGGTCCAGGAAAAGCCCTTCAGGGAACCCCAGGGAACTTTCCCTGAGTATGCTGTCAGTTTAGTTTAGTTTACTTTAGTTTACTTTATTGTCATTGCACCTCATACAATGAAATCAAACACCATCTTCAGTGCACATCATGACCATGAAAATAAGTACAAACACACATCCTTCATACTCCACACATTGAATTGAAAAACCCTGACACCACACCAACACTGCACTATACAGTAGAATTCAACAGAGCTACTGCCCTGGGATAGAAGCTGTTTTTCAGCCTATTTGTCTTTGTTTTTATTATTCAGTACCATCTGTCAGATAGTAATAGTTCAAAAAAGGAGTGCTCAGGATGAGATGTATCTTTAAGAATGTTTTGAATTTTCTTGGAATAAGTGTAATATAGGCTTCTGACCATGATTTAGGTATCTTCTTCTTTAACATAAATTCATTCATAACTTCTAACAATGGAAGATTCAATGATTCTTGTAATATTTTATAAAATTCTGCCGGAAGTCCATCTGGGCCTGGTGCCTTTCTGTTGTAGTTGAGCAATGAGAGGCTGAACCAGGGCATGGATGCAACAATACTTTATTTAGGAAATAAAGGACTGAACGTGCTTGCCAAGCCTGGAACTGGCTCGCAGCGATCAGCGACTGGTCGAACCCCGCAGCCTGCTTTTATAGCCGGCTGCTGGGGGAAACCAGCCAATGAGGGACAACAAACGCCCCCGCAGCGTGAGCGGACCTGAGTGGGAACTCTTGCAAGTTCCAGGGACATAACACCCCTTCCCCCCAGATGCGAACACGCATAGTCATTTAAATAGGCGGGTGGTCTGTGCTGGCGCCCTGAACGGCGCAATTCAGGTGGGTTGTCAAGTAACTCGGAGTCTGTGGTGGCAGGTTGGACTGGTGGGACATCGCGAACTTGCTCATCGGTCTGCGTTGGCTCGGGAGTCGTAGAGCTGGTCGATGGAGATGCGTCTTCGTCTGCTGATTCGGGTTGGTCGGTCATAAGACGGTCACGGACCAAGTCTGGACTCCCCAGCTCGGCTGGAGGTGGTGTCGGGTCACCGGTGCTGGCGTTGATGTGTGGTTGATGCATCGGTCTTGGACTGATCTGCGCCCAAGCGTCAACGTTGGTGTAGGTACCGTGGCGCCTCCGTAGCTGGTCCAGGTGCCTTTTCCAGATGCGGCCATCCTCCAGTCTGACTCGGTACGACCTGGGGCCGGTGATGGTCACGACCTCTCCTGGGATCCATAAGGGGTCTCCAGCGTAGTTCCTCGCGAACACAGGTTCCTGTAAGACAAAATGTCTAACCCCGACGTTGAGGCGAGGGGGAGTCAGGGCAGTAATTAGGGTGAAGCCTGTCCAGCACTGTTCGCAGGCGTCTACCCATCAGGAGTTCAGCTGGTGATTTATTGGTGACTGTGCATGGGGTTGAGTGCTGGCTCAGCAATAAACGGGATAGTCTGTGGTGCCAGTCCTCCTTGCTGAACCTTGCTAATGCTTCTTTAGTGGTCCTAACGGCTCTCTCTGCCAACCCGTTGCTGGCAGGATGAAAGGGAGCCATGAAGATGTGGCGGATGCCCAGGTTAGCAGTGAAACGACTGAACTCGGCTGAGGCAAACTGGGGGCCATTGTCGGAAACAATAGAGTCCGGTAACCCGTGTGTTACGAACAGGCGGGTCAACACCTTGGTAACTGCTTGTGTGGTGGTCGTAGATAGTTGGGCCACATCAATCCACTTTGAGTAAGAATCCACGACCACCAAAAACATTTTGCCGTGAATCGGGCCCGCCAAGTCAATGTGGATCCTGGACCAAGGTGCGCTGGCACTTTCCCACTTTGTGGGGGAGGCGATTGGAGGGGATGGTCGTGATTCTTGGCAGGGATGGCAAGAGCTTACCCATCTGATGATGTCATCGTCGAGGCCTGGCCACCAGACATAGCTGCGTGCCAACGCCTTCATCCTGACGATGCCAGGGTGGCCCTCGTGTAATGCCTCCAAGACTCGGGTGCGTAGTGAGGTCGGGATGACCACCCGGGTGCCCCACAGCAAACAGCCCTGCAAGCTCGACAACTCCTGTTGACGGGTCTTAAAAGGCGTGAATTTGGTTTCAATATTATTTCCCGGCCACCCCATCCCCACCAGTCCAGTACCTGGGCGATCGTTTTGTCTGCCTTGGATTTGGAGGCGATGTCAAGGGCAGTGATGGGAAGGTCGAGCTGGGTGACCTCGAAGATGGCGTGGACCGGGGCAGGGTCTTCAGCTGGAGCAGGCAGGGGGCAGCGGCTGAGGGCGTCTGCGTGGGATAATGTTTTCCCTGGACGATGTATGAGTTTATACGAGTATGCTGCTAGGAAAAGGGTCCACCTCGTCATCCTGGGAGACAGCACTTGGGGAGTCTGTTTGTCTCCTGCTAGGAGACCCAGGAGAGGCTTGTGATCCGTGACTAGCTCGAAAAAGTGGCCAAAAAGAAATTCATGAAATTTCTTCACTGCTGCGACAGCTGCTAAAGCTTCTTTGTCGATTTGACTGTAATTGCGCTCTGTGGCAGAGAGCATCCTGGAAAAGAAAGCGATGGGAGCCTCGGAGCCATTGGGGAGCCTGTGGCTTAACACTTCCCCAATTCCAAAAGGGGATGCGTCAGCTGCCAGTACTAATGGAAGGTTGGGGTCAAATTGAATAAGGACTGCCTCTGAAGTGAGTAGTGACTTGACTGCGCGAAAAGCGGTGTCTTCCTTGTGTCCCCAGTGCCAAGATGATTTTTTATCCAAAAGTCTGTGCAGGGGTTCTGCCACTGATGCCTTGTGGGGCAGGAATGATGCATAAAAATTCAATAATCCCAAAAAGGCCTGCAGTTCTGCTTTGGAGGTTGGTGTGGGTGCCTCGTGAATTGCCTTAACCTTGGACTCCAGGGGGTGAATGCCTGAGGCGTCAATTTTATAACCCAGAAAGTCCACCTGTCTAGTGGCAATGGCGCATTTTTCCCTTTTTAACTTGAGGCCATGCTGTCTGAACCTCTCTAGCACTGCTCGAACTCTCTGGAAGAGTTGGGGTCTGTCCCTGGCCGAGACCAAAATGTCATCGAAGTAGGGTACTACCCCAGGGAGGCCCTGCAATATCCACTCCATAAGGGATTGGAAAATGCCTGGAGCAACACTTACGCCAAATTGGAGACGCTTGCATTGGAAGGCACCCCTGTGGGTGACAATTGTTTGAAGTTCGGCCACAGGATAGGCACAGGGTGATGTGCTTGGATGGACTGATGCTTTCTTGCTTGGCTCCTACCTGCGGGTGTCTGGTGTGGACGAGGCGGTGGATGTCGGCCGCATCACTGGGGTCTTCCTCGATGACCACCTCTTCAGAGTGGACGGAAACTGCAATTTGTTTGGAGACAGGACCTTGGATCTCGGTGGCTGAGTGTGCTGCCAGCTCCGCTGCCAGGGCTTCCTCGACGGCTTGAGCGAGGTTGAGGTCCTTCCTAGCGAGTAGGCGCCTTTGGAGGTGAAGATCCTTGACTCCGCAGACTAGCTGATCGAGGAGCATGTCCTCCAGGTAGGTCCCAAAACCGCAATGGAGGGCTGCAGTCCTGAGGGCAGCCATGTATTGGTTGATGGACTCTTTGTCTGATTGCTTCCTCATTCGGAAGGTGAACCGCCTGGCAATCTGTGAGGGTCTAGGAGAATAGTGGTTAGTAAGGATTTCTAACAGTTCTGTCCAGGGGACGTTTTTTAACTCACGTGGAGCCACGAGTGCTGTGGCAGTATCAAAGATGATGGCTCCGCAGTAGATCAGGAAATATGATTTTTTTCGGTGCTCCCCTGCATCAGCCAGCCCAATGGCGTCGATGTAATGGTTAAAGCGATTCTTGTATGACTCCCATTTCTCCTCATCCGGCTTGAACGATGGGAAGACTGGGTTGGAATTCATGTTGAGAATCTAGTGGCTAGCTGCTTTGGAATCTCTCTGGGACAACAATGGAGGCAAGAAAAAACTCTTGTGCCTAGGCAGGCAAGTGATTACAGCTCTGGGGGGGGCTCCGCGCCTCCTGCTCTCTCTCTGGGTCTACACGCGGTAAGCGGCAATGGCTGTTGGCAGCGCTTTGAATTTGGCGCCTGCGTTGGCGTCAGTGATTTCAAAAGAACACAGCACCGCACTGTGTTCTGTATAGAAATTCAAACGACAGCCGTTTGAATTTCGCGCCCTTTTGTTTTGAGCGGCTGCGGCTCGCAGCGCTACACTTTCCCTGTAGCTGGCTAACTAGCGGCTACAGACGCTTTCTCACTCTCACTTGTTCGCTGACCGCTCTCTCTGGCTGCGGATCAGCGGCTAGTGATTCATCGGTTGCATTTTGCCTCTGGTAGCCATCCCATCCTCGTCGCCAGTGTTGTAGTTGAGCAATGAGAGGCTGAACCAGGGCATGGATGCAACAATACTTTATTTAGGAAATAAAGGACTGAACGTGCTTGCCAAGCCTGGAACTGGCTCGCAGCGATCAGCGACTGGTCGAACCCCGCAGCCTGCTTTTATAGCCGGCTGCTGGGGGAAACCAGCCAATGAGGGACAGCAAACGCCCCCACAGCGTGAGCGGACCTGAGTGGGAACTCTTGCAAGTTCCAGGGACATAACACTTTCCATTATTTTGCTTCTTGATTGCTTCAGTTAACTCCATCATCGTTATATTGCTTTCAAACATTTTTTTCAGTCTCTTTAGGTATCCGAGGTAAATTAGCATTCTGTAAATACTGTTTAACTCTTTCCGCATCAATATTCTCTTGCATATATAATTTCCCATAGAAGTCTCAAATGATTTCCTTCTTCTCTTTGCTACCATGGCAAACTTGGCCTTGGTCATCTATTAATTGCAATATTTTCCTTGATTCTTTCTCCTTTCTCAATTTGTATGCTAACTATCTATCTGGTTTGTTTGCGTCTTCAAAGTTGTTCTGTTTAGCACCTCTAATTTTCTGTGCTAATTTTCTATTTGACCCACTTTGTGTTTAATTATATCCATTTTTAGCTTGATGTCCTTTTTCTGTGGCATTTTCTGTAGTTCTTTTTCAAGTCTTTTATGCTCATCCTCTAGGGCCTTAGAGGCTAATCTTTTCATAGTATTCCTTTTCCTTGTATTATCAAGCCTCTAACATATGCCTTCATTGTATCCCATACATTCTGAATTGATGTATCTTCTTTTTTGTTTTCTCTAAAGAAGAAAGCCAGTTCTTTCTCCAACCACTGTGTGAAGTCTTTTTCCTTTAAAATTGGTATTATTTAACGTCCATCAAGATCTTCTTTTTTGTCCTTTCCAGGAAGACTGCTGCAAGTTTCATAAATAAAGAATAATAAATGTTTTTAAAATAAGTTTGTTAGGGTTGTTAGTTTATTGTAGTAATAGCAGTATTCAGTATGGAGAACAAGCTGAACATCTGACAGAAAAAAATTGTTGAAAAGGATGTGAATTTCTCACTTTTTTTTCAAAAAGCAGGTTGAATATCTGCACAATATATTCCCTATTTTTTAGCAATAGTAAATCATTAATATGATTATAATAAATGAGATTTTTATTCATGTTCTTGTTTCTCTGTGTTACTGGTTTTCAAAATGTATCAATTACAGATGATTTTCGAACTATACATGTACTACCATATTGCATAATTGAATCTGCCAGCTAAAAGTTCTTTATTATACTTTAAAATAACGAGCAATCATTGTTTTATTGATTTTTCATTGTTAAAATGACAGTGGAGTCGTGTTTTCTTCATAGAAAATGAACTTTCTGAATGCAAGTGATTTTATTTACCTATATCTGCTCAATCAAATTTTCATTCTTGGTGCTTTCTAGAAATATCAGATTTCAACTTTGATAATTCCCAAGGCAGAATTCCACTGGATATCTGGAGCTGGGACCTAAAAAAAATCTGTGAAGCATATGTTTCAGACTGGGATGATTGATCTAACAATCAAATATGCTACAAAGTCTAATGATTATATAAGTTACCCAAAGTAGAGAAACTTTATAGGCACCTTATGAATGTCTTCCAAGTACTAGTTGCTGATATGTACTAAGATATTCTGTTGTTTATTAAAATTACATCATATTGAAACTGTTTAATCATTTCTAAAATGGAATGTGGGCTAACCAAAAAGTATATCTTAATTGCATTCACATTGGTTTTGCTCGCTATATAGCATAGGCAACTCTAGTAAAATAATATCTTAAATATAGAGGAAATCTTTCATTTTATCTGGTTAACCAACATATGTACTATGTATCTACTTTACAGATAGTTCTCCCTAGTTTTAGGATGGCCTAACACTTTCCTCCTCTCAGATCCTGGAGATCATTTTTGGAATGCATGATTATACATTTATTAGTGCACACATATATACATTTATTCACATACATTACACCAAAGCAGGAGTGGCTGGTATTACCCTGAAGATCAGAGTTTTAATTATCAATCTGTTAGTGAAATGTATAGACAATTTCTGGTAGGGATATCCTTATGGTATTTACAAAAGAAATGCTCTGCCAATAAAATGAAACATCAGTTAATGCAAGCATTGTGTCTTCAATAGCAAATATGAGATTAAGGTGGTTCAATAAGCTTCTTCAAACAATATTAATAAGTAATACTAACTAATGTGTGTGTGTGTATAGACTGTTATAAGAAGGGTTATTTTTTTAAAAAAGTACAGGTTATTTCAAACTGAATTTGACGCCTAGTGACTTAATTGATGCACATATACTTAGAATCATATATTTATGGAAATGATTTGTTATTGCATCTATTAAGTTGTTCTTGTTGTTTTATTCTTATTATGATTAGTTCTAACACTCACCCAGAACCCCGTTACTTTCTAGAGGTTTTCTATTGAATCCTAACTAGTCTTGATCATGCATTTTCAAATTTAAACATCAACCTGTAGCTGTTATCTGCTAAGAGCTAACTAAGAATCTGATTAGGACTTGCTACATTAAACACCTAGGTTAATGTTTCCTCTTCTTCAGCCAGAACATGGAAGTTTAAGAAAACTTCCACAAAGCTTTTAGGAAAATCAATCTAATTTGTCTCTATCACATAGAACGAAATTTCCTAACACATTGCAATCTTCACTTACAGC
The DNA here is from genome assembly GCF_049901715.1 of Pseudonaja textilis. Lineage (NCBI taxonomy): Eukaryota > Metazoa > Chordata > Lepidosauria > Squamata > Elapidae > Pseudonaja > Pseudonaja textilis. The sequence continues at coordinate 15,719,826 of NC_141997.1, forward strand.
ATGAGCATTAACCAGATCATCCATTTCCAGGAAAAAAGCAGATTGAAAAGAATAGTTTATCTCAAGTAAAGGGTCCAAATAATCTGGGTGGAAGCTTGAACTACACTGAACAAGGTCCTCAACATTCATTTTGAAGTCTCACAGGAGCAAATTCCTTGAGGTCTACTGCACCATATCTGAAATTATCTACATAAATTTAATTAAGACTTTCATCTGGAAGCATAAATATGGAGAAAAATTCTTATTCATGCTTTCATTTTGCCAAAATCAGATTAACCAAAGCCACACATTTTAAAGAAAGTAAATGACTGTTTTTCTTCTGAGTCAGCCAGCTCTACATTAAACCATGCCTCCCATTTAATTCACAAATATACAGTCACTATAAGTTTTGCAAAAAAATAATAGAATAGAATAGAACATAACATAACATAACATAACATAACATAATATAACATAACATAACATAACATAACATAACATAACATAACATAACATAGTCTGCTGAATACCGAACAGCTCATGAGCCGGTAATGGGCCGCAACCTGGGCATTGGGGACCCTGTCATAGAGAACATTATGCATGCGTATGAATCTACTTGTATATTAATCTACTTGTATATTATCTACTTGAAAGTTAGTTTCTATAAAAGATTATAAAATCTATTGACAACCAGTTTGGTATAATGACTAAAACACTAGGCTAGAAACCAGTCTGAAAGCCATAGTCCTCATAAGAGTCTCCTGGTTATTAAATTTCCCAGATTGGGACTATAATAATACCAATCACTGGAACTAATGTAACCAGGCCAAACATAACTTACTGGAGGCCCTACAAGAAATAAGGTGGCAACCCCTCAATTGGTCAGAGTTCCAACGAATCACTTAGAGAGACAAAGAAATATCTGATACTGTCTGATGCTTTGACTCCTGGAAGTAGGAATGGCATATGCTCACCTAGACCAGGTGAGTGCTCCCTGATATTGTTGGCCCTAATGATCAGAGAATCCTAACCTCTACCTTTGTTGCTCAATTGGCAAAAATATCAGGGAGCACTTCCACAAGATTGTTTAAAATTGGTCCATTTTGGAGATGCACAAGATTGTGAACTTTGTCCTTGACCAAAGGGAGAAATTTAAGGAACAAGAAAAGGGGGGGGAAAGGAGATAGAGAGAAAGAGAGAGGAAAAGGAGAGTTGAGACTTGCAAGAATTTGCAGCCCTAAAGATTGATAAGAGATAGCCAAGCCATCTGTATTTTGACAGGTGGCTGAGATGCTGGTGATGCGAGGGAGAAAGATAGCCAAAAATAAGATGCTGGCACTGCCACAAGTTCAGCAGAATGGGACATTTTACACAAGAGTATAAAATAAAAAACCTGCATGATTTCAAGACCACAGCACACACACCCCTGAGCCCCATTTTCAAGAGAGCCTCCTGCCCCACAGAGGGCTAGGAGGTACCAAGAATGACCCCAGGGATGCAGTTTGAGGTGACTTCTGGACACCCTGGCTAGAAAAGGAGCCAGCAGAATTTCAAGCTACCTTCACTGACCATTCTGCTAAGGAACAGCCTGAAGGTGAAGTCCTCCTCACATGCACTATAGGTGGAAAATATATGAATGGACATGAGAACCACCTCATCCCTTATTACAAAACCCCCTTTCAAAAAACTGATGGAGACAATATCATTGGGGTAGGGGAAAAAATAATTCCCATGGAATTCACCAATGGAATTCACCAATGACCTGAGTTCATTGATGAATTCGGTAGAGATCGGTCCCTTCTCTCTAGATCATTCCTTTACTATTTGCCCCTAGTCCCAACTATCATTGATGGGCAGAGACTCACTATGCAAACTCAGAGCCACCATTAATTGAACCCTTGAAGGGCTCACAATAAGCATCCCAGCAAGACACGCACACTTCCTAGCCACACACTTAGCCGCAGAAGAAAGTCAGCTATATCCAATCCTAAGGGACTTGCCTCCCTGTGGGGCTGGATCTCCACTGAAGTGGGTTTACTAAAGGGAGCCACCCAGCCAAAATCCAAGTGGAAACAGGGCCACCTCCATGCATCCCCTAACATAAAATCCAAGTCAAGGCAGTTGAACCGATCAGGAAACTAATAAAAGCACACTTAGAACAAGTAGTCCTCCGCAAGAGTACCTTCCCATGTAATACCCCTATTTTTCCAATATGAAAGCCATAACCCAATCCAGATGGCAAACCAATTTTTCATTTCATGCTTGATTTAATAACTATGTAATCATTAATAACTATGTAATATTGACGGTTCCAGTAGTGCCAAACCCTGCCACTATAGTTACAGAAGTTCTGGCGTCAGCCACCTATTTCACTGTGGTGGACCTTTTGCACAGCTTTCTTTAGCATTCCAGTTGATCCCACCCAGTGGTGGGATTCAAATATTTTTAGTACTGGTTCTGTAGGCGTGGCTTTGTGGGCGTGGTGTGGCTTCACGGGCATGGTTTGGTGGACGTGGCAGGGGAAGGATACTGTAGAATTTCTATTCCCTCCACAATCCTGGGGGAAGGCTACTTGAAAATCCCTCCCCACCCCACTAACCTGCTTTCCAGCTCCATTTTCCTGTGCAGGGCAACAAAAGAAGACCCAGCCGATCAGCTGCAATTCGGGAAGCAGAGAATAGATGGGGGGTGGGGCCAGTCAGAGGTGGTATTTGCCGGTTCTCCGAACTACTCAAAATTTCCACTACTGGTTCTCTAGAACCAGTCGGAACCTGCTGAATACCACCTCTGATCCCATCTCTCACTCCCTGTTTACTTTCACTTGGGAGGATCAGCAATAAACCTGGACTCACGTTCCCCAAGGCTCTATGGAGTCATTCACATTTTTCTCCCAGATCCTGAAGGCTGGTCTCCTACCCCGAAAATAAACCTAGTCCAACTAACTTGCCTCAGAATCCAAAGAAGACTGCCAAATTGACCCATCACCTACTCCTTTCCCTAACTGAAAAGTGGCACAAAACTTCACTCTCACAATTACAATACTTACCACAAGAAGTGACTTATTTGGGCTATATCATTACTCCAAGGACCCGCAAGCTTGCTCCAGGATGGGTTAAGACTAACTTGAATATGAAATCCACATACAGACAAAGTGATAAGTCAGAGCTCTTTGGGGGGTCCTGGCAGAGGTGGTATTCAGCAGGTTCTGACCAGTTCTGGAGAACCGGTAGCGGAAATTTTGAGTAGTTCGGAGAACTAGAAAATATCACCTCTGACTGGAGATTTTACAGTATCCTTCCCATGCCACACCCACCAAGCCTTGCCCACAGAACTAGTAGTAAAAAAATTGAATCCCACCACTGGGTCTTGTGTTTCTGCCACCCTGGATCTCCTCATTTGAGGAAGTAGAGAAACCCCTAATCCAGCTGACAGCCAAAGACATGCCAGATCCCATTTCATGGACAAAGCCATTAGCTCAGACTTTTCAGAAAATAAAACAAACATTAACTTCAGTCATTGTGCTAGGTCTCCCAGACTACCATAAACCTCTTTGTCTTTTTATCTGCAAAAACCAGGGCGTGGGCTCAGGCATATTGGTGCAAAGATTTGGCCCCACATTATAACCAGTGGCTTTCTATTTGACCTCCATTCACCACCCAGAGAACCAGATTATCAAAATATGAAAAGATACACTATTAAACTAATCAAATACCCCATCAGGCATTTCAATCACAAAAGTCTAGAAGAGTATCCTATTCATCCTTCCAAGCTGCCAACGGACCCGGAACCCAATGCTGTTGTCATTGCAGTCTCTGTCTTCTAAAATACAACCTCCTTTAGAAACCTTCTGGTTTCTAAAATACAACTTCCCTCATTTCCTGTCATGTCATTTTGTTAACCACTGCCAATCCCATCATCCTGGCTGGAAGGAACGAACCGGAGATGTTTTTCTTCCAACATCTTGATGTTTTTCTTTAATTGGATTATCGAGACAGGATAGAGATTGTTAGTGCTTTTAATAAAACATATTTTAATGGCTTCTGACATGATATGGAACTTATTTGCTTGATACAGTTGCCTCTTTTAACCTTCTGATGGTTTTTTGCTCTGTTTTTTTCAACCATAACAAGTAGAAGATCATTTAAGGACAGATGGGGCCAAATGTTTTGGAATTTTCTCTTTGGATTCATGTGTATTTAAATTAAGACAGGTAAATTGTTCAAATTGCAGATGAGTTTCAACATGTATTGCTCAAAGCAGCAACTTAAGCCAATTGTCTTACTTAGGCTTCAAAAGGATTCCATCAGTTCCCCAAAGTTCCTTGTCATACTTTTTTTTAGATACATCACTTAAACAACGGGCAGACTTTCCTTAATATAATAACTGGTTTGGATCCTGCTTTCAATCTTTATGACATTTAGGTATCTGTTATTTCTAGGTATGACTAAGTTTTTAGTCAGGCAACAATCCAGTCTCCTCCTTAATACTCATACAGTGAAATATTCTGTAGGCAAAAGAACTGGGATGTGCCTGCAAAACTTTCCAATATATAAAGATTTCTCTTTCCTAACCTAAAAGGAAAGGCTTGAATTTGAAACAATTAAAACATAGTGAATTATTATTTATTTACTTATTTATTAAATTTATATGCTACCCATCTCTTCAATAAAGTAGCTCTGGGACACTACCTGCAGGTTATATACTGTGTTAATCATGGTTTTTAAAATTGCACTGTTTGCTTTTCATTTTTATTTTAAAGAAAACCAGACAGGCAGAGAATTAGGAGAGATCAGGGTCCAATGCCACATTCATAAGGTAATATATTTTCTCCTTACAATTTCACATATAATTGGAAGATCAACAATAGAGATCTGGATAAGAAACAGTTTTAGGATGTGGACAGCCCAGATTTGGAGAATGATTAATGGATTATGATTTGAAATGAACAAATTTACTTTAGGGAGAGACCTTTATGGAGAAAGAATAAATACAAATTGTCTTACCATTCATGACAATGAACAGCTTGGCTAAAATTTACTTTAGGGACTGATTGCTAGGCATATTGCGATAATCAGAAGATATAAATGGAGCCTGAAATCAAAGAAATTCTTCTACATAGTAATAATATCAGACCACACGTGACTAAAAGAGACTCTTGTCCACAAATTGTATGACACTATCATAACAGAAACCTGGCCTGAACAATATAACATTTCTTGATCTTCAAATTTCTTTGCACTAAAAGTTAATCCATTTGCCCTTTATGAGAATAATGGTACTGTATTCTACCTTATGACTCTGGAGAAATTGAGCTACTTCTAGTCCTGGATTTCCATCAGGCCTTCTCTAAGTGAGCAGTAAATAAAAGTTAAAACCATGTGTCCTTTTGCTTGGTATGTCTTGTCTTGCCTTCAAAACCCTTAAGCCCTTTGTTTTTTGGAGGGTTGTGGGGCAATAGTTCAGCTGTGTCAAGTTGTAGCCAAAAAGCAGGCCATAAAGTTAATTTTTCCAGCTTAATTCTTCAGTTGGGCATTTGTCCATATTGTCATTAACTGGAAACTTGCTAAATGTGTGGTGCTCCGGTATCAATTATCTGGTTGTAATCTTCTTGACGGAAGATGGAAGAATAATAAAGTCATGCTTCAGCAGTGAAATCCATCTGTGAATCCTGGCAACCATGTCTGTTTCTCACTAACTGGGTGGAGTGCAGAAGCATCAGCTCTCTGTGGAACACTTTATTGAGAATTGTTTGGATTCATCATTTCCAATGCAGAACAGGTTTCACTAATGAAGTACAGACGGCCATTGTGTAAATGATTTATCTGGTATCCTCTATTATAGCCCATTTATTTGTTTGTATTTGTGAAGAATGGGGTTGCGTTAGTAATGGACACAATCCCAGACCACAACTGAAACCAGACATTGATTATTTATGTGCCTTAGATTTAATGGTCTTAGTTGAAATGAGAAGAGCCATAACTTGTGATCCAGCCTGGTTAAAGCAAAGATGACATAATATTTTGGTAATTAGGAGCCACACTGATGGCCTGATCCAGTCTTCCCTTCAGGCTATTGATATTCTTAACCGAGTTCCTATTCTGTGTAATTTTATTATTCCCCCTCTTTTCTTTCCTTCAGGAATGGTTGCCTTCATCAGCAGCAAACAAAAGAATGGAGAGATGGGGAGAAGTAAATGAGGCTAATAATAAAATCTTAGAATTGAGAACAGACAGCATTTAATTCTGTCATCAACATGAACAAAGAAAACTAAGACACCAGATAACTGTAAAGCTTTGAAAGAGTAGTTTTGATTCAGTAAACTTTCACATGAGATAATATGTCATGAAATAATAATAAGACAGTCTTGGAAGCCAAGTTAGTTCGTAGGTAGACTGTAAGATAAAATTCAGGGTTGCAAAAGTAGCACTCTTAGAAATGCTATCTCTCAAGGACAGCTATTCAGCCATTGTTCATAGTTCTCAAGATATAGATTAGATGGTAGTACCAGGAGGAATATTTTAGATTTGTTAGCTACTGGGAAACTTTTTAGGAAAATCTAAATCTATACAAGAGAGATGGATCTACTTGATCTAAAATATTGGTGAATAAAAGATAATAAAGCAGCTTGTAAACTGATCCCTGGGAGAAGACCAATAGGTGCTGATCAGAATGTTCTGACCGGTTCTGGAGAACCGGTAGCAGAAATTTTGAATAGTTTGGAGAACCAGTAAATACCACCTCTGGTTGGCCCTGCCCCCATCTGTTCGCTGCCTCCTGAGTCCCAGCTGATCAGCTGGGCCTTCTTTTGTTGCCCTGCACAGGAGAACAGAGCTGGAAATCAGGTTAGTGGAGAGGGAATGGAGATTTTACAGTATCCTTCCGCTGCCATGACCACCAAGCCCTGCCACAAAGCCAGGCCATGCCCACAAAGCCACACCTACAGAACCAGTAGTAAAATATTTTGAATCCCACCACTGATGTAGCTGTCTCAGAAAATACTATAAGGGATAAGGCCAATGTTAGAATTATATTAACAGGTAGGCAAAACAATCAGGAGACAAAAAAGGCATTTAATAGTAATTTAATAGTAATTGTATTGAAAATTACAATTTACAAGATAAAAATTAATACAAATTAAGAAATAAAAAAAAAGAAAAGGCGGAGCTGGCGTCGCGACGATACGGCATGCGATCTTGGAGGTCTGAGATCGCTGCCGATATCTTTGCTCCTGGATGGTCCAATCAGATCTAAACCATCCCAAAGAGATGGTGATTGTAAAGAGTGCATCCTGTTGATCCCAGGGATACTGCAAAGTCCCTGGTAGTTCCAGGAGAAGCTCTTTTTGCCAGCGGCAAAGAGGCAGCCATTGAAGCTGCTGAAGTTGGGACAACTCCGAAACGAAAGAGAACGGAAAGAGAGAGTGTGCCGGTTTGGTGAGAACTTTATTTTAAGATTCGAAAGGACACCCTAAGGAAAAGAAAGAATCGGTAAACGTTTTGACAGAAGTGATTAAGCGGTGATTTTAAACAGGAATGTCAAAGTAATATTTTTATTTTTATTTTCTCATTGCTGGATTTTCTACACATGATTTTATATTTTGAAACTGGACTGGTTTTTTTTTCTTTCTCTTCTTTCACCTATTCTTTTTCTCTGTTTTGACTTTATAATATTCTGGGCTAGAGATTCCCTTTTAGTCATTTTTTTAAAATATCTTTTTCCCTTTTTAATTAATTTTTATTATATTTTGTTTGGAAAAGGAGGGGGAAACTGAAAGCAAAAGAAACTTTGTAACACTGCCAACTAGAGGCTTGGAAATATTCTATTTCTTTTTCTTGACCAGACAAAGCTGAGAAAGAACTGAGACTTCTTTTCAAAGACATTGCTATTTGATAAGATAGAGGGAAGAGCATGGGAGATTATTGCAGGTGCTCTTCTGGGTTTCTATCAACAGCTACAGTCTGGTGTTGAAGCTTATAGGAAAAAAAGGTGATAAGACTCTGGAGAAGAGAGTTACAAATTTTAACAAAAGCCTTGGATAATCAAACAAGATGCAGTGTGCTCTTAATTTTTCCTAGGCTGCACTACCCCTCCTCATTAGTTTATTTTTTGTAATAGCTATTTGGATTTTTGGCCTTTTGAAACTTGTTTTTTGTCTTTTCTTTTTTTCCCCTTTTTTGTGTGTGTTTATGGTCTTTTCTTCCATTTTTGAGTTTTTACTGCTATCTAGCCAATCAATTGGATTAAGGTATACAAGAACCTGAAGAAATTTTATTATTATTATTATTATTATTATTACTATTATTTGGCTTCTTTTTCCCCACTATTTTTATTTGGAATTGCAATTGGTTATTTCACAAGTGGATTAAGGTTTAGAAGAACCCGAAGATTCTGAATTGTCCGAAATGAGTAGGAAACTAACAGCCCCTGGTTCCTCAACTTCTACTTCTTCCTCTTCACCATCTGGAGGACAACGTTCAATGCAGACAATGTTAAGGCAAGAGAAAGAACAGGAAAAAGTGACCCTGCAGATGATTATGCAAGGAATTCAAAATATTCAAATAAGAACAGAGAATATTGAAAAGAGAACAGAGAACATTGAACAAAGAACAGGGAAAACTGATGGAAAGGTGGAGAACATTCAACAAATGATGTTGAAGTGTGTTGAGAGATTCAAAAAAATTGAAGAAGAAGATAAACAAAGAGATAAGAAGATTGGAGATATTGATAGCAGATTAACTGTGGTTGAACAAGATAAAAGTGGAATGCTGAGATGGGAGATGGACAGATCAGAATTTTATCTCAGATTCCTAAACATAGAGGAAGAAAAGGGACAAAACCTAGCTGAGATAATCATAGAAATTTTGGCTGAAGCTTTGGAAATAACTAAAGAGAAGATGATGGATGGAATAGATGAGGTTTATCAAGTTTTTACAAGATATGCGATGAGAAATAACTTACCAAGAGAAGTTCACATCAGATTTACAAAGAAAGCCATTAAAACGGAAATATTGCAAGTGGCAAGAGAGAAAACATTGAAATATTGAAACAAGGAGATTGTGGTCCTGAAACAAGTACCCAGAAGAATGAGAGAGATGAAAAGAGAATAGCGATTTCTAACCAAAATGCTACTTAAAAAAGAGGTGAATTATAGAAGGCTGATTCTAGAAGGTTTAATGTTCACATGGCAAGAACAGAAACATAGAATTGACTCAATTGAGAAAGCTGAATCATTTTACACAGAATTTACACAGAATTGGAGGGAAAGAGGAAGAGGCAGAAAAAGAAATCTCACTAACTGGATTCCAAGAGGACTGCCAAATGACGACTGAAAAAGAAGGTGCAGTAGGTGGAAAGGTGGAAGCCAAAGAACAATGTGAACCAAGATCTACGAGAGCTGCTATTTTCCAAGTATTATTGCTAATATAATAAGAATGTTAATTATATTAAATGAAAAGAAAAATATAGTTAAAATGAACCATTGTACTAAACCGATAAATATCAGTTCCTTTACTTAGCTGGAAAGATTAATGTATTAGAAAAAATAAATCTTTTAGAATAAAGAAAAGAATACCATGTGGAGTCTAACCTAAAATGTACATGTGATATGTAATATTTAGTTGATAATTAAAAATGGTTATATTATGGCAATTTTTAGCATGAGATAAAAAGGTGGTACACTCAAATGGCTAATTAAGGGGGGAAATTTTGGAATTATTAATATTAAGATGAACAATGAAACAAGAATATGTGATGAAATGGCAAATATGACAGATAAAAACATAATAATATAGTGAATATAGAATAGCTCCTATCCCAGGGCAGTAGCTCTTTTGAGCTGTTTTGTATAGTGCAGTGTTGGTGTGGTGTCAGGGGTTTCCAGTTCAATGTGTGAAGGGTGAAGGATGTGTGTTTGTGTTTATTTTCATGGTCATGGTCATGATGTGTACTGAAGATGGTGTTTGATTTCATTGTATGAGATGCAATGACAATAAAGTAAACTACTACTAATAAGAAATAAAGAATTTTAAGATATATAAAGAAAATAAGAGTATAATTAAAGAAAAATAAAATAAGTTATATAAATTAAAATTGGACAAATAAAAGTTAAAATATAAGAATATTTTTGAAAATTTATAGAAAATGGAAAATGTAATGATATAATAAGAAATTGAATATGTGAGAGATAGATATGTAATTATGGTCATATTTGTATGGAAATGTAAAAACCTGGAAACACACTGTTCACTAAAAGTGTTGTAAAAGATTAAAAATAAAAAACTTTTTGAGAAAAAAAAGAAAGAAAGTGCAGCCCACTTCTGACCTAAGGCATGCACTGGAGTTTTTTGAAAAAGTTAATTTAGAAACAAAAAATAGTAAACAAGAAGGTGTCTGCCACCATGCAACTGAACCCCTGCTTTTTTAAAGCATGTTTTATTCACACAACACAATTAAACAGGGGTAAGACTTCAGTTCCAGCCACCATCTTAATGTTTCTGAGATACAGACACAGATTCTCACTCACACTTTCCATACAGACACTCACACTTTCCGTAGTACTTATAGTTCTTTAAAAACTCACACATGTGCTAACTTTTTAGTAGATATCCAAATTGTTCCTAAATTTGGCTCATTGTTAGAGTACTAAAAAGTAGCCAGTTACGAGGATTACTAGTCTGCATTAATTACAGTATTACTCTTGTGAGAGAAATTAATCTGTACTAATTACTACCCTAAGGGGTTACTTCTACTACCTATTATGACACCAGAAAAGACCCACATGATTTATAGACCAATTTGTTCTAGGAAAACTAGAGGACACAATAAGAATAAATAATTAAACATATTAAAATGCAAGCCTCGCTAAAGAAAATGAGCACAGATTTTTACAAAGATAAATGTTGTTTTATCCATTTTTAGAGGTTTTGGTGAATCATACGAATAGAGGCAGTCCTATCAATACTGTACATTTATACTTTTAAAAAGCTTTTGATATTCTTCATCAATGGCTCTTGAATACATTTAGTAGTATTAGGAAAAAATACAATTGTCCTTTTTGCTGTCCGCTTAAAAACAATAAAGCAAAGAATGGGCCCTTTTTAAAATGAAGAAAATAAAAACTGAGTCTGAAGGATTTATATGAGGACTAGTGATAGATAGTAAAAGTGTGTACATTCTCAATCAAATGATAAATGCGAATGAATTTAAATGGTGCATACTGGGATAAAAATTACTCATGGGGGCCTGAACTGGGTGTTTCTAACTGGGAAAAAAACTTGAAATCATGATGAATAAGATGAAAATAATGGCTCAGTATGTAGCAGCTGTAAAGAAAAAGAGAGCAAGTTTTATGTTAGGTACCATTAGGAAAGGAACTGAACAGAAGTTGCCAGCATTGTCATCACATAATAAAAAGTTTACTACATCAGTAATGGCAATTCTGTCAGTTCTGTTCACCACATTGACTAAGATGGCCTTACTTAATGAGGCCCTATCCCTTATCCCCTGCTTTTCCTGATGTGGCTGTTAAACAAATGTGTGAATCATTAAGCAGAGCCTCAGGGTTGTGGGAGGCCAGGGGTGGGATTCTACAGGTTCGCACCTATTCACTAGAACTGGTTGTTAACATTCTAAGAAGTTCGGAGAACCAGTTGTTGGAAGAAATTACTAGCCTAATCCTGTAAGGAAGGCAGGAAGGAAACATTCTGGTGTTGCCTACAGAAACTGCCTCTCCGTTAACCCTTATTACATTCTTGGCAGGACTAGACTTCCTGTCTCAGGAACATCTCTGGAGTTTTTTTCCACTCCTTTGCTGGTACTTTGCTTGTGTGGAGTGACCATTCAAAGATACAATGGCAGTGAAAAAAGGGACATGACTGTTTTTCACACTTATGACTGTTGCAGCATCCCCACAGTCTTGAGAGGCCAGGTGAGGAGATGCATGCCTCGATGTGAGTGATGTTGAATTGGCCATGCTCAGCCAGTCACATGACCACCAAGCCATGCCCACCAACTTAGCCATGCCCACAGAACCGGTTGTTAAAAAATTTGAATCCCACCCCTGGGGGAGGCCTTGGGAAGCCTTGGGAGGCCCACTCCAGGCCCCCCTTGGCTTCCTCACTTCTGAAGACACTGCAACAAACTTGACTTCCCTAAGATCCATAAAGCCTTGCATAGTTGTTCCCAGGGAAAGCAAGTAGTCTGGGGAGATTCTTGTAACATAGGTAGAAAACAATAAAGTTGCTTATTTTAGCTATTTATGAGTGTGTGTGTGTGTGTGTGTTATATAGATAGATCTTGTTAACAACTACCATTTAGTGACTATTCACAGTTATGGCAGTGAAGCAAAGAAAGCTGGATGTAAAATCACGATCACAATGTTGATCACAATCACTTTGCTTAATGATGGAGTTGCCAATTGTACTCATTAAATAAGGACTGATTTACATTTAATCACTGCATTATAGAGTACAAGCTGGAGAGTATTAATAAAGGCCTAAATATTCATTGATTTAAGAATGAATAGCCTGAATGTCATTCAGGGACCTAATCTAGCAGATCACCTGCCTGAGGAGCCAGCCAGCAACTAAACACCTGGGATTGATTCACAATCAGAAGGAATAGACATGGGAGAAACCAGAAGACAAAGATGGCAAAATGCCCAACCTCAAACTCCAAAAACAACTTTGGAAAACTATGTTGGTAAGACAGTATATAGTTAGTTGGGAATGGGAGCTGTCCCCTTAAGGGAATGCTTCATGGGAAATGTAGTTAATGCCTCATGGGAGATACAGTTCATGTCATGGGGTCACATCTGCACTCCTGATTGGTCACTGAATTGACCTCTGGTCGGGTTGGGGGAGTTTTGTTCATGGTATGAAGATAACTATCTTTTCACACTATGAAGATGACAATGCAAAGATTGGACATTAGATGAATCTCAGCATAACTGTGAGTTATACCTTGAGGATGCCTGATATAATCCAATAAAGAAACTTTGTAGTGTTAGCTCCTTATCCTAGGTATTTTGAGAATATAAGATTGACCATCATAGTTCAAAAACTTTCGTTTTTGTTATAATCAAAACAACCATTTACAAGAACATTTTTACAATAGCATTAGAGACAACGCTAGCTCTAGCTCAGCCTTGTCCAGCCTGATATTTTCCAGATGCATTAACTTCAACCCCCTGTACTCCTAGCCAACAAAGCCAGTTATAGAAATAGAACCCAATACATTTGCAAGGCACTATGTTCCATCAGAATCTAAATTATTCGTGCAGATGATCTAACATCTTAGATATAGAAGTTGATATAGCAATACACATAATGAAATCACATCTTTCCACAATCACCATGATGATATTATCATACTCTAGAGACTCATGTATATTTTTGACATGTATTATAATACCTTTAAAGCTGTGTTTGCCTGTCCAAATTTCCAAAAATATTGCATAGAGTTCTGGAAGAACAACCTGAGGCTTTACAGCAAACTCTGGAAAATTCAGATTCCAGATTTTCTTTCTTCCCCAAATTAGATTTTTTTTTCTGAAATTTTCCTATAGACTTGTTTTTATTAATATTATCAATTTAAACTTTAAATGCATTATAGGTACTCACTATCTCTATTTAATCAATATAATGTGCTTACTGGACTATATTGCAAAATGCTGTAATGAAATGTTGTTTTTTAAACAAAATCAACAATGTTGGGTTCATTTTTTAAATGAAATTTGTTGAAGATCAATTATTCATTTTGATAATACTCCATACTCCCTGAGGTTTAATTTATGTTCAGTTTCCTATGTTCAAGTTTTCAAATACAGATTAGAAACTTGGTGTCTAAATCCCATATTATTCTCTAATTGAAATTCCTGATGTTGAATTGGTTAGAGTACCCAGACCATGCACTGGGTTTATTAGGGAAATTTAAAGGAAGCTTATCCAGATTCCATAATGGATAGAGCAGAACCAATGCAAAAGTCTTCTCTGTGATTCATATTGATGATTATTTGGATAATATTTTTAGCACACACATGCTCTTCCAAAACTTACTTTCTCCCAGAAATTATTCCACTTGAGATCTATAAGATCAAAGAACATCTTGTTAACAGATGAGAACAGTTGATTTTTAGTAGAAACTTAATACAGAGAAAGTGTTTCAGCAAATTTTAATTGCTGGATATTTTTGCTATGTAAAAGAGCCAGATAAATGTTTGTTGAATAGCAATACTATATTGTGAACAAATGAATGAATCTTAATACTCCATAATCTGAGAAAAGGACAAAGATATAGCTACTACTGAAATTTTGAAGAAGGTCCCTTTTAATAATGAAATTGTTCACATAATTGCAGAGCATTCCTATTTCATTTCAGAAACTCTGGATAATTCTGGTTCCGTTGGAATTTTTGAGTTCCTACCTCTCATTATCAAATAGAACTCCAGGATTTCTACAATCATTTATATATCAGTACACCTGGTTGGGAAGGTGCATTATATTTACCACTGCATTATCATTCAATATGACTATGCTGAACTAAAGGAATGGAGGGTCAATTAATGCCATTAATATATCATGAGAAGGCATGCAAAGGAAATAGGGGAAATGCTCCTGATATAACCTAAATGCTGACAGTTTTATAAGTTTAAAAAGTGGAATATCAACAGCATAAAATATTAATGACTGGCCACAAATTAATTAATTAATGGCCACAAATTTCCAAAAACTGATGTAATCTAAATCAGTGCCATATACTGTATATGAAATATCTTATCAGTGCAATATATATGAAATAATTCCTTATGGAAGCATATTGGAAAATTCAGTCCTTCTCTGGAGTTGATTTCTTCAAAATAATACTATCCCTAAAAAGCAACTCCTAACTTGTCTTCTTGGGGAAGGAGCAGACATTAAAAAACTGAGATCCTGGATCCTATTTTTATTCTTTGTTTGCCTTCTTATTTAATTGACTAAAATCAGAAGACTGAATTTTCAGTGATCTAATGGAAATACACATTGATAACATAGCTTACAGCATAGTTTCAATATGAATCACTATTTCATCTTTCTAGAAATTGTGCTATTAGCCAAGGGCTAACACACATCTTTTTCATGCAGCCTTTTGTTGTGAGTTCATTACCATGAGCATCTTACTTTTAAATAGTTTATTATTAACAGTTATTAGGGGTTTTCTTAACTAAAAATGCAGTTATCAAAACTGTTCTTATTTATTGCATATCTGAACAAAATACAAACAACATATATATTCTTGGCAGAAATATTCTGTATAAGGAGTTTCCAGATAATGGAATCCATATGAAGCAATCTTCCAGTCATACTCAAGTCTTCCTGGACTCTTCAGCTCACATTTCAAAATAAAGTTCAATTTTCCAGAAAGGCCTTTCTTGGGCACAGGTATAGGATCAACAAACTGCCAGGAAATTTAATTAAATAATTAATAGAAGCAGGTCATATTTAGAAGTGCTACAGTTTAATAGATAGAAAACTATAACAGCATACTGCAGTGTTTCCAATAGCACCCATGAGGAATGTAAAGAAGAAACTTCTGCCCTCGTTTAAATCTATAAATCAAATAAGCTAACTGACAATATAAAGATCTTCCACTGATTGTGCATGATTCATATTTCTGGGTTTACTGCAGGTAGTATTAAGGCAAAATACAATAACTGAATCAAATATGAAATATTTGAAACAATTTAACATAACAAAAATTCCAAATTAACTATTAAAATGATTGGCTTCAGATCACTATTTCTTAATACATCCATCTAAGAAAAGTAATTGGTAACAACTTATCATGACTATAGTTGTAATATAATTAATGTGTTCCAAATGTGATTCTGCACTCATTTGTTTGAAGTTTGAAGTAAATAGATACCAAGATAACAACCCTGATAATTAAATAGATTGAATCTTAAATAGTTAAGTAGAATTATTTCTCACAGGATATCCCCCACCCTCACCCCAAACAATTATCTATGGTCAGGACTACACTTGCTAAATTCCAGACCACTTTAGAAACTCTCTTTTGACTAATGTTAACATTTATTTGGTTACTATAGTGTTGTTTATCAGCAGCCAAATTTTCCTAACAGATGTGGCCATTATTTAAGACTACGTAGATTTGCCAAAATGTACACTTGGCAGAAATCTGCCTTTGGGAATGCTGCAATGGAAATAGAAAAACTGAAACATGTATATATTATACAGCTATTTTTCTATTGTATTTTCCTGATTTCCTTTCATTTTTTTTTAAAAAAAATTTCTAAACAGCTCTCCCAAATGCCTAATAGGATGTTCACATATTTATAAACCTGAAAACAATTTAGAATATGGGTAGATTTTATTCAAAAATGCAAGTTTATTTAAGGTTTTATATAAAAAATTATATACAGATTAGAAAAAATGCCATGGTGGTGGTGGTGGTGGTGGGGGTTGACAGTGATTTTGCAGGTATATGAAAGAGGAAAGGAAATATATGTTATGTTACCTCAATTTAAATTTCGGCTAACAACCTGAACAATATAAAGAGGTATTGCATGAAATTGTCATTGTCATTTCTTTATAAAATGCATCATACATATTAAACATTTACATAAAATTAATTTCTGTTGAAATATACTATCATGTAAAAATTCAGATAATTCTAGTCAGGGTCCAAACCACAGTTAAGTGTACTCAAATCATATAATAAAATCAGTGCTTTATTCTTAATTATGCACTGGTGTTTTGCAAAGGCACACATGCTTTACAAATAATTTGGATGAGTATTCATTCACAGCAATGTCTTTCCTCAACATGCCAAAGTGGCCCATGATCTCTCAACTCATCAGTCTGGGAGTTTCCAGGCCCTTCCAAAGTCCTGCCTGTGGAAACTTCCAAGACACTCAAGGCTGATCATATAGCAGCAAACCCTTGAAAAGACATGGCACCTCTTGACAATTCACAGAATTTCACTTGCAGAAATTGTACAAACCAACCCTGAATCATTTGTACAACTCAAACCTAGATTGATGGGCACATAGACACACATATGGTATTTCAGAAACAAAGTTCTGTGGTTAAACCCTAGCAGTCTATGGAGATTCTCAATTGTCCAGGTCATGTTATCCCAAAGATGCTTTTCCAAAAGGCAAGTGGACTTTCTTAGGTTTTTTCTTTGAAAATGTTTCACTTTTCATCCAAGAAGTTTCTTCAGTTCACTGCCTTTCAGAAAAGCAGCCTTGAGTTAAATTCTAGTAGATTCTATTCTGGATGGTATTAATTAGAGACTCAATGAACACAGAGTAAATTATATTCTAGAAAAAAAAGAAAACAAGTTGCCTATGGCCATATTGCATCTATACATAGCAAGAAAGGAAAATTTAAGGGCTGTATAAAAATAGACTGGAATCTCACCATTTGGAAATGCATCACATAATCTGAAATGCTTAGTAGTTAATTGCAGAATTGTGCTCATACAAAGCCAGGTGTAGTCTAGTGACTAAAATAAACCAGGATGTGCTGTTTCTTGAGGAATTCCAGAAGATTTGGCCTTGGCTTTCTTCATAAGCATTAAAGCATGTAGACATCAAAAACTGATCCATATAATATTCATTTAACAATCCTTCTGACTGCTTAATTTTCCTCCACATTATTCACTGTAAAACAAAAAGGTGGCTAAGGATCATTACACTTTTGGCTTGACTCACTGGGTTAGTTCAAACTTTGTTTTATCTGGCTCAACTTCTTAAGTCCTGCTTTGCATTAAGCAAAGAATTTCATTCTCTGAACCCACCTATTGGCTTGTGCAAGGATTTACTCAAATTGTTTATTCTTTTGTCTGGGACTACTCTCTCCTATGGAAAATGGGAACCCCTTATTTGATATATGAGACAAACCCATATTTTACATCTGACAGCAGCACATTATTAGTAGGGACAGAAAACATTGTCCTTAGGGTAGCTAAATATATTGGCATATTACCTGTCTAGTGCTACTAATTCTATAAACATCAATCAGGATAAGTACTCATATGTTGTAAATCAGCTAAACTACAGCCCTACATTCACTTACTTGGGTATTATCCCATGGGCCCACCTACACTTTGAGATTTACTACAAAGACTCAGGTCATGTTTAGCCAATAGGTACAATTAACATGGCATGAGACATTCCACCAGAAGTTCCTGAGGATTGAACCCAGGAACAACTTCATGAAAAATAGGCTTTCTTCCTGTTGTCTGGGGCCCTTCTTCTTAGTGCCAGCAACGCTAGCAGCAAAATATCCATACCTTAATATTTGTTAACAGTGAATCACTTTTTAGAAGATAGCAAAAGAAGACTAACTTAATACAGCTTTAGCTGAAGGGCGGTATAATGAAGTAAAATGAACTCATGTTCCTTGGATCAGCTTTAATACCTGTCAGTGAACAGGCATATGGACCTGTATATTTTTCAGGATCATTTATATCTGCATAAATAAAAAACATTAAAACTTAAAATACAAAACAGGATTTATATTGGTCCAAGGATTCATTGTTCCTGCCACTGATTTTTTTTTTTACATTATTACATTAGGCTTTTGTTTCTCAACTTTGGCAACTTTAAGATGTGTGCACTTTCAGGATGCCCTAGCCAGCATGCTGGCTGAGAAATTTTGGGAGTTGAGGTCTGTACATCTTAAAGTTGCCAAGGCTGAGAAACATCACCTTAGGCTATAAATTTACTGTCAATAAACTACTTTAGTTACTGTTAAGGAATTCCATTTTTCTGGCTTCCTGATGCAAGTGTGCTGCCTTCCAGGCTTCCTTATCTCAACTGTAATCGCAGCTTAATTTAGTTGAGAAGAATCACAGTGCTTAGCATTTATCATAACCGAGAGCCCATAATAATGTTATGTGTGCTCTTGAAGGCATCCACTAAAAATGGATGCCTGCTCTTTCTCTACTGTTTCTACTTCCTGCTATTTCATGAAGTTCTCTATTTCAAAAGAGATTTCTTGTGCAATCTGGCAACCTGCCAATACAATACCATATATTTGCATTTTCTTTGAGTAACGTTCCCATCATACCTTAGATCCTGGCCATTGGATTTTTAGAATTTTGCACGCAGACACACAGACACAATGTTTGTCCACCACTATACCCCACCTTCCAAAAAGCAGCACTGAAACAATTTGACAGTTTGATTTTCACAATGAAAAGCACAATACAGACTTTTGCAGCTAATAAAAAGACATATCTGTTTATTACGTTTATTTTATTTTTTTATTTATTTTATTTGGTTTGTCAATTGTTTACAAGATAATAGGTATAAGTAAAAACATAGTTATGAATACATGGATACATATAAGAAAAATAAAAGAAACAATAGGACAGGGACAGTAAGAATGTTAGTGCGCTTATGCACACCCCCTACAGACCTCTTAGGAAAGGGATGATGTCAATAATAGACAGTCTAAGGTTAAACTTTTTGGGGTTTGGGGAAGAAACCACAGAGTCAGGTAGAGTACTGACCACTCTGTTGCTGAAGTTGTATTTTCTGCAATCAAGTTTGGTGCAGTTAACCTTGAGTTTGTATCTGTTGTGTGCTCTTGTATTGTTATGGCTGCAGCTGAAGTATTCATTAACAGGTAGGACATTGCAATGTATGATTTTATATACTATACTTAGATCAGACCAAAGGTGGCCTAGTTCTAGATTTTCTAGGTCTAGAATTTCAAGTCTGGTGGCATAAGTATTCTGCATATAGCAGATATTCAAAAGGGCTGCAAATGAAGGCATCATTGAATCTGAAAAGCAAAATAGTGTGTATGTATGTACGTACATACATATAAACACACACATACGTACATATATGATGTACATATGTAGGTGATTGATTGATTGATCTTTTCCAGGGTGGAGGAGGGAAAACATTTTAAGCAACCACTTTGGGATAAGGATAAATTTAAAAACAGACCAATCCTGTTCTCACACTGTCCTTCAGCTTGACTCAATTGTTCTAAGCTTACAAAGTGGAAAACAATTGAACAAGAGCATCTATGGACACAGAGAGGTAATCAAAAAAGTCAATTGACTGTGACTGCATGACTAAAGCTCCACCCACATTTACATGTGTTGCTACATAAACAAAAGATAGACTTTGAACATGCTTCCACAGCTGCCTTATTGTTTTTCTTCTTTTTTTTTAACCTCTCCTGTAGATGAAAATGGAGCTAAGTCTTATTCATAGATATGGGGATATACTTATGATAAACTAATTCAGATCAGTGCATAATTCTTCTACACGCTGTTTACTTTTCTGCTTGTAGGGCAGCAAGTTATATGAATCCCCATTCTGGGTTTGAGGTGCATAGGAAAGCATGAAAAAATAGAAAAAAGAAAGGAAATAGGAAACATTAGATGTGGCTTGTAGTTCTGGATGAAGAGAGTCACTTTGTGGCACAGAGCAAAAGTTCTCCCAAACACCTGCTTGTAGCACATTTATCAATTCATGTGCTGCAACAGAGTTAAAGGTAGATTGAACATGCATAGCATGAATCAATTTCCTTTGCCTTACTTGGACAGAAGAAAGAGAATACATTTTGGATTTGGAAACCACAAGAGCTTTACAACCTCCATATATAAATATCACCCAGCATAAGCTTCAAGTTAACTGGATCCTCAAAATAGTTTACACGTTTTCCTTGGCATTGGCATCTACTTCTACATAGCCATTTATAATAAATTGCAGCAGTTCACATTTAGAAAACATATGCTCATTCCCTCCCCAGAAACTATATTTTATATTTTATTTAAATAAGGTCTAGTGTTCAGTTTGAAATCTAAATCCAGATTCCTGTTAATAATAACCCAAAATATATCTTGGAACAATAGAATGGAAAACAGTTTTTTTTTAAATCACAGTAAACCATTGAGAATTTTTATGACATACCGATTTTCTTAAACACTTATTATCTCTTTTTAAAAATATCAGTGTTTGAATTTGGATATTAAATTAGAGATGGCAGGTGCCCTTTCCAGATTATGTATTTCCATTAATAAAATATTGTTCAAAACTTGTTCTTTTTCCCTGTTGGCAACTAACTGGCAATTTGATCCATAAGGTCTTTTCTAAAAATCAAAACAAAACACCAAGTGATTCAGGACAGGACATTTTAAAGTTTTTAGGTTCATAAAATCTGTGTTGGGGTCTTAAGTCAGGAATAGAATAGAGTAGAGTAGAGTAGAGTAGAATAGAATAGAATAGAATAGAATAGAATAGAATTCTTTATTGGCCGAGTGTGATTGGACACACAAGGAATTTGTCTTGGTGCATAAGCTCTCAGTGTACATAAAAGAAAAGATACATTCAACAAGAGTCAAGAATCATAAGGTACAATAATAATAGTCATGGGGTACAATAAGCAATCAAATCATACTAGGAAACAGTAAGAAAACATAAATGAAAGGAGATTGGTGAAAGGAAGGGAGGATTAATACTAGTAGTAATACTTATTTATAAAAAATCATACTAGGAAACAGTAAAAAAAATCATTAGAATACAAGCAACAAAGTTACAGTCATACAGTCATAAGTGGGAGGAGATGGGTGAAAGGAAGGATGGGAGGATTAATAGTAATAGTAATGCAGACTTAGTAAACAGTTTGACAATGTTGAGGGAATTATTTGTTTAGAAGAGTAGTGGTGTTCTATTTATTTAATAATGACTTTATCACCAAATGAAAAATGTTTATTCTTCTTTTTATATTATTACTATAAGTTACTATACTAGCAATAATTACAACCCCCCCCAAAAAATGGGATAAGAATAAGTTCATTTTTTCCTCTCTTTGGGGGGGGGGGATGAATTTCCCCTGCATAAATGTACAGATATTTAATCCCACTCTTGGAAGCTATATTGTGCTTACTTTTACTATTGCAACATGTTAGGATAACATAGTAATAGTATTTAAAATGCCTTGCAACTTTAGCCTGATGTAATGGTTTAGCATTATCAAGAAGAATTGAATTAAGACATGGCAAATTAGAAAATTAAACAGTAATCACAAAAACCCACAACTGAATTTCAAGCTTATCTGGCATGCCCCCAGTGCATCCTAAAACTAAACATTCCTCTTCCGTTACAATTTCCAGAAAGCAGGCAAACAAACAAAGAGGAAATAATGGAGTAAAAAGAACACACCCCTTCTTTCTGTGAATCTTAAATGAGGCATTGCTGTTGCGATATGACACATCAGTAGGAAGTCACGTACACAGACAACCCAATACACATACAATACATATATAGGGTGACACTATAGGAACAGCTACGTGTAAAACCTGAGTCACTTAGGATTAACCATATATGGCAATGTTTCCTGTTCCTGTACAAAATCCTGAGTCAGCTATAGCATAAGGATTAACCATATATGGCAGTGTTTCCTGTTCCTGTCTAACCTCATGTAACCTAAACCCACCCCCTGCTTGCTGCACAATAAAGAGAGGGCAAAGTTTGCTCTGGGCTCTTTTCCTCTCACCAAAAGAAACCTTTGTGTCTGTCATCTTTGCCATCAAGAGGAGCCCACCCAGACAGTCTGTCTGGGTGCAGGTATCAGCTGATTCATCCTGGTACTGGGACCCGCAACTCATCAACTGGTGACCCCGACGTGATTTCTGGCGTGCTCCTTTTCTAGGGAGGCGTCGCCCTGACTCCCGTACTACCCACTGGGCAACAGCAAGCGCATTCGTAAGTATGGGCTCCCCACTTTCAAAGTTCTGTCCAAGCATGTGGATGAACTTCATTTTTAGTCAGGAAGGCCAATGCTCTGCAAAGAACTAATGGCATGACAGTCTTTCCTCTTTCAAGGAAAGCTATAATCTCTTTTCTGCTCTATCTTCAAAAACATTGCCCAGCTTATTCCGAGGATGGCACTCTTAACGCTCCACATGGGAGAAAATTGGGAAATGGATCCATCAACCTCCTCGGGCAGCGCCACATATTCTCTGTACCTGGAGAGCGCTCATGGCTGCGATTGATATTTTTATCCTTCTCCTGATTCAACTTTGAATCAACAAGATTCCCTCCCTCCTTCTTCAAATCCCCCACTGCTCTTTCGGCAGCTCCTTTGCCTAATTCCCCCCTGCTCTTTCAGCAGCTCCTTTGTCTAATTCCCCCTGCCCTTCCAGCAGAAACTTCACCCATCTCCTCTTTGTCTTCAAACACCCCCGCTCCCCCTCCCTCCTCCCCTTCAACAAAAGCCTTACATTCCTCGCATTCCTCTCCCCCTTCTCCCCTCCCCCTCCCTACAGCATTTCAGCCTCAAAATCTTCCTTTACAAAACCTGACTCCTTCCCCTCTAATACCCCTCCCCTTGCTTCGTAACACCTTTCAGGAAGCTTTAGCTAATGGGAAGATTAATGCAGAAGATCTTTCTTGCTTCCCCATGATCCTTCAAGCCCCAGTGGCAGGAGGCAATCCAGTTGCTCAGTATGCCCCCATGGAATGGAATCTTATGAAAGATCTTAAATCTGCCACCACCAACTATGGTCTAAAGTCACCCTATGTGCGTGCCATGCTGGAGAATATCTCTAACAACCATAATATTCTCTTTTCTGAATGGCAAACAATGGCTTCAATGCTTTTGACGTCCTCCCAGCTTGCAGCGTGGCACAACGATTATCGCAGCCGTCTCCATGGCTGCAACAGCAGGGCTTCCCCAGGGTGTCACCTTGGATCACCTTTTGTGCCAAGGAGCTGTGATCACCCCACAAGATGAGATTCAAATGGCTACTGAGGGCTATCCTATCATGCGTAATGCTGCTCTTAATGCCTTTAGTAGGGTTCCTGACCCATCTCAACCCTCTTTGTCTTTTCATAAAATTCTTCAGGGTCCTTCTGAACCTTATACCTCTTTCATTGACCGTCTATCAGATGCACTTAACCGGCAGATAGAAAACCCCCATGCGCAAGCTGAGCTTCTCTCAAAGCTTGCAGTGACTAATGCTAATGATGATTGCCAACAAATCCTGAAACCTCTTCAGTCCATTCCACATCAGACCCTTGCTGACTATATTAAAGCATGTCAGAACGTGGGAACTGAGGCGCATAAAGCCACTGCCCTTGCCTCAGCCATTACCTCCTCGTTTGCCATGACCACCCCCGTGCAGGGGTGTTTCAACTGTGGCAAACCTGGTCATTTTAAGTCTCAGTGCCGTTCGCCAGGAGGTGGCAGTGCACCCAAGGGAAGGGGACCTCCTCCTTCCTCTGTCAAGCCAAAAACAGTTTGCCCTCGCTGTCGTAAAGGTTTCCATTGGGCTGCCAATGTCGCTCTAATCCACATCCCTCTCCAAATGCCCCCTCGGGAAACTAATTTCGGGGCCAGCAACTAGCCCTGCCTCCAAGGTTGCATCTACTTCGTCCCAATCAGCTTTCCCTGTTCTGCTTGCAACTGCTATCATCTATGAGGATCCTGGATCTGTCTTTACCCTCCCTCTCACAGTTACACTTCCCGCCCACTCTCACCTCACACGCCCATCTTGCTCATCCCAAACTCCTCTTTGATCATGGAAGGGGTGATCGCCGCCCCCTTTCTTTATGACTCATCCGCTCTTAACTGCCTCTCTCTTACAGCAGTAGGTGATAGACCTTTCTCATTACCTGCTAACACTATCAGTAGCCACTCTTATCATTCTCCCCTCCTCCATCCCCACTTCCTCTTCCCCCTCCCTCATGGCTATTGACTGCTCTATAGAAGCTTCAAAACCTCTGCTAACAGTGTCTCTTAATGGTCGTCCTTTTACAGGACTGGTGGACACTGGAGCAGATGCCTCGGTAATTTCAACCACTGAATGGCCCCCAGAATGGCCCCTTGAACAATCACCTTCTGTCCAAGGTGTTGGTGGAGTTCAAAGCGCTCAGGTCAGCTCTAATTGGCTTACGGCCATTACCCCTAATGCTTCTGCTTCTGCTCTCATCAAACCTTATATCCTTCCCCTTGCTTACAATCTGTGGGTCGGGATCTTTTAGAACAGCTTGGAGCTACCTTTCACATTCCTTGATTGTCATCATGTCTGTTTCTCTCCCTCTTACCCTTAAATCATCCATTCCTGTATGGGTAGATCAGTGGCCACTCCCCCAAGAGAAGCTGCTTGCTCTGACTGCTCTTGTCTCTGAACAATTAAGTGCTGGTCATATTGAACCTTCTACCAGCCCCTACAATACCCCAGTTTTTGTTATAAAAAGAAATCTGGGAAATTTCGTCTACTTCAAGATTTAAGGGCCGTGAACTTTATCATTCAACCAATGGGTGCCCTGCAATGTGGACTTCCCAATCCAAACCTTATCCCACAGCATTTTGACCTTCTAGTTATTGACCTTAAGGATTGCTTCTTTTCCATCCCTCTTCAACCCCAAGATAGGCTTCTATTTGCTTTCACTGTCCCAGAACTGAATAACTCCAGACCCACCAAAAGGTATCAGTGGAAAGTCCTTCCTCAAGGGATGCTAAACTCTCCCACTATGTGTCAGCACTATGTTGACATGGCTCTCCAACCATATCGCAACCTATATCCCTCCTTTCTTGTATACCATTACATGGATGACATCTTGGTCGCAGCTGAAGGCCCTAAAGGCACAGTTGCAAAAACCCTTCCCATCCTCACTAAACTCTTGACCACAGCAGGCCTCCACATAGCCCCTGAAAAATACAATCTCACTATCCCTTTCAATATCTTGGTCACAAACTCCTGTCTTCTGCTGCCACTCCTGCCTTACCTTCTCTGACTCTCCCTTCCTCTCAACCTTGTACAACTTCAACAATATCTTGGCACGCTCAATTGGGCACGGCCTTATCTTTCTGTCACTACTGCAACCCTTTCCCCTCTATTCCATGCCCTTACGAGCTTGAAACATCCTTCAGATGTGGTCCATCTTACAAGACAGCACTTGGAGGCACTAGCCCAAGTCAACAATACCTTAAAGCAAGTGTGGGTGGATCGCATCATCCCCAACTGTTTGCTATCTTTGGCTATCTTGCCCACACCTGCTCTCCTCACAGCTATTCTCTTCCAAACAGCCCCAAAACAAAGAAGCTGTGCATCATTGAATGGCTTCACCTTCCCCATACTCCTAGGGCAACTATTACCTCCCGGGCCCTTCAGCTCGCCTTGCTCTGTACTAAGGGCGTCACCGAGCTAAGGCCCTACTCGCCATGATCTCCAGGCAATACATGTTCCCTTCAAACTGTCTCAATGGGACCCCCTTTTTCAGACATCTGATGTATTACAGGACGCTCTGGAAAATTGGATTGGTCCCATCTCTTGCCATCTTCCTTCTGACCCTCGTTTGCAGCTAATAAAAGCGGTACCTATTACCTTTTCCTCTCCAGTAGTTGCTTTTCCACTAACTCAAGCCATCACAATCTTCACTGATGGCTCTAAAACTCATGGTGCCTGTGTCTGGTATGATCAAGGCAACTGGCACAAGCAATTGACAAAGCCCCAATCTTCAGCACAACAAGCTGAATTGGCTGCCTTTAACTTGGCTTTGAAAACATTTCCTGAACAACCAATTAACATCATAACGGATAGTCTATATGTCTCCCAATTGGTCTTACATATTTTTGAGGCATATCTATCTCCTTCTATACAACCATCATTAATGACACTGTTGCTTCAGCTGCAAATGCTCATTCAATCTAGGACCCATTCTCTATTCGTAGCCCACATACGTAGTCATCAACATCTGCCAGGTTTCCTTTCTGAAGGGAACCAGGTAGCTGATACTGCTTGTAAAATACTTCCAATCAGTATTAAGATGCCTCAACCTTCCCCTCTATCAGCAGGGGAAAGTCATAGTTATTTTCATCAAAACAAAAAGGCTTTGGTTAAACAATTTGGCATTTCTCTGGAAGAAGCAAAGGCAATCATCCAACAATGTCCCACTTGCAGTTTGCAAGCAAAAACGCTTCCTCAAGGGATTAATCCCAGGGCATAGAGGCTTGTGAGACATGGCAAATGGATGTCACTCAATTCTCACCTTTTGCCCCTTGGAAATACCTTCATGTGTCTGTTGACACCTATTCAGGGTTTATTATGGCCACCCCTCAAAGGGGAGAGGCGTCAAAGCATGTTATTAATCATTGTATTCGGACCTTCGTAGTGCTGGGATCGCCAAAAATTCTAAAAACAGATAATGGACCAGCCTATATCAGCTCTCAATTCTCTGAGTTCTGCCATCACTGGTCCATTATCCACAAGTTTGGGATTGCCTACAATAGCCAGGGGCAAGCTATTGTTGAAAGGGCTCATCAAACCTTAAAATTGGCATTGCAACGATACATGGGGTCAAAAGGCCTTAAAGGCCCCCAGCCTCCCAGTATTACAAAATGTGTTAAATGTTTGTCTGTATACGCTTAACTTCCTCAATCTCACTGGCACCCCCTGTCTGCTGCGTCTCGACACTTTACTAAACCACCTGTTCCCACTTCGAGACCACTAGTCTATTATAGACAGTTACCTGATCCTGCGTGGAAAGGACCTGCCGAATTGATCACCTGGGGTCGAGGCTACACAGCGGTCCAGCTTCCTGACAGAACTCTTTGGGTTCCTGCAAGGTGTGTCCGCCCATATCACCGCCCACAACCAGCGGAGCCATCATCCAAAAAAGATGACAGCACTTCTCTTCTTCCTGCTTGGCTGTTCGTTTTGCTGGACTGATGGGACATCCACCAGCCTTAACGCCCACAAACCACACAACATCACATGGGTCATCAAGGACGCTTATGGACAAATACTCAACTCTACAACTAATTACACCGTGATTTCTTCCTATTTCCCCAAATTACATTTTGACTTTGCTGAAATGATTATGTATTATTGACAAAAAAATCATTTTGTATTCAGGTACAATTGTTTCCCAAAATTGATGTATATAACTCAGAAGATTTTGTTTCTTTACTAGAACCTAGACAATATAACCTTAGGGCAAAAAGAGAAGTAGTAACTGCTTTGATGCTAACTGTACTGCTGGGATTGGGGGCTTCTGGGACGGCCACAGGTATAGCTGGCCTTGTTATTTCTTATCAGCATCTTCGCCAGTTAAGTGCCACTATGTGCTGCTCTTAAAGAAGAGTGTTGTTTCTATGCTGATAGCTCAGGAGTTGTCCTAGATTCCATGAAAGAACTAGACACCAGATTAAGAGAAAGGGAACGAGCTTCACAACATACTTGGTATCAAGGACTATTTAACCTTTCCCCATGGTTAACAACATTGTTATCTGCTATAGCTGGTCCACTTATCCTTCTCTTGTTGGCATGTACCATTGGACCATGTGATAGGTAAATTCTTAGAAATCCTTAAAAGAAAATTTGGCCAAATTGATTCGGATTTATACTCAAAACAAAAACAAATTAATGCGCTAATAGAGAAAAAGGCCCTCTTGCAATTCTCCTCAGATTCCGATGACTCTGATAACGAGTTCACCAAAGATGCTGCCAAAGGGGAACCACGAATTCTCATGAACCTATGACAGGATGAGTCGGAGGACCTAGACTGGACATAACAGTGAGGATAGTGAGTAAATAGCCCTAAAAACAAGATAAAAACAGAGGAGATGTTGCGATATGACACATCAGTAGGAAGTCACGTAAATACACATACAATACATATATAGGGTGACACTATAGGAACAGCTACGTGTAAAACCTGAGTCACTTAGGATTAACCATATATGGCAATGTTTCCTGTTCCTGTACAAAATCCTGAGTCAGCTATAGCATAAGGATTAACCATATATGGCAGTGTTTCCTGTTCCTGTCTAACCTCATGTAACCTAAACCCACCCCCCTGCTTGCTGCACAATAAAAGAGAGGGGCAAAGTTTGCTCTGGGCTCTTTTTCCTCTCACCAAAAGAAACCTTTGTGTCTGTCATCTTTGCCATCAAGAGGAGCCCACCCAGACAGTCTGTCTGGGTGCAGGTCGTCAGCTGATTCATCCTGGTACTGGGACCCGCAACTCATCACATTGCAAAGCTGAAACTGGATGAGTTGCAGCAGGGAGTTTTGAAAACTAGAAGATCAAAATACAAGCATGGATGCTTCAAACAGGAGCTTGAAAATCAAAGGACAAACTGAGTTAGACTACGATAGGCAGACAGAAGTTTAGACCTTTTTATCCCAGCTACAGTATTTACTTTGCAAATCCCCTGCTTTGTTATTCTTCAGCACATAATTAGACAAACCCCTTGGGCTGAAATAGCTAAAACTTGTAAAAATTCACAGAAAGGAGCAAAATGCACAAATAGCTATGGACTATTTCTTGTAGTTAACAAGCAGTTAACAAACTGGTAGGTACAGGTAGTCCTCAAGTTACGATCACAATTGAGCCCAAAATTTATGTTGCTAAGTGAGAGATTTGTTAAATGAGTTTGCCCCATGTTACACCCTTTCTTGCCACAGTTCACAGTTGTTAAATGAATTGTTGCATTTGTTAAATTAGTCACATGGTTGTTAAGAGCATCTGATCACATGACCCCAGGACACTGCAAATGTCATAAACATGAATCACTTGCCAAGCATCAGAAGTTTGATCATGTGACCATGGGGGGGCTCTGCAATGGTCTTAAATGTGAGAAACGGTCATTTTTTTCAATATCATTGTAACTTTGAACAGACACTAAATGAACTGTTGTAAATCGACAACTACCCGTATTTTAACATTTTCAAAATATTTTTCTCTTAGTCTTATTTCAAGTATGCCTGGAAAGAAGCAGGTGGTTCATTCTTAGCCCTATGTATACCCTGAATTTATGTATGAGTTTCAGGAGCATTTTGATGTATAAAAATTATCTGAGATTTTAAGTCACAAATGGAAAATGAGCCAAAATCTAAGTCAGTCAACTAAAAAATGAATTTTCTGGGCATTTGATCAAATATAAAATGAATTCTTTTAAATTTTAGTTATTCTTTGCATATGAAGGCTTCAACCAAAAGAACTTGAAATGCCTTGAAACGAAATCCCTCAAAGCCCATCTCTAGTATTGGGTGGGATTTGTGGGTTTCACATCTGAAGTCAGTGTCTGAAATTTCTATAACAAATGAACACACAAGCTTAGCCAAAATAGAACTTCCAAGAAACTGAGCATGGGAAAAATTAGTTAATGGAATCCTTGTAAAACTGAATTGATGGCAACAATTCAAATTATATTCATCTACAGGTATACTTTTAAGTTAACATGAATTGAATCTGCATTTATGAGTAGTGAAGGGATTTCTGCATCAGTTTGTCTAAATATTATGCTACAAATAATATTTGTTTCTTTATTGATCAAATGTGTATGACCAGCTGTCTAATTATTGGAACTTTAGGTGGCCAGTTATAGTTTGCCATTTAATATTGTAGAGTTATTTGCACCATTTGGAGGTCTTAACTTCATAAGAGAAATTCTTTGTTAACCAGAAAACTAAAAACACCTTGCAAGAGTGTATATATTACAGTCTGGGAGCTGAAATGGCAGAACATCCCTCCAAAATAAACCCACAAATCTATCCCAAAGAAGATGCATAACATCAATTAAATTGCTGGATTCACACACTGTGCTAAATAAAAGCACAGGTTGTTTTAGTTTGGTTTTAATATGTTATGTGGTTCCATAAGTTCACTTTTCTTTGACTTTCTTTCAAGTGTCAAATGTTAGACTGTAAGATAGAAAAGACCATCCAATGCACTTCATAAAAGGAAATATATGGCAACGGCACTATGTTAAAAATCAACAAATTTTAAGAGGGGGAGAACACGAGATACTATTTCACCCTGAGAAAAATAAGTATACTTGAACAAATGTTGATTCCTCCATTTTAATTTTCACTATGTGGCTATCCTTTTCTACCTTACCTCTTCTTTGAGAATAAAAACCTGTGTAAATTGTATAAACTTTAATCCATTAAACTTTAGTCTTTGGTTCCTCCCAACATTGAAACATTGGCTTGTTGAAAGAGAACAGCCCTAGAGATACATATAAACTATTCATTTCCAGATTTACAGAACTAAGGGGATTGCATATGCTGGAATTTTTATATGGATTATGTTCTCACACTGTGGCAGGCTACTTCTAAAAACATGGCAATTTAATAAAAAAATGAGTAAATTGAGCAGTCTGTCATTTTAAATAAACTCAGTCATATGGTAGGGATAAATCTTCCAAATGCTGAACTTTTTATAAACTGGCTCTTTTGACTTCATTTTTTAAACACCTGAAATAGACTTCCTTGCTAGTGAATGGGACTATTGTGTAAATTAATCCTCTGTAGCTTTCTTTAAATAATCTAACTCTATATTAACATTGGCTGTAAAATAACTTGAGGATCCAGGAATAAGCTCGTGAGATAATAATATACATATAAATGTATTCACAGAACATTGAAGCATAAAATTTGAAGAAACTATTTAGGCCATAAAATCCACCCCACTGCTCATGTAAGAATTTAAATTAAAACATCCCAGATAGATGGCTATCTAGTTTCTGCTCAAACCATTCAGTAAGAGGAGCATGTTACCTCTCTCAGTAACTTGTTTCACTGATGAATTGTTTTTTCTATTTCTATCTATCTATCTATCTATCTATCTATCTATCTATCTATCTATCGATCGATCTATTCTATCCTATTCTTCAAGCGATATTTACCTTTCCATAACTTTATATATTTTGTTTCTAAATCAAATGAGCAAGAGCCCATGGTTTTGTCCCTGCTGGAAAACAGGTTAACTTTTATAGTTTTAGGGTTTTAGAATTTAAGTATTTATCCATGTCTTTCCTAATGTAGGTTCTTCCTGATTTTTTTCCTGTTTTTTTCACTAGCTTCAGCTATCATGACTAAATGTCAGGGATCATGAAAGTTACAAACATCTATATAAACTATGAAGGTACCATCACTTACTATTTTACATACCTGTCCTTAGATACTTTCTTACTAAAGGTAAAGATAAAAGTTTTCCCTGTCTAGTCATTTCTGACTCCAGAGGGCAGTGCATATCTCCATTTCTTAGCTGAGGGATCCAGCATTGTCCAAAGGCATTTCCAGGGTCATGTGGTCACTATGACTATATGCCAAGGGGCATGGAACTAGTGCAGACTAAAATTCACTTCCATGAATCAGACTATCATCCATTTAAAATTAATTAATAATTTTGTTTTCCACAGAATCACCAACAAGGTTGACAAGTAAGCCATGATGTAATTTCCTTTCTCTAATTTTCTGGATAAATTTTGCACCTGACATGCTGATCCTGGTTCTTGTTGATCTCTTGGTAGTATTCTTATACTCATAGCTCTTTGGACTGCTTCCAGAGAATAGGAATGGAAATCAGTTTTATGCTGGTTGTTCTCCTTTCTCCAGGACAATTCTAAGATCTGTGTCGATATAAATTAATTGACTGATGGATAGAAGGAAGGGAGGAAGGAAGGAATCAATCTGTTCTTCATTGGGCTAGTAGGAAGGATGAAAACAGCAGCAATGATTGCTTTTTGGTTATCCTCTAAAAAGTGGTACAAAAGGTTCATTGATATAAAGGTAGTCCTCAACTTATGACCACATTTGAGCCCAACATTCTGTTGAGAGGAAAACATTTGTTAAGTGAATTTGTCTCATTTTATGACCTTTCTTGCCGCAGTTGTTAAGTGAATCATTGCAGCTGTTAAGTTAGTGTCATGGTTGTTAAGTGAATCTGGCTTCCCCATTGACTTCGCTTGTAGAAAGTCACAAAAGGTGATCACATGACCCTTGGCTGCAACCATCATAACTATGAGTCAGTTGCCAAGCATCTGAATTTTGATCACATGACCATGGGGATGCTGCAATGTGTTATGTCTCCTCTTGGAAATTCAAACGAACAAACACAAAGCAGCCGTTTCACAATCAAATCAAACTGAAGGAAATAACAAGATAACGGCTGGCAGAAACTGTCAGGACTCCCCTTCAAAATTCAAACAAACAGAGAGCTCTTTGCAGTAACATCCTCATTCAAAATAGTCATTTTGTTTCTGGCGAAAGGCACCAGCTCAGCTGTGTCCTTTTATACCCATTAAGGCAACGTGCTAATTAACTGGCTTGCCCTTCAGATTAACGTTTCCTGGTTCTGACGTCAATCCACGATCTAACAGTCATCAGAGTCAAAACTCCCAACAGGACCAATCCTTCCAATCACAACACAATGGTTGTTAAGTGTGAAAAATAGCTATAAGTCACTTTTTTCAGTACTGTTATAACTTTGAATGTTCACAAAACAAACTGTTGTAACTCAAGGACTACCTGTATAGAAAGTTAGGCAGAATTAGTGCCTACTTTAGAAAATGCCATGGATGAATAGGCTAAAGATGCTAAATCATCTAAGAATTACCACTTATTACCTTTAAAAGCCCATGGACTGGGAATTAAAAGCAAACATACACTCATTAATATTTCCCTGAAAATTTTTGGTCAAAACCCACATCCTCAAAAGAAAATATACTACTGGAAAACTTCTCTCTCCTCCCACCATCCCACAAAATACCATCCTGTTTGACTGCTAATGATGTAGCTCTCATGCAAATTTGATATCCCCATTAGACAATTTAACTCACATAGATTATGTTACCTGTTCACAGCCCACTTTTTTAATATTCTTGTTGGAACTGGGATGAAATCCAATTTTAACAAAGTCATTATTGAATTGTGTACAATGCTTGGATGAGAAAACTTCATAGGTCTTTCAATTCTTACATGTTTTATAATGGCCTCCATTGTTCACAATGTCTGTTAGAAAGACCTTAAATTAAGCTTAATAACATGTTTTGCTCTTTAGAATAAATTTAAGTTTAGAATAAGAAAGTGATGTTTATAGTTGGGACAGCTAGATTTATTTTTATTTTTCTTAGCTCAGGCCCATAAGGGGCCAAAACTTTCTCTGAGGTTAACAACTCAGCAGATGCCTTCATCACATCTCTGCATATTCTGCTTCTTAGTGTGGCAGAATTCTTTAATGCATAGATTTGATAATTGAATGTATGGATGTAGAATCACAGGGGGAAAGGAAAGCTACAAACAAAAATACTACATCCATGCTTTTCCCTCTTTCAAAATATATATATATATATACATATACATATACATATACATATACATATACATATACATACATATATATATATATGTATGTATGTATATATATATGTATATATGTATATATGTTTATATGTTTATATATATATATATGTTTAGATTTACAGAAAACCAACTCTCCACTGAAGCTAATGATTCAGTACACTGCTTAATTACCTTTATGATGGCTTTTGAAATGTGTTCAGCTTCAGGACCCATCTTCCTTACTCATTCTACTTTTGAGGAATGTCATATTGAGATTTTTTTTTTAGAATTCTCCCCCTGTATCTATATCAGTGAAAATTATTTATTTATTATGGTAAAGGCATATCATTTTCCTCTGAAGCGAACATCCATCTAGCCAGGAAGCTTAGATTTTCATGAGACAGTCATAAATATACTGATGTTTATTTTTGCAAGATTTCTTGTGTTCAAATTTTCCTTCCTGGGCAACTAGAGTAACAATTAACACAATGAAGAAGAGGTGCTAAATTGTTTTCTTCTATATAATCTGCCACTGAGCTTCCGGATCTGGTCAAAAGGCATTCTATCTTTTATTATACTCCTAAGCATAAAATAATAATATTTAACACAGTTAAATTATCATTCTGAACTCAATTGTATCAAGACATTCACAGGATAATCCCACCACAATAATAGTTTCAGTACTAACTATAATTTCACCAAACATACATTAAGGAAAGAAGGAACTGTAGGAATAATTATCTTTTGGCAATTTTGTGATCCTTTTTTATTTTTTCTCAAACTGAGCACAAAGCTACCTTATTTATTGATTTAAAGCATTTACATAGACATTCCTCTCATAACCAACTCTGGTCAGCTCCCAATTAAAACAGCATAAAAACCCTGTTAAAACTATAAAACTAAACACATTTAAAAACAACAAAAACCTGGTGCCAAGTCAAATTTCTGATGTGCACTCACCTATTCTTATCCCAGTACTTGAGGGAAAAGCCAGGTCTTCAAAGCTTTACAGAAGGCTAACAGGATAGAAGCTTGCCAAATTCTAGGAAGAAGAATATTTCATAGGGTGGGGGTTGCCATGGAGAAGGCATGTTTCCTAGCTCACTGAGCCATGGTGGTGTAGTGGTTAGAATGCAATACTGCAGGCTACCTCTGCAGACTGCTTACTGACTGCAGTTTGACAGTTCGATCCTGACCAGCTT
This sequence comes from Pseudonaja textilis, assembly GCF_049901715.1. Classification (NCBI taxonomy): domain Eukaryota; kingdom Metazoa; phylum Chordata; class Lepidosauria; order Squamata; family Elapidae; genus Pseudonaja; species Pseudonaja textilis. The sequence goes on from NC_141997.1 coordinate 15,755,111, forward strand.
GAGATTGACTCAGCCTTACATCCTTCTGAGATCAGTAAAATGAGGACCTAGATCTTTGGGGGCAATATGCTGACTCTGTAAACTGCTGAGAGAGGGCTGTAAAACACTGTGAAGCTGTACATAAGTCTATGTGTTATTGCTATTATTATCTGCTATTATCTTAAATTAGTTAGAAACATTTTGCTATTTTTACTACTGATAGGTCTTGCCACCACTCTGAAGAAAAACAATCGGATATTGCTCTCCTTTCCAGAGACGTATTCCTATGTGGCCAATCACCTTCTTTCAGACCTGCAATATACTCAAACTTTATCACACTTTCTTCTCTTTTTAAAGAAAAGATCTTCAACATTACTTTATATAGCAAAGCAGTATAAATTCCCTGTATTGCTAAATTATGTTCATGATATACCTGAGCTATAAATTATTTTGTTGTATTGCTTGTCTCATAGGGATATTAGTCCTAGTTCTTTGTTTGCTAGTTCATTCATTCATAATTAATTTATGCTCCCTAGTGACAATTCAAAACTGATGGCTAGCAACAGTTCAAAACTGTATTTAAAAACAAGAAACAATAACATAAAAGTACAACTAATAAATGGGACCCATCATAATTGGGCAAGTCAATCCCTTAAATAACCCAGCCCAATGCCACGAAGGGTTTTATCAGTCATCATCAGCCCTTTCAATTGAACCTAAAAGCACACTGGCAACCAATGCAGAGCAGTGATGTAATATTCATTGATCTAGAGTGCACATAATTGTCTGCACTACTGCATTCTATATCAGAGATAGCTTCCAGATGTTCTTCAAGGATATCCCATGTGAATCACGTTGCAGTAGGCCATTTGTGGGCGTGACTGAAGCATGAGTGGCTGAGATCAGAGTCCAGGTAGGCCGCAACAGGCACACAACATGAAGTTAGTTTCTCTGGTAAAATACCCAGCTTGTACAAATTTATTCTGGATGCAAACTCCTTTCTCTGATTGTTTTCTCCAATTCTATTTCCATACACACACACAGAGAGAGAGAGAGAGAGAGAGAGAGAGAGAGAGTCATAACTGCATCTTTAAAGTTTGAAGTGATGCCTTCCCTATAACTCCTATACAAACTAATAATTACTTAAAATGTTTTAAAATATGTCTGTAGAATGCTTTTCATTATAGCTGTAGAAGTCTTTTCTCATCCTTTTGACTGAATTCATAAAAGAGGCTAAACAGTTTGTTGATAATAATGGCCTGCCACATAATCAATAAGCTATAAATCATGGCACAATGGCTAGTTTCATAACCTGCCAAAACCAAACAAATAATGATAGGATATAAGTAAATCATCTTTACAATGTTCTGTTGTAATAGTCTCTATATCTAAACCAATTAGACTTAGACTTAGAATAACTTTATTATCACTTTAAATGTATACTAATCAGCATATATTAAAATGAAATTTCATTGCATACAGCGATCAAAGGATCACCACTTCCAATATACACTACAGAAACATGACAAACAAGCAAATAAATAAATAAGCATATACCCACATGCCCATATATATTACAAGACACAGAGAAACAACACAGTTTAGTTTGGATATATACATGTACATCCCTAGAAAAATGAATCTTGTGAGTTTACTAGACCGATGGCATAGGGAACAAAGCTGTTAGGGTTGTCCTGCTAGAAATACTTTGAAACCTTCTCCCAGAGGGGTGCAACAGAAACAGACCATGAAGTGGGTATGTGGGGTCTTTAACAATGCTTTGAACTCTAAACACTTACAAGCAGCTTATATATTCTCAGCAGTCCTTGCCACTCTCTGTATGGACTTTGTATCTGAGGCACTGCTGCCACCAAACCAAACAGTAATGCAGTTTATTAAAACACCCTCAACTGTGCTTTTGAAAAAAAGTGGCCAGGGCAGAAGGAGAAAGTTATGCTCTCCTAATCCAATGCAGGAAATGAAGACACTGATTTGCACACTTCACAAAGGATGACATGTGGAGAGACCAGTTCAGATTGTTAGTTATCTGCACTCCAGATACTTAATACTGTTGACCATCTGTACAGCTGCATCCTTGATACTTAGTGGAGTATGACTATGCTGGCTCTTTCTAAAATCTACAATGATTTCCTTTGTTTTCTTAACATTTAGAACCAGGTTACTTTTATTGAACCAGTCCACCAAAGTCTTTGGTAGAACTTCAGGTGTTTATAGGAATAGGTATTTATTCCACCTATTCTTTTTTAAAAACAAAATTGAGTCAGTTTTAATAAATCATATTCAAAAAGACTATTCATAATTTTGGTGTTGCATCAACCAGCCCTGCATGCTAGCTTTCCAGGGAAAAGAGGCTACAGGCAGGCTGTCATTCACAACTCTTGAACACATTGTTGACAACAAACGGTTAAGTGACAAAGGCTTAATCTAGTGCAGAAATGCAGATAACAAACTTGGGTAGAACCTGGAGGCATTAACCCTGTTCAAGCCAAAAGTTCAAAAAATGAAAAATACTTTAAAATAGATCCCCTATTGTGCATTGTGACAAATGCCCCAAATATGTTTTCATAGTTATGTCTGCATGCAGGCATAACTGGAGTGTTTTGACAGTAATCCCCCTTAAACACATATATGCCATAGGTTCACACATCAAATACTGCTACTCCAAACAGGAAGAGGCAACCACAGAGAGAATGTAACTTTTTCCTCAAACTCTTCCTCCCTCCCACATTCCCCAGCTATAATTTGCAGTGGGTAAGACTATGCGTATATTGATGTTGAATTATATTGAAATTTAAGGTACAAAAATTGTTGATATGTGGTATCAAAACATTCGCTAATTGTTGTATTATATACTATCTCTGTTTTATACCAACAGCACTTAGACTTATATATTGCCACAGGGCTTTATAGCACCATCTGAGGAATTTACAAATAGCAGCACATTGCCCCCAACAATCTGGATCCTCATTTTACTGACTTTGGAAGAATGGAAGGATGAGTCAGCCTTAAGCTGATCAAGATCGAACTTCAGGCTGTGGACAAAGTTTGCCTGCAATATTGCTTTCCAAGTACTGTGCTACCATGGTTCCTATGTTTTTGTTCTTGGTGGACTTGCTCTTTTGTTAAGTTCTCAGCAGAAAGTGATTTTTTTTTCTCCTGAAGTCTATCTCTGCATGGATAGGCATTAACCATCCTTTATATTCAATCAAATAGAAATCAAAGAGTGGGGACTTTAACCTGGATGAACTGAATTTGAATTTAGTACTTGGTTTTGGATTATTCATAAAAGTCTAATTTGTTGATAGGACGGGAAGAACTTTCCAAAATGAAATAGAATGTATTTAAAAAGTCATTAGGCTTGAGGCCTATATTTATTTATATTTAAACATAAACACAATTAACTCTGTTGTGAGGTTAACAAATTACCAAGATGATTTCTAGTGTATACCTATTTTTTTAATATGAGTTTAATTTCTCTCCTAATTATTTATAGTTATCTAGCAGTCCTTTTGTTTGAGAATACCTATGGTGTATAAAATCATTACTAGTAGATTATGTGATCTACAAAATATTCAATACTTTGCTGGACAAAACAGTAACAAGCATGGATTCTCTGGAATAAATGTGAAAAAAACAAAAGGAAAATAGCTGCTATGATTTCTGTATAAATAAAGTCCTGAGAACTTGTGATTTATAACAACTTAATCCGCTAGCTTTAACTTCTCCATTTCTGTTTCCTATTATTGAAGTTCTAAAGATTGGTAATTGCAGTGTAATGTAGAATTGGCAGAGATTCAGCTCAGCTAGGATTTTATCAGGTTTTCCACTATAAGTATCTGTTTTGAAAAGTGTAGTTGTTATTTAGTGGAAATGAAATCCTTAGAGGGATACAGGATTTGGAATTCACATCCTTAAATACAAGGTTTTTACCTGTAGGATAAGAAATCTCTTCATCCTGTATCTGTGAAAGAATTATTGCCTCCTATACGTGTCTATGAAAATGAAGTACTTTTGATGTCTGGAAATTAAACATTTTCATCTGGAAAAATGCACTACTATTAGGAATAAGGTTACATTGTGATGGCTGTTCGGTTTTGTAAATCCTGCCTATTAGAGCTTTATTCTACTCTCCTTTTTGAAAGCCTACAAAAATCTTTTGTTTCTTTGTCCAGAGATTAAAGCTATTTCAAATATATGTGTGCTGATATTGTTCCAAAGAAAGGCAGGCAGGAAAGAAAGAGTGCTTCCATTGTTTCCTGTATGCTTCTGTTTTCATTAATATCCCTTCTTTCCAGTTCTTTGCACTGAATCAAGAATTACTATATAATGCCAATTGAGAGTATCAGAATGTATTAACTTTACGGATGAATTTATCAAGCATTAAGTCTGATTATTTATGTGGACAATTCTGAAACAATTATCCAAACTCAAGAAAAGATACTTCTCAGGCCATCAGTTAGAGGACTGCATTGCTAGGCAAAAAAAACCCCAAACCCATGTATACTATTCCTCTTTCATTATCAAAACTCCAATAGACAGCTGGGGGAGGCTGTGTTTCAGGGGTATCAAAATTAATCTTAGATTCATTGAAGCCCCATGGATTTGGTAATTATATATTTAATTGTACATTCTCCCCTATTCTTATGATTAAGAATGGGGAACAGGGAAGTAGAAGCAAAGGAAGAATGAAAAAAACCTGCCTTACTCCCACTAATACAGATACCTTCTATCCTGGTTGATGAAAGCTTTATATTTTAAGAAACACCCCCTTTGATTTCCATGTGATTGAATATAAATGCTTATCCATGCAGAGACAAATCTCAGCACAAATATTTATTATTTAAATTATAGAGCTGGAGGGACTTTGAAGATTTTCTAATCCAAGCTCGTGTTCAAGGCAGGAGTCCTATAACATCATAGTCAAATGGTTGTCTAGTCTGTTTTTAAGCAGATAGAGGTGGAGTACCCACCCAAAGCTTGCACTCATTGTTTATTTCCTACCCTCTGGTGCCTTAGAGCAGGGGTGTCAAACTCGAAGCCCTCAGGCCGGATGTGTCACATGTTAGCCCCACCCCTGCCCAGTTTAGCGAAGCGGGGAAAAGTCCCAATACATCATGTGACACTGCTGTGATGACGCGAGTTTGACACCCCTGCCTTAGATAATAAATCAATTCCTTCATCTTTATGACAGCCCTTCAAGAACTGGAAGACAACTATTATGACCTCGCTAATCCTTCTGCTTGATAGACTAGACATATCTAACTCCCTGAAATGTTCATCATATGATTTAGCCTACATACTTTTTATCATCTTTGTTGTTTTTTTCTGTACACTTTCCAGGTTCTCAATATCATTTCTGGAAGAAGCACCAGAAACTGGAAGAGCAACAGGCAACAGCTGGTGTGCCTAGAGAGATGGCTCTGCATGCCACTTCTAGCACGCGTGCCATAAGTTCACCATCATGGGTCTACTTTGTCAGATGCTTCACACACTATGTCCAAAGCCTGTTGCTGATCCTTCAATTACATTATCATAAAAGGCAATAAGGTTTGTTTTGCATGATCCATTTTTAAGAAACCTGTGCTAGTAATCACCTTGTTTGGGATCCTTTGCCACTAAAGAAGCTTATATAAATAGTGAAATTTCAATAATCAAACATATAATGGTAGTTAAATATCAATTTTATCATTTCAAGTGCTCTAATGATGAAATGCAGTAACATTCTAATCAAGTTGAAGTTCTTTATTAAATGGGGAACATATGCTACTATGAAGATTTCAAATATATAAGCACTTAAATATTAAAATCCATTCTTCTTTCTGGGTCATTTAAACAAAATAGATTAAGTGGGTACAACTGGAAACTATTTGTTATTATTTTTCCAGACCATTCAATCATGGAAAATATTCAGAATGGAGACATATAATTGTTTCAAAATCTGCAACATTTTCATTGTGTTTTTCTTATAATTCTCAAGCAATTCTACATGACACTAAGTACAATGCAGAATTATATATTATGAAACACTAGTAATATTTCATATCCCAATGACAATTCCCAATGACAATTCCTGAAGTGTTAATAGCAGTTCCATTTTGAAACATAATTATTAATTCCCAAGAAGTTTAATTTTCAGCTACTTGTTTCCATGTGTTGATTATGCCAGGTTGCAGCCCAATAATTTCAAACCTTAACCAATTATTTGACTTTGCTGTCTTTTTTCTTGCTCTTTTTTGTTAGGGCATATCAATCATCCAAATAAGTTCAGTTTCTTAGCAATAAATTTCCCTTTAGCAGAACATAAGCAAATGATAGCTAAGCCAGATGCATTGTGTGTTAATTACTTGCTCAAGACCAACACATACATGTAAAGCCCAATGGCTGAGTTCCATTGAGAAGATCCAAAATGGCTTAATTCTCCTTGCACTGTACTTGCAGTTTATTCAAACTGTCTACCATGCAGTTAATTGCTCTGCATAGGAGCATCCACAGAGCTATTATTGTGTATACTATGTGTGCAAGTGGCATATAAAGTGTTGGTTATGTTCTTGGAGAAAAACTGTATGCTTTCATATCCTTCCACATATTGATCTAGACTGGGAAAAACAAATCATCCTATTAAGTAATAATGTTTATAATTTCTTTCTACGTTGTATTTTCATTTCCTTTTGAGTAGCAGTTGATCATCAGCCACTATGAGGATTTTCTTATTTCTTTAATTTACCTTATTTAAACTGCTTTCTAATTTCTTTAGATTTCTTCATTACGTATCAAGAATAACTTAGTATCCCTGGTGGATAAAACCAGACACAGTAATTTTAAAAATTCCCAAATATGCTGTTGGATCCTTCTCAGATTAGAATGGATCTGGCCTGGATGCCAATTTGTTTTTCAATTATGTGCATTCTCTGAGCAAAATCTAACAATAGACCATAACCACAATGTGGTTGGATTTCCTTTTTCAAAGGCAGACTGCTCCTGTATCAGGTCTTCTGCCAAATCTTAATAGCTTTTTATGCAGTGGACAAAAAGTGGAACTTGAGTTGCATTCTCTTGGTATAAATGAAGGGATGAAATATCTCCATTCCAGATTTTAACTGGGAAGGCATCTGGCAAATATGCTTTTAAAAGTATCAACTCAATGGTAATTCCCAGGCTTTTAAAATATGTATTTCAAAGTAACATATAAAATACATCTATTTTGCTCCAGCACTGCATTTTATGGCATGACTAGGAAAATGAAAAAAACCATAGAATCTAAGAGTATACAAATTCTATTAATTGCACTTAAAAACAAAAAAAAATAGCCAGAAATGTAAACTGCTTCCCAACTTTAAGTTAAAATGTTAGACAGATCTGTATGTAGGCAGAAGTATATTGCCTTGGGATAAAAGTTGATAATTTTCTATGAAAAGGGGAGGGAGGGAAGGAGGGAGGTGGGGGTAGAGAGAGAGAGAGATTTCTTTTTTAAAAAATAAAGTTTTATTGAGTTTTAACAAAACAAATAAAACATCTTATTTGAGTACAGCATGGTTCCGGGTTATCACATTTCCATAGAGACACAATTTCATATGCATATTCATCTTACGTATTCAACTTCATATCTTATTACTCTTTTTCAAACTTCTCACTATTTCTCCCTTCTTTCACATTTCTTTTCAATATCTATCAATCTTTGAGAACAATTGAAAAGTTTCCCTCCCTTCTTCATTATTATTTAACTGTTAATAAGCATACCATTGGATAGTCATACAGTTTTATCTTATAAATTATTTACTATTAATAAGCAAAATAATTATTCAAATTCATTCTAATAACTGGTATAAATTTCCTTATAAATTTTTCACATTTCTATTCAATATTTTATCAATCTTTAGAAACAAATGCAATGTTTTCCTCTCTTCTTTATTATTGCATTAATTATAAATAAACATACCATTACATAACAATACAGTTTTATCTCATAGATTATTTATTTCATTTCTAACTCTTTACAGTATTCTACTGTCACAACACTAACTTTTGTACCTTTGCAGAATCCTCACTTTTAACTTAATTTAACCATTGTCTCTGTGTTTTCTAGCTGAGCAAATACCTTGAATCCTAGTACGTTTCCCCTTTTTCTTTATTTCCTGTTTTTGTCCCTCATAAGTAGTTTCCCTTTCTATCTTCCCCCCTTTTTCTCATCCCTTTTTTTATACCCTTCTCTCTCTAATTTTCCCTTCTGTAGTTTTCTTTTTTGCTTCTCCTTGCTGTTATACTTCTTTTTCAGACTATTTCTCTTTTTGGCTGTTCCCTTTGATCTCAAACTATTAACTTCTTTTGCCCTTTTTCTCCTTATTAGCACACTTTGCATTATTTGATCATTGAAAATGGCTTCTTCTTTGTCCTGCCCTTCTTCTTGCTCTTGAAGCTTTTCCTTTTGCTTTTCATAGTTCAGGATCTCCATTTCAAAAAATTCAAATACGAAGCCAAAGGATCTTCCTCCCCTTCCTGCATCTTCTTTCTGTTTTTTAAGACTCATCTTCAATTCCTTCAGGAGTGATGGCATTTTAAACACTTTTGAACAACCACCCAATTGACTTTAAGTAAAAACAGAAAAAGAAAGAAAAAACCAATGCCAAACCCTTTTTAAAAAAATCACCAAATGATTCCAGACTGTTCCTTCTTGTTTCTTTCCTTTACTTTTCCTTTTCATGGGTTACTATAACTTTTAATAAGATTTCAGTTACAATGTATCCTTGGGAGTCTTTTCAAAGTTTCACTTTTAATCCTCTTTATTTTTCCAGGTGGCACTCCATTTTTCCATTATTCCAAGTCCCACCCTTTTGCCTCCACTCTTCTCCTTTTTAGGGCTTTAAAATGACCAAGAAAAAATCTTTATTCTCCTTTTGACACTTAAATTTGCCTGTTAGTGTCAGAATAGATTAATATAAATTTATTCCGTACCATTTGTAATTGTCAATATAAAGGTAAAAAAAGGGTTTTTAACCTCCTTTTCTCTCTCCTTCGCCACTTAAATAACCTTCTTTCAGAAGTATCCCTCTAGGTACTTTTACATTCAGGGTACCTTGCTTAGATGTTCTCTGTTGTTTAGCCCGGTCTGTCCTGCTTACCTCTTTGTCCTCCTCCTATACAATCTTATCCAGTCAGGTTCTTCTTTGAGCTGGCCATTTCTGACCACCGCTGCAACCGCCTTCGGGGAAGGGAGTTTAGACCAGCCAAGGAGAAGAGATGTGGCTCCACTCCACTCGGCTAGCAATCTCCCCCCTCTTCACCACCTCTACTGGGTGGCTTCAGCCCAAAATCCAAAGGATTGGGCCCTCCAGCGGCGAGCACAGATTGAAACTGTGCACAATCGCAGATTTTGGTCTGTCGCTGAAGAGACCCAAACTGGAAGTCCAGAGAGAGAGATTTCTATGTTTAACTTTTCCCCTGAAAGATATTTTTCCCTGTATGTTACTACTTTCATAACCATGTAGACTTCCTCAAGTTTTAACAAAGAAAGCATAGAAGCACAATTCTAGGCCTTAGGCTGACTGCAACTGTCCAAGCCGGTTTCCCAAAAGTTATATGGTCCTAAATTACAGAAAATATGAGAGTGACTTAGCTGAGTAGTTTTACTCCCAGATCTGATACATGTGGCATTAGGGTAGGTGGAAGGCATCTTGTGGCAGGAGAGAAAAAAAATATTGGCAGGGTTTGGCTATAGTTACTGTGTAAATCCCATATATTTTTGTATGTTCTTATTTGTAGGTGGGCAATGGAAGACACATAACATCATACATGCCATTATGCCCCAACAGGTCATTTAATCATAGTGGCAACTGATATAGTACATAACATAAATGTCATTATTATGGTCTCCATCAGAAACTTGTGCTTCTATGGAAAACTTAACAGGTGTGAATCTGCAGTGGCCTAATAGAAAGCTTCCAAGGGTGCAGATATGAAATAGCTGTACATATGATGGATTTAATGCCTTCTTTTTCTTCTATCTATTTCTATGAATCATGTCAGGTTCAAATTTCTCAACTTAGGTCAGCTTGGAGATGAAAATTTTTATTTCTTGTCCATTAATCCATCCAGAATTGGTGTTCAATATGCTCCCATCTAAATAATGCCATGACAGAAATAGTCCTGCACAGAGACTAAGTCTTGTCTTGTCTACAGAAATTGCCCACTTATTAAATCCAGGTTGTTGAACTAGAAGGAGCTGTTTTGGTGTTGATTTCTATCACCTACATTGACTGCATAGTAATTTCCTTCTTGTGTTCAGGTCAAGCAAAGCTACGATATATATTTATAGAATGTTGTACTCTTGAGCACACACAATTGTGTCTTTTGATCTATGATTATCTGTTCATGACTTTGAAATATAAAAGCTCACATGCTAGTTTTCCTTCAAAGAATGTGGCTGGAAGCAGTTTTTACATGCCTCCCTGTAAAAGGTTGGGTACATCACGTAGCATAATATACCTTAAACCAATGATGGGTTGGGTTTGCTTCAGGCTGGCCTCTCCTCACGCTTGTACTATTTACTCATAGGATATAGTATAAAATTAGCTTTGCAGAAAGAGCCAAGGAGGACCCAACAAATGATTTGTCCCCTTTCCATTGTGATTAAAGTAGGGTTTTTCCCCCCCAGTTGACAATTATAGGAGGGACTTCATTCCAATTAGTTTACTATGGCTAGCCTGCAAAAACGCAGATGATCACTTAATAGAAGCAAAGGTACTGACAACTCTAATCATCTAGTGATCATCTGAATCTTTGTAGATCAGATAAAGTACATCTAATTTTTATCAATATAATGGTCACAACTGGTAGACTATATGCTAAAAATTTCAAGGACTTTTCATTCAGGTATATCAGGGGTAGAAACTATGGCCTCTTTATGACTTGTGGACTTCAGCTCCCAGAATTCCTGAACCAGCATGGTTGTAAAAGGCCATAGTTCCCACTCCTGAGGTACACGAATAAAGACCCAGGCTAGAGTATAGTTCTTCTTTAGGAAGAACTTATTTAGCTGTCTGGAACTGTGGAACTATCCAAACTTGAAGACATATGTTTCCACAGGGAAAAATAAGAGCTATACAAATGCGTATTAATCCAGGGCTAATGTTGCATTTATTAGTGCATTAATGCTGATTTTATGATAATATTAGCTACAACCCTCTGTTACCAAATACATTTATTTTAATAAAGTAAAATATTTGTAGCACTGATGATGTTAACTAGTTTGGGTAATGAAACAACTGGAAGAAAACTATCAAACTCAGAGCCAAAAACTGCACGTTTTTTTTTATTGTATTAGTCCAATAACCACACAAACTGCTAACAGGATGTTGGGAAAATATTATATACATCTAAGTTAATAACTTAGTGGAAATTTGGGTTGCCTTTCTGGATAGGAGAATATTCCATTTGGTTGAAAATAATCACAACAGAATGGACCCCAGCAAAAAGTGAGTTCTAAGACTCTTACTTTTTGCTGGGGTCTATTCTGTTGTGATTATTTTGTGAGAATTAAATAAAACATTCAAGAAGTTAATAAGTTGATTACATGAAAGAGGAGTGCTTGTTTTTGCTTAATTTGTATGAATTGATCAAAGCAGCAATTGATATAAAACAATATCCATTCCTGTTATCAGACCTACACCCAGATTCTCTTTTGTAATTCTATTCAAAATCTCAAAGGAACATATTGTATACAAAGTTCAATGGAGATAGTCATTGTAAAGCTTCTTGTAGTATATTTCTACCCTCTAGTGGTGAAAACATCTAGTAAAAATATGTTTAGATACTGCTATCTATTTCAGGCTTCCTTCAAAGGGAATTTCCCTCCTGTCAGAACAGGATTTCCAGAAAATAAACTGAAATTATATTTATTTTTTCCTGTTTGAATTCCTGAAGATGGTTGAAAGCTTAACTATTGAAGAACAGAATTCAATGCATCTATTAAGTTATTGCTGTGAGTATGAAAAACAGAACACCTATTCAGAAATCCAGCAGACAGCAATACTCAAATTGTACCAGGTCTCATTCAGTAGCTGCATCAAACCCAGTTCTTCTGTGCATGCCCTTCAATTCCATATATAGCAAAAATTGAAGTGGGTTAGTACTCACATTCATCTGAATGGAGGCATAACAATCTTTGGATTGTGAGTCCTGATTGTGAACTTCAAGACAATGGGGACAGTTTTACTTGCATTCAAATGTACAAGGCAGCAATCAAACTGAAGGGACAAAAAGTAAGAATGCATATGAGACATAGGTAGTAGTTGGTCAAAGAGCGTGGCTTCAAAAAGTCAGACAAAAGGCCCAAGTATTCATAGGTTCTTACAACATAAAAATTAATAATTCTATATTACACTGTTTATATTACATTTGAAATCCTACCATGAACCAGTCTGGTCTAATAATTAAAGCATCAGACTAGAATATGGGAGACCATGAGTTTAAATCTCACCTTACCATGAAAGTCAGCTGAATGACTTTGAACCAGTTATTTTCTTTCAGCCCAACTTACCTTATGGGGTTGTTTTGATGGGGAAAATAGGAATATAGAACATCAGAGTTAGAAGGGAACTTGAGGTCTTTTAGTCCAACCCGCTATTCAAAAAGGAGAACCTATACCATTTTGGACAGGTGGGTATCTAGTCTCTTCTTGAAAGCCTCCAGTGATGAAGCACCCATAACTTCTGAAGGCAAGCTGTTTTACCAGTTGATTGTTCTCACTCTTACAGTAGTTAATTTCTCCTGAGTTCTCCTTGGTTGGTCCATCCATTGCTTCTTGTCTTGCCTTCTGGTGCTTTGAAAAATAGGTTAACCCCCCTCTTCTTTGTGGCAGCCCCTCAAATATTGGAACACTGCTATCATGGCACCCCTGGTCCTTCTTTTCATTATACTAGACCACAGGTGTCAAACTCGATCACATCACAGGCTGGATCATGATGCATCATGATGTTTTTTGCCTTTGTGGAGCCGGAGTGGGTGTGGCATATCTGGCTCATGGGCCATCAGTTTGGCAGGGCTGTACTAGACTGAGCATTCTTCATATGCTTTAGTCTCCAGTCCCCTAATTTTATTTGTTGCTCTTCTCTGCACTTTTTCCAGAGTCTCAATGTCTTTTTTATAATATGGTGACCAAAACTGGATGCAGCATTCCAAATGTTGTCTTACAAAGGCCTTATAAAGTGGTACTAACACACTTGATTTTATTCCTCTGTTAATGCAGCCTAGAATTAAATTGACTGTTTTGACAACTATAGCACACTGCTAACTCATATGTAAGTGATTGTCTACTAGGACTCCAAGATCTCTGTTGCGTTTACTGCTATTGAGTCAATAGCAGTAAATTCACTTAATGTACCTGTACATTTGTTTTTTCTTGTGTAAGTTTAAACCTTGCTTTTCTCTACATTTAATTTCATTTTTGTTAGATAGGGTCTAGTGTTCAAGTCTGTCAAGATCCATCTGGATTTTTAGCCTATCTTCTGGATGTTGGCTATTCCTGCCAGCTTGGTCTCACCTGCAAATTTTCAAAATCAGAATAGATACTGGAAGTCTTCTAGGCCAAACCCCTACTCAAGCAGGAGACCATATACTATTTTAGATGGGTGGCTATCCAGTCTTTTCTTAAAAACCTCCAGAACCTCAACTTCTGAAGGCAAGCTGTTCCACCTCATTGTTAGGAAGTTTCTCCTTAATTCCAGGTTGCAAATTCCAAAAATAGAAGGGAAATTTATCAAATTCCAAATGGCCTAAAACAAAATCTTGGTGTACTTCTGCTTACTTATCTCCATGAGGATGTAGCTCCATTAAGGACTACATGTTGAGTCCAGTTTGTCACCCAGTCAAAAATCAACCTGGCAATGATGCTGTCTATCCCACATTTTTGTAGCTTACCAAGAAGTAGCCTACTTTGTTGAATGCCTTGCTAAAGTGTTAAATATACTATATCCACAGCATTTCATGGGTTCACTAATTTAGTAGCTTTTTCAAAGAATGAAGTAAGATTTGTTTGGCATTTGTTTTGTATTTTTGACAAACCCATATTAGCTTCTGATTATAACTTTGCTTGTTTCTAGGTGTTCACAGGTCTATTACTTTATTGTCTTTTCCAGGATCTTTCCAGGTATTGATGTCAGGCTGATTCGTCTCTAGTTTCCTGGAGTTGTTTTTTCCCTTTTTGAAGATGGGAACCACATCAGGATGAAGAAGGTATGTTGGATACATTCACTGCCTTAACTTATTTATAAAAATAACAATAGTGGGATACAAATAAATAATAAAAATGAGCTGAATAGTGCTGAATCATACTTCTGTCTGTAATAACAAACTAAATTATCTCACTACAGGTATCAGACATCTCTAGAGATTAGTAAGCAGCAGCAGATTTTTCCCTCAGAAATGACTATTTTCCACTCATTTATGTACCTGAATATTTCTTTTAAATGCCATAATTTTCTTATCTTATGGCCTTTGGATTCATCACTTTAAAGAGATCTCATTTATCCACTTTTAATTCCAAAACAGTCAGAAGAGGGCACTCCATTAAAGGAGGTAAAAAAATTGTTCCAGCCTTATAGGAATCAGGTCAATTCAGTAAGAAAAAAATTAGATAAATTAGATGTGAGCTCCAGAATCATCTTCTGTGTTGATTGAGGCTATCCAAGCAGTGAGTCTATTTCCCTCTGTCTCCACCCCAGTCTTTGCAACCTTATGGCCATGGATAAAAGAAATTTAGTCTGGAAAGCAGAATGGAAAATCTGGTCTAATCAAAAGAGACAGCATTTTCTAAGGGGAATTTGGGCTATTTTCTGAATAAGACTGAAAATATCAACCCCAGGAAATCTCTGACAATTATAGAAATTTTGGAGGGAAACAAAAGACAGCTAAAGAAAAGCAGGCCTCCTTTCTTCAACAAATTGTGTTTCTAAGAAGCAGAACATGTATTAGAAAGATCATCAGAAATCACTTTGCTAAACCTGAGGAAACACATGATAAATGAAGAGTTAGCAGATTTGGATTCATGGCCAGTGGAAAAAGTAGTTAAAATAACTTGATCTAAAGAAAATGGTAAATCTATTTCATTTTTATTGCAATATAAATAAATGCATTTAGCTTAATTTGGGAAGATAATACTATAATTAATTATCTTAATTCTAGAAATATTTAATGACTTGAACCCCACAACATATTTGTTAAAATAGGAGGCTGAGTATGTTACAGAAACACTAAATAGCGATCAATTATTCCAGTCATTTAAATGTAACCCAAAGCAGAGCTAACTGCACATAGATTTAAATAAACTCTACCCAATTGGACATGTCTGTGAATTCCTTGATGAATCACATGTTTACTTATTTAATCCTTTGAGAGAAAGAGCATAAAAGCAGAAAAGTTGAAAATGTGTATCTCTCATTAGGAATTCATTCTTAAGATTGGCAAAATAAACAGAATTGTCAAGCAAAAACTGATTAGTTGTAGCATGTAAGCACATTGTCATGAAATGTTGCCAAATGAGCTCATGGGAGAGAAAATAGGCAGGATTTGAATTTTTTCAATGGAGACTTTATACCCAGTTAGTCTGTATGTTGTCATAACCCCAGTAAATTGAATTGACTGGTATAGTAGTTACTGGGTTAAGCATATTATCAATCAGTTATCACTGCCATAATAATATCCCTTGCTAGATTTTCCCACCAGAACTAATTGCTTCTGAATTTCTCTGCCACTTAGTGACTATTGTCCAAACAATATAAATGGTTTTCACGGCTGCTTTCTTTTCCTTGATCTAGGAAAAGGTGTAAAGAAGGAGTGTCAAACTCACGTCATCACAGCAGCATCACGTGACATATCGGGACTTTTTTCCCGTAGCTAAACTGGGCGGGGCCCGTGAGTTTGACACCCCTGGTCCAGTGGTGGGATTCAAATATTTTTACTACCAGTTCTGTGGGTGTGGTTTGGTGGGCATGGTAGGGAAAGGATAGTGTAAAATCTCCAGTCAGAGGTGGTATTTGCCGGTTCTCTGAACTACTAAAAATTTCCACTACCATTTCTCCAGAACTGGTCAGAATCTGCTGAATATCACCTCTGCCCTGGTCTAAAGAAAAAGTTGTACTACATTTTTGACAATCCAGGCTACATTTCTTGTTCTTTCTTATACTTAGTTTTTCAGAATGTCAAAGCAGCCAATCAGGTCAATGGTATTTTAGGTTGGTCAAATGAAAACAGTTTGCTAGGAATGTCAGTTCACTCTAATGCAGTTTATGAATCTTGAGCTGTTGACTTTATCTATTTAATCTTTTGTCAGTCATCAATATACTATTAAAATTCTCATGTTTGTAACTTCTAATTGGGCACAATTGTGCATAATAGGGCACATTTTTTAATCAATATACCTTAAATGGGATAACTAAATGTCAAGACAGATTTGCACTTTCACCTACATTTTTCCTTCACTTGCAGCTTGACAATAACAGGGAGGGGGTAGATGAAATACAAGGGTGGGAGAATGGTATTCAAGTTTCCACCAGCACCACTGCATGGCATCTCAAGGACACACCAAGCAGATGTCTCAGAATGGCTGGCTGTTTCCTGTAACAAAATGAACAGGAGTGATTGGTGGATGTTTTGGACCGTGGGTGGCCTGGAGGGAAAAGGCAGAATTAACTGTGCTTGTTTTTGTGTGGGAAAGCCAGAGCTGGCTTAGTTTCTTCTGTGCCAATGTTGTTTATTCAGTAAAGTTTTAGAGTCTTGGTAAAATAATGTCCCAGAAGTTCCTTTATCTTGGACAGTTGACACTAACTTGCAAAATCCAGTACCCACGATACCAATGAGATTAAAATTTTGCGAAGTTGCTGTCATACTTTAGTGCTCTACACTACCCCACTGCCAAGATCATGTGATTGTGATCTCACATGTGAAGTTCCCTGGCAGCTTCCTACAAGGAAAGTTAATGGAGAAGCTAGCAAGTAGCTACAAATATGTTTTGTTCCCACTGCTTTTTTGCTCCCTATGGACATTCTGTTTCTCTGTCTAGGTAAGGAAGTATCCCTGAAAAAGTGACCCATTGGATCAAGAGTTGTCTAATTTCTTTATAAGAATAAGAAACTGCTATGGTAAGTTAACAAAAAGTGTCATAATTATAATCTAGTATTTTGATATTTGAAAATTACCAAGATTACACTTTACGATTGGAGGATTCTAGAGACAAGTTGAATAATGTAGAAATTGGATGGAGACTACAAGTAATTCAGTGAAAAATTGATTTGGCAGCTCCAGTAGCTATAGCAATAACGCTTACTTCACAGTGCTTTACAGCCCTCCATAAGCAGTTTACAGAGTCAGCATATTGCCCCAACAATCTGGGTCTGCATTTGACTGACCTCAGAAGCATGGAAGGCTGAGTCAACCTTGAGCCAGTAAGGATTGAATTCCTGGCAGTGGGCAGAGTTAGTCTTCAATACTGCATTCTAACCACTGCGCTATTATGGCTCCTGGAAGACAGACTGTGTATTGTTGAATTGCATCAGCAGGAAGGTTGGTTGATACATGTAAAAATGTACTGAGCAGTTGACACTAATTAAGTTTTATAGAATGTCCGGGTAAAACCAGGACACCTTCTGAAAAAAGACATGCTCCAGGAAAAAGTGTGCTGAGGAAGAACAGTACTGTGGGAGTCCCAACCAGATCATCCTTTGCTTTGACTGGGATTGAAAATGATGGAAGATAAGAGCATCAAAAAGGTTGCTTATCAAAAATAAGTAAGAGTCATCCATCATCTTTTCAGTTTGGGCGAGTTGATAGTCCAGTATCAGTTAATTAGACAAGCATTTTATTTAAACCTAGAGAGGTAAATAAGAGTGGAACTAGTAAATAAGAAATTGAAAAGTACACACATATATATATAGCATGCATCAGATTGTGTTAAAATTTCCTGTCTTGAAAAGCTTTGTAGAAAAAGGCAGGTCTAAAGAAAAGAAAAGCTCATTTTGTTCTTTTACTATAGATTATATCTATTTTCTCAGATGAGAAAAACCTTTAAGAGTAGAGCCAATGTGCAGCCTTGCTCGACATCTTTCTTAGTGTCAGTGATACTTGCAGGATGGCCCTGAGGGTGACATCTTACCTTGATTGAGGCTCAGAATGCCAAATTATTTTTAGTGGTCTCTGGATAGATTAGGTATTTTCCTGAGTTAAGTTGGTCTTCTGTAGTTCTTTCCCAAAATAACAAGATTCTTTATTTTTGTCACTGTGACTAATGTCCACATTTTCAGAATATTATTATTTTTTGGCATTATTTCCAATAGAAGTATCCATGTACAGTTCCTGAAAGTATGCCTTCCAGAACTGGAAGGGGGAGGGATTTGGCAGTCCACCATGGTTGGACTGTTGCATTGGGAACTGGATTTTATTTTAGAAGGAAAATTTCAAAATGCACCAGGCAACTTTGTTCATGATCCTAGAGAAAACATGAACAGTTTCACATGTCTTCTTGCTATGCCCTTTTAATATAACATGGCACATTCAGTTAATAATTTTACTTCTGACTAAGCCATGTAAGATCAAACAAAGTGATAGTTGCTATTTTTCAACTGACAACTCAGCAAATATCTCCAGAAAGTCACTTCAATTCATTCTCTAGTCATCTTGATAATTTGCTTTTCCTAAGCTGATTTATCTTTCTTTTTCTTTTTAAAAATAATTGTCAGGAGTGTCAAATTGGCAGCCCGTGGGCTGGATGCATCACACACAGGCCAAGCCCACCCCATCTCTGCAAAGGCAAAAAATGTTGCTATATGTTATGTGATTTCATGTGATTTGATCGAGTTTGACACCTGTGTTACATGTGAACTCTTAGTTTTGCCATCTGACTGTAAATTTAATTGAACCATGTTTCAATATCTGTAGCTCTTTATAATTTCTTTCCTTATGTATATATGACTCTATACACTGCCTTATACTGTAATTCAGAAAGGAACTTCTGATTCAAGGAATTGTTACTTGTGTATACATAACTACAGTTAGCATTTCACAAAGGTTATTATTTTCTAAATGCCAGTTTATATATTTTATTTTATTTTTATGTGTATTGTATTGTTTAATTCTCCTTAAGATTTCTCTGCAGAAAATTGACCTGGTCCCTGGAGGTGCAAAACTCAGATTTAGGATCTGATTCAGACAATGCAAAGACTATCCTATTCCCAGATGTTTCTTTTATTTTGTTCAGAAAAATAACAAAAATAAACAGTTGGAATAATTGAATAGACCATTAGATTTACTTTTCACCACATTTTTACCCTCTCTCTTTTTCTTAATAAAGCCTTATTATTCCATTATTGTGGTATGAAACTAACGTCTAAGGGACTGTTGATTTCTCTAGTGACATACAGGTTTAGCTACTATCTTGTTTAGTGACCATTACAAATTATGATGTTAATGAAAAAGTAACTATACAAACAATCCTTGCATTTATGACTTTTGTGGGTCTATCAAGCCAGGGAAAACTGAAGTATCAAGCACAGTAACAGGTTCACTTAATGACCAAATTGCCAGTCCCAATTGTGTTCACTAAATGAGGACAACATGTACCTCAAAACTATAAGGGCCAGAGAGGTATACTCCAGACTTTATTTCTTTATTTTTATCATCTTTTTCTTTTCTATTGTCAAGTAAGATAACATTTTGTTGATGCTGTGGACAGGCTTTCATTATCCCAGAATGATGATGTATTTACCTTTTGTCACATTAATCCCACAAATAGAATGGCATGCAGAATTATGCCAAAAACTGGGTTTAGCCCATTACAGAACACATGCAAATATATCATTCTTAGATGATCCAAATAAAATCTGGTATAAATTGGATAAAAACCAAGCAATAATACTATGAATCTGTCAGGCAGAAAGGAAAAGCTCTCCATGACATGTTTATGATGTTCTATTTTTCAATCCTGTCAGTGACTTTACACCCCACCTAGTTTCAAATAGAACTAGGCATATTTCTGCGAAAAAAATATTGTCAACTAATTGAAGGTAAAATTACTGTATGTTTGCGTAATATGGTCAAGGGCTCAGCAACTGGTATTTTTTCATTGCTAGACTGAATATTTCTCAGAAGAGCAGATCATTTGCAATCCCTGTGTTGCTTCTGCTATCTCTTTCCCAAGTTACTGAAATAACTCCTGACTTCTCTTCAAATTAATGGGTGATGAATCCTAAAAGGGGTTTTACTTACTTTCAGGATACGTACTAAGTATAGGAGATTTTATTATTATATAATCTTTCTCCTCATTTGAATCTAATGGATCACCAGTAATTCAATCCTGGATCATCCATCTTCCTGGATTAGAGATTGAGTACTACGGGCAAAAACAGATCATAGGCATTCTGGTTTGCTTTCAGCTAATGTATCAATGAAAGTAGTAACAAGTGTTTTGTGTCATACAATCATTTCAACATGAAATGATAGCAGGGGGATGGGCTGCTGCTGGTTTGCAGTGGTTCAGGCTAACCTGTTGTTAATTTTAGGGCCAGTTCAGCAGACTGGCAAATCCCACCACAGGCTGCCATTGCTCTGTTCCGCCCAAACCGACCACTCCAAACCTCACCTTGTAGATCCACACAGGCCTTGCCTTGTCTCCTTTGGCGACTCGTGTCTGGCTGGATCCACCCTTCTTCACCCAATCCAGCCCTGCTCCACCCAACCCCGCCCCTCGCAACCCCACCTTATAGATCCACCCGCTCCTTGCCTTGTCTCCTTTGGCCACTAGGGTCTGGTAATGTTGGAAGTTAGCATCCACCCTTCTCCTAGAAAAATGACATATTTTAGGAAATATTACAAAGGCAGAATATTTCCCCTAAAAGAGAAATTTAACATGTAGGCAGAGCTGAGTTTCCTCCCACCTTTGTTAATGGGCCATCAAGGACTGAGCCAGCCTTTTGTTCTTGCAAAACTGCCATAATGGGCTTTTAAATACTTTTGTGAAGGCCTATTTTACACTCAAAATGGCAGTTTGTCCTGCTTGGAATTCTGTACCTAAACCATTTCTAAAAATTGATGTTGCAGGCCTTCTGTAAGGGTCACTGAAATTAGTGGCAGAGAGCAACATTACCAGTTTTTGACAGATTTAACAGATTAAAAGAGTTGGAAGGGACCTTGTAGGTCATCTAGTCCAACCCCCACCCCAAGCAGGAGACTCTACACCATTTCTGACAAATGGTAGTCCAATCTCTTCTTGAAAGTCCCAAGTGATGAAGCTCCCACAACTTCTGAAAGCAAGTGTTTTATTGGTTGCCTGTTCTCACTGTCAGAAATAATAAACAACCTTTTGGTATATATCTCTTTTTAGGTAATTAGGGCAAAGAAGTGACATTGAGTTGGCTATGCCCACCAGTGACATGACACCCAGCCATGCCCACTCAATCACATGACCACCCGGCCACACCCACCCCAGCCAGTCATTAGTCAGAAAACCTGTTGTTAAAAAATTTGAAGCCCACTGCTGAATGATAGGAATAGGCCACTCACATCTGGCTGGCTCCACCCCACTCCACCCAACCTCGCCCTGCCCCACCTTATAGATCTACCCACTCCTTGCCTTGGAACAATTTATTGGAACAATAAATTCAAATATTTGGGGGATAGGTTAACTCAGCTTCTAGCATAGTAGATTGGACAGGTTTTTTTCTGTTGCTGATCACCCACCAAGAATCCATCTGCTTGTCACAGTTAAATCTTATTATATTCATTTTCATCCCAACTTGGATTAAACATTCAAGTACTGAACCGGCACAATCATGATTTTGTCTGGCCCAAAGAATAAAAGAACAGACGTAGCCATGATCTGGATCCTGGCTAAAGTTGTGGTATAAAGAAGCCTCTGTATGACTGTTTTCTCCTCTGTTATGAAATATTATGATAATTTTTTTGCCTGTAATAAGTAACATATTCATTTGATCTTCCTTATTAAAGTTCAAATCTTGCCATTGTACACAAGAAACAGCAGACATTAAAGTAGTTCCAAGTCACTGTGACCTGAAAGCATTAACTTTGAGGTGTATAAGCTTTATTTTGTGAGATACTGTGATCCTGTAATAATATTTGATAGTTCATTGAAATGTAATTAAAATTGATTTTTTGTGTTATGGGCAACTGTACCATTCTGTGATAAAGACACTTGATTATCAACAATAAAGTGAAGTTTATGATGTTGATCTTTTTATTCAAAAACTGGATTATAAAATAGCTTATGATAGTTTGGATAAGGATTATTCAGGATCACCATTTTGTCTCAAATTTAGGGGAAATTTTACAGTTGCCTATGAAATCTGAGAAATCTGGGTGTTTTCAAAGTTTTCTTCCCTACTTAACCTCTGTTCCAGTTCATGGATATGGCTAAGCAATAGGAACAAATACCAATAAGATATAGACGCATTACATTTATCTTATAAATGCAGCCCAATAATGGTGATCTAAAATAAAACTAATGAATTCATTCCATGCTTATTGCTAAACAAGAGACCAACTTTTAACCAGAATGCTTTTACCAAGGAATCAAATTTAGACATACATTGCAGACAGCAGGTTCTGGTTGTCAGAAAGGATCCACAATTTTTTGAACTTATTATTTTATATTTAATATGAAGGATAGGGAGAATGTCTATAGTAATTTCTGATTCTTATACCAAAGTTATTTGTTTATTTTAATGTATTATGCATCTTCAGTGTAAAGGATTGGTTACTTCATTGTGGAGAAAAAACATCTAGACCCGTGCTGGTGAACCTATGGCATGCGTGCCACAGGTGGCATGCAGAGCCATTTGTGCCAGCATGCGAGCTGCAAGCAAACTTACCTCACTGTGCATTTGTGTGCCTCACAGCTGATTTTTGGCCAGATTGAGGCCTTTTTCAGCCTCCCAGAGGCCTCAGGAAGGCTTCTGCAGGCTTTTCAGGATGAAAATTAGGCCCACTTTGTCACTTCCTATTTTTCTGGAAACACCAAAAGTGATGAAATGCGCCTAGTTTTCAGCCTGAAAAGCCTGCAGAAGCCTTCCTGAAGCCTCTGGGAGGCCAAAAAAGGCTTCAAACCAGCTGAAAATCAGCTGTGAGGCACAGTACAGGTAAGGGGGTCAGCGGGGGTGGGTGGGTAGGGATTGCGTGTGCATGCGTAGGGGGCATGGGGGGCATACATTGCCTTCTGGGTGCTGGCATGTGAGCACGAGCATGCAAGCACGCACACAATTTTTGGCACAGGAGCCCAAAAAGGTTAGTCACCACTGACCTAGACTGATCCTAATTATGAAATTAAGGCAAATTTAAAAAGCGATACAGATATTGGGAAAATTATCAGTCAAGAAAAAGATCACTATGTGTAGTTACCTTAAGGAAGTTTTATAGTTTGCATAACATGCTTAACTGAATACAGATGATGATTAGGAAGTTGCACCAGTACTATAACCCAACTAATAAATTAACACAGATGGGTCAGTTTTATTTTAAATTAGTTCCAGGATTATCTGGAGCTAAACTATTTAAATCAGGGGAGTCAAACTCACACCATCATGGCACAACAAGCCACGTGATGTATTGTGACTTTTCCCCCCTTCACTAAACCAGGCGTGGGCATGGCCAGCGTGTGACACATCCAGCCCGCAAGTTTGACAGCCCAGATTTAAATAATTTAAATGGTGTGTTCAATGTATCAAACTATTGCTTCTAGTAGATTTGCTGCCTTTGAGGTTGAAGACAACTATAAACCAGAAACTTCTTCAGAGAATTGGAGGACTCTTGAGATAGCTTCATCTGGTTTTCAAGTTACTACTCTCTCTCTCTCCTAGCCTGTTAGCATCAATCTAAGAAATTTCAAATGATAAACCTGTGTCAGCTGAGGATTCAATATTTCAACATAGAGTAGCAAGGACAGTTCAAAATATTCTTGTATTTCTGTGGTAAATTTCAGAATTGCTATATTTTACAAAGCAATCTTACAATCCATTGCAACTAGAGCGATGGCAAGGGTACCACTATGATCACTCATTATAAGGGGAGAAAAATGGTGAAGAAACACTTTGATTACTTCATATACAGCTAAATGGCCTGTTTTATCTGTTTCTTCCATTGTAACAATGGTTTGTATCTTGCTGTAAAACAAATTGTTTGCTTAGCACTTTAAATGGGATTAACAGGCGGGTGTTGGCAGCATTCCTGAGACATACTTTGCTCTCTAAGTTCCTGAAAAGTGAGTGTTGTCATATCAGCATAGGATCTATTCCTTGTCTATTTAATTCAAGACATATACAAAGGATTTTATTTCAATTCAAAATTACTTTTTCTCCGCTAGGCATCTGAAAATATTTTTCTTTCTACTCTTCAAATCAAAGCCAACCAAGCCTTCCAGACTTTTAAAAGAGTGCCTCTATTCTCAAATAGGGTTAATTATCCCAAAGGTAAATTGTTTAATTCCAGCATACATGTCTCTGATCCTTCAGGCAAGGCTAAAGACAAAGATTAAAATAGACACCGCTTATCCTTTTGAATGCAAATGAGACACCATTATCACAGCAGCCTTATTTGCATTCTAGTCCTACAAAAGTGTCACAGCCACACGGAGAAGTCTAATTATAAAAGAAAAATCCTTATAGTCATTGTCCTCTTTAAAACTCCAAATAAGCACTCTAGTGTTACAGAAATACAATCATCCAGCAGAAAAATATAGCTACATTTGTATCAGCTGTTGCTTAGATAAATAACATAAATAACAATTTTCTTAATCTAGGCACTATTTACAGCTAAAAAGAAATATCAGAAACCCTCCGGCTCTGGGATCTATAACCCGGCATAGGCACTGGATATACTATGACAATGAGGCAAACTGCTATATGCTCATTTTTTAAAAATATATTACATAGACCTAAGATATCCAGCCAAATATTTGGCCTAGGACCATGATGGCTAACCTTCTGGGCACTGAGTGCCCAAAACATATGCATCCCTAAAATGCAATGCACACACATCCCCCACGTATGCACCCCACACATGTGCCCTGCCCCCACACATGTGCTCCACACATGTGCACGTGCCCTGCACATGTACCCCACCACCCCCCTGGAAGCACCCACTTCCCCCCACCATGCATGTGTGGCAAAGACCCAAAGATTAGCTGGCTGGTGGCAGGTGCACCCATGCACATGTGTTATGGAGCTGAGCTGGGGCAATAGCTCACATGCCCATAGAGAGGGCTATGCGTGCCACCTCTGGCACGCGTGCCATAGGTTTGCCATCATGGGCCTAGGAAATAAGAGGAGGATGACAAGATCAACTCATGAAAAATTTAGAAGATTATCACCCAAGTTAAGATGTTTTAAGTTCATTTACAGGAAAAGTTTCATTCTTGCATATATGGTATGTAATTAAGTAATTTTATCTGTCTCTTTAACATCTGCAATGTTAACCTTAATGTCTTTTCAAACTCAGCCTGCAGGCTATCCACCCCACACCATCTCTCCATCTTTTATCCTCTATTCTCCATTCCTATGTCAGACCAACAATGCCTTTTCTGGGAGTCACCAACAAAGGGGTCAGGGTAGCCCTATTCTCATATCTTTCAGCCCTGCCCAGACAACTCCACAACCTGTAATTAACCAGTTGAATGGATTCATGGATAGCTGCACACACACACACACATACACACACACGCACGCACACACACACGCACACACCATTCAGAATCAGAATAACATCCTCTTTCTTTACCAACTTCACATAAAGCTTCTGTCAGGTTTCCAAGTAATGAAATCCATTCAAAAAGAAAACAGCAAAGTCCATCTTCCATAATAATTTCTTTTATTTAGAATAGCATCAAATTGGCAAAGTCTATTGTAATTTGGGATCTGACACAACCTGGAATTATACCACATAATATTGGAAGTTAGAAACAACCTCTAAAAGTCACATTCTCGAATAGAAGTAAATCAACATTGCATGGTATCATCAAACTCCACCTCCAGGTCTAGCAAGGTCAGCTTTCATTCCCACAGGAAGAAACACCACCTATCTTAAACAATTCTCTTTATCTCCACTCCTCCCACTTTAGGAATGTGGTGAGCCTGAAACCCTTCCCCCCAATACCAGCAAACAGAAAGAAAGAAAAAGAATATATTAAAAGGTTAAATAAAATAGCTACATGTCAATTTTGGGCTTGACATGCTGCCCCCTCATTTGAAAAGAAACTCCTACAACAACATAGAATACACAAAGATTGAAATTAGGTTAAACACAATAATATAATACGCAATTTAACTTCCTCTTCCACATGCAGGATTCGCCTTGGGCTTGGAATTTTCCCCCAATCTATCCACATTAACTTTCCAGCTATTTACTCAAGTCGCTTGTGAAATAAATAAATAAATAAGATATTGTAACTTCCCACTAGAGTCCAAAATTTTCTTAACCTATAATGTTCATGCCCCGCAATGAGCAAAGGCTTTGGAGCTTCATGTGCTGACCTCAATGGGGAAGTCACAAATGGTTTTAACAAACTACTATGAAAAACCCATTGTACTTTTCCCAATAACCTAGGGAGATTAAGCTTCACAGTTACCGGGTTTAATTACTTTAATTATCTGAAAAGGCCCTATAAATTTTGGACTCAATTTTCTAGAAGATAAATGTAACTTCAAGGGGTTAACAAATAAATGTTATCTCCCATTTTAAACTCTGGTAGCTGCGAACGATGTTTGTCACCTTGCATCTTGTGGATTTGTGCTGCCTTACTCAAAGCCTTTTTTGTGTTTTCCCAGTACTCCTTAATTGCATCCATCCATCCAATTACTGACATGGAGGGGGGTCCCCTCAGCAATTCAGGCATGGGAATGAACTCCATCCAGTATTAATGTGGAAAGGATTTAGCCCAGTA